>NC_139349.1:48732722-48990222 GCF_055883805.1 Amblyomma maculatum | reverse complement strand
TCGAAGGGACATATACATTACTCTGTATTCTCTCCGCCTTACAGTAAGCTCCTGTGATCTATGTCATTAATTACACTTACGTACACTGTAGACTTGAAGGGATACTCATAAAAACTCTATCCAATTACTGTTCCGAGTAAAAATTTAATGTGTTCGTCTTTCTGGACATGCTAATGTTTGCCCAATAGTAAAAAAAAGAAGGAATTCATTGTTCTCACCGAAAAGGACAGGCCGCCGCTGTTTTGAGGCGAGTTACGATGTAGCATAGCATCTGAGATCTTCTCTAGAAAAATATAGTGCAAAGGATTTTCTTGCGAAATCGACCGTTGAAGGTGGCATCGTTTTTCCGCCTCCTCTAGCTTATAAAACCACCGTTTTCGACATCAGTGGTTCCTTATTATCAGAGCACCGAGGTTTATCGACACAGGCCGCAACTTCAATGTGTACTTAGTGCCCGTTTAATGCATTTTTCAGTTCGTTGTCGCTTTGTATGCACATCCGTAAAATCTCCACAAACCATGTAGAGTTAGGCATTTTCAATGCAAGAAACGTAAAATCTCCACAAACCATGAAACAGAGATGGATTCATGCGATCTAACTAATTCGATGCTTTCGGTGGTGTCTTCCTTGCAGCAAACTATTCTCGCGAAGCCTATCGGTGATTCAAGGATTTCTCTGCTCTTTAAGCTCATCAAGGTTTTCATCCTATAAACACAGGCGCGTACATACGAAAATTTTTGTTTAATCGAAGCGCATTCCATGGCCAAAATTTTCGAGACCGCGGATTTTACTGACACCCCCAACAGTAGAGAAAAATTACATTATTTTGGCCCCGGGTTCCTTTATTTTTGTTTTGCTTTACCTAACTTGCGATGCTGTGAGCTTTTTCTTTATATAGTTTTTTCTTTTTTTTTTTTTTTTAGTGTTTGGCAAATGCTGTACTGTGTTCATTCAAATATTTTAACTTGCAAGTCTGCTCTCATTACATCGCTACGTACTTTCCCTATGGATGTAGAGTGCCGAGATAATTCTCTTCCTCACAGACGTGCATCTTTAGAGCTTCAGGAGCGACGTATCTACCCGATTACACAGAAACACAAAAAAATCCGGGTTACCATGGACTGATGACTTTTGATGAAGTATTTTCATGCGTGGCTGGCAAAAGCCCAGCACATGTAGGACGTCGTGTCGCGTCCTCGTCACACGTGTCGTGCTTCCTCGACAGCTGCGAGGAATAATCGAGCCGGCAGAACCGAATGCAACGCCGCGCTTGCCGACGCCACTAGCGAAACCGCCGACGCGTATGCATATAGTGAACAGTAGCATGCAGTCGCCGTCTCCAGTCCCCGGGCAAGCCGTTCACATCTGTTCCTGTCCTCTCATCTCGTTTCGTTCTCTTTGAAGCATGCGCAACCGCCGCTGAAACGCGTGCGCGCACCTTCGGGACAGGTCTGTGTGTGGTAGGCAGAACTCGTGATCGACATCTTACTGGGGCTGTCTTGTTCAAACAGGGGGGAAATGCACGCTCTAACGTGTTCATCTTTCTACTCGGATTCCGAGCGTTAGAGCCTGATACTAGACTTCACAATTACCGTTCACATGGGATCTATGTACCTATAGCTCGACCTAGACCGGGTTCTGTGAAGAAAGGTAGATACGTTCGCATTTCAGACAAGGTTCATGCGGTGCTGCGCCAGGGCAAATCGATCAATAAAAATTAAAAAAAAAAAAACGAGAGCTGCCTTTGTGGGACTAGTACTTAATGGGGCTTTGAAACGCTAATGGCTGTAATGATCTAAAGCAAGAAATGATTTAAGTTTGGTAGAATTCGTGTGAAATATAAAAGCTCTGCGTTGAGCCTATACTTTTGCAAATAATATTTAAGAAGTGCGCTTGGCGGCTGCTCGCAGCCGATTAGGACGACATCTCCCCGCACGCTCACTCGCTGATGACGTCAACGATGCTTTCTGATTGCGCCCACTCATTGGACGTTCCCAAATGACGAGGGCGGGGCGGGGAACGGCAAGACGCTGTTTCGAATTTTAAGTCGAAATGCTTCCTGGGTTCATGGAACAAAATCTCGTGCGCGAGAATTCTGCTCAAGACCTGTAATATAATGCGAGATTCCACGAGATTAATTCTTGTCTAGCGTTCCTGCGATCTACAATACCCCACTTGAACGCGCTCCAAGGAACGCCACGCGACCGAAGCGATGGTCTGCCGTCCCAAATCACACATGTCTGAGAAAGGGTTACAGATACTTCGCCTTTCATTTCCTCTAGACCAAATATAATTATACGTAGCACTGCAGCGAACGCCGATGAGAGACAAATGAGAGGAGAGGGAGGGTAGGCTTTCGCCATTCTCCTCTTAAGAGACATATCTAGAAGACCTAATTTCTTACTCGCCGGCGTGTTCCGAATCGCTGATATGTTCGGTGCTATTGAGGATACAGTTAAATCCTTATTGCGTTGCGGAGAGGAACGATAGGATGTATATTGCTCATGCTCTTTTCCTAGATTTATTAAATAGTTTTTCGTGGGCCCTTTAAGGCTTTCGAGGGCCACGCCGTAATCTGCTGCGCTAAACAGGGTGCGCAGACACTCTAAATTTGAGTTCCGTTTTAAAACCCGAGACGATTTCCTTTTCAAAATCGCTTTCATTATATAGCAACCTTGATCATTATCACTATGTCCTGGCCAATTATTTGAAAATATTATGAATAGCAATGAATATCCATTACTAAACACAATTACTGAACACAGAATAAGGCAGTTGGCGCGCCAGAGCCACAAGAGGTAACAAGAGGGCCAGTGTGGCGCCACCTGGTAGCAGCAGCAGCCATTGCAAATAATCAGTTGCTTTCTAGAAATAGCAATAAAATATTGCACATGAGCAAGCAATGAAGAATAGACAATAGCATACATAGGTCGACCTTGCATATTCCCAGTAATAAAGTTACAACCTAAGTCCTCTAGCGCTCACGCGGCAGCTGCCAGCTTTTGGGACTATGGATGGGGCACCTATATGCATACGGTTTCTATATATAGACACCGACAACCATTTTAATAATCGACGGCCGCCATTCAAACCCGCAGGTAGTGCTTATTAATATAAGCGCTACCTGCGTAGTGCTATATAGGTAAGCGTAGTGGTATAGTGTATATGATATTCGGCCGTTTATTAAAGACCGAATTTCATAGTCCTTGATTTATCGTTACGGTCTACACGTATCAGATTTCGGCGTTGATTCAGGTAATCGACATAGGCCACAGAGACTTAAGAGCCCTCACGTCATGGTAGACGGTGGTGCTTTTGGCCGGAACTGAAACATGAACGCCGAAGGAGTCCAATTTAAATGCCATATCGATGCTGTAACTAAGAGAGTTCAAGGCGAGCCTGGGGCAAGCACCATCTCCTTATTCATTTCGCGCGCGAACCTAGACCGCTTTCGAATTGTTATTGCAGCTTTCATTTTGTTCTTATCGTCGACACACCTGAGATTCACAATCGCAAAGCCCACTGTCACGCAAGGCCGAGGGCACGCTGCACTTGCTGCTTCCCTACGCATTGCCCATGCTTCTGCTATCTAAACTGCATCACACTTAATCGCCCCCAGTAAGCGTGGTCTCAGAATCAAGCTGAGCAGGATAGTGAGTTGAAAGGAGGGGGAGGGATGCAATAGAAGTCGCCCGTTTTCTGGCGACTGGTTCGTTTATCTGAACTGTATCATACTTCATTTCGTTTGATTAAAAGGGTTGTCGGAAAACTCGGAACCAAAAAGCAATATCCAGGTGGGAAGAGACAGCGGTGCAAAAGTACCGGGCTCGTTCTCAAGTGACTCACGGCCATCTTTTTGCTGTTCTCCCTTCCCTTTCCACTGAAACTCCGCTGATAATAGGATGACGGCGCCCATAGCGACACAATATATCATACAGAACACGGAGAGGGTTAGAGAAGACTATGGAAACAAATAAAACAAATATGTGTTTCTGACAGGCTTAAGCCGTCCCCGCCCATGTTTCGACTTTTGCCGTATTTCTGGTGATTGTCCTGAAACTTGGCTTTCGTCTCCTGCTTATTTTTATAGTTTTGTTCGCTCAATTTTTCCTGGAATATATTTCAGCGCGCTCTGGAAAGTCACCGAACCCGCGCGCACACGAAGGCGAGGCGGCTGGGGACGCGATTTCTTTGTGTTCGACTGCTCGCCACATAACGATGCTCCCGTCGCTCCAGACGAGGACCTTGCTCCAGACGAGGACCGTGCAGACAGACCAGCGCGAAAGAACAGACTCGGTTTTTCTCGGCGCTTTTCATTAAGTCTCCCCCGCACACTCCAGCAGCGTGGTCCTCCTACAGCCCCCCCTCCCCCTTTTCCACGCCCTACTCGTTTCATGCGTCGCTTATCTCCGATTCTATTAGTACTTCAATCCGTCAAGGTCGCGAGCACATATCTGTTCGGACGCGGGCGCGTTGTTTCTTATCGTCTTTCTTTTTCGCGCGTCAGAGCAGCCGTACCCGTGCAACTCTGTGCTGCAATCCGGACTCTCTCCCTCAACACCGGTTCTCTAGTGCTTATTTATACTTGTAATCTTTTTCCGGCAGTCTGGCCGCTCCGTTCTGTCGCGAGGAGGAAGGGTATGGGCGACCCTGGAGATCGCGTGATTCGGCCTGTGAGTCAGATGTCTCGTGACTTCGCCACAAATGAGAGTCCATGCTGCGATATATATATATATTCGCGCTCACAAGGGCACTGGTAACACTTCGGACAGGCAGCAGCGGTGGTTTCACCCACCTCCCCTTGCTCCAAGAAAAAATAAATGTACTTTTGATTGTGTCGGTAAATATCTGCGTGTCTGCTTGTAGTGGGGACGGACCGACGTTCAAGGACTACCGCGGTAAAACACGTGCGCACAATAGCGATGAGGTTGTTGCTAAGAGCGGTGTAAATTCTGACGCTCTTCGTTTATTCTTATAACTTTGTCCGGGCACAGCAGAGGTCACAAAGCGAGCTGGTCTGACGGAAACTCGATCATGTGCGTGGTACCTGACGTAGGCCCACATTTGCAATCCTAAACGATTATGTACTGTTCAGCAGCTATTGCATTATTCCGGTGCTTTATTGGTAATTCACTGCATACATGCGTTGTTTACTGCGCATTTGATTCATTGTAGACTTTGTTTCATGGATTGCGGTACATGCACTTTCGCTTGTTTTGATTTGATATCAGGCACTTATTAAGCTAATGTTTTGCTTTCGGATTGGGGATGGGAGCGGAGTCAAACTGCATTACAGCAGTTTTTTCTTCCATCTCTTTATGAATAACGCGTGTAAATAAATAAAACAAAATTCTGCAGTTTACGGAATGCACTTTAACGCTATTTCTCTCTTCATTCTTTATTTTTATGGTCAGTGAGCACGGCAGGTTGGCTGTTAGTCAAACCCGAAAACGCGAATTGCTTGTGTGTTCTCTTTTTGTTTTTCCGATATTAAAGGGGCACTTCTAGGCAGACCTAATTTCACAGGTTCATGTTTTCCACCGGTCGTGCATGATTGCACTGATCAGCGTCCAACTCCGAGCCGAAGAATTGGTTCAAGCCCTGCTGTGAAAAGACAACCAGTAATGCTCTTGGCTGCCAAACGAACTCATTCAGTCGGTTCTCCGTGCCATCGCTACAAGTCACCACCAATCAATCGCACTGTCGGAGACCTGACGAATCACCTAGATGATGCCAGCAACTACACGCTTCAAAACGCATCCACCGAAGGTACACGCTACATTCCAGTTCACTGTAGTACACGCACTTTCACCCGACCTCAAAGGTGATACCGCAAACTCTTTAAGCGACGTCAATCTATCGAAAGGAGGCCAGCAGGTACGGTATGGAACCGCGCTAAACCAGGGACAGGGTAACCCCGCTTCTTCAAGGCAGGCGCGTTTGTTCAAGCGTGGCTTCACCTTCTGACAGCGTCAGCGTTGAAAACCTTCGCCTCCTCATCTCACCTCCCCCGTCACGTCTCACTGACTAGCGGCTGGCAGTGCACACACAATGCAATGCTCAACTGCACTAAATGCAGCGTTAACGCCAGCAGGATCAACACCAAAAGAGGAAAGCTAACAGAAGGCGAAAAACGAGTTGCAGCTACTATGGCGACCGCGATCTCGCCGGCAGTCTCCGAGTTCTTTATGTTGTACATATTTGCATTTATCACCGCATGGCTTCGCTTGTCTGGTGTCCGCTCGAGCGCGAGCTTGCGTCTCTCTCCCTTTCCCTCTTTGTCGTGTTCGCAGTGTCGCGCTCTTCCACGTCTATCGGTTGCGCTCTCTCCTCATCCTCCTTTCCAACGTTCGAGTTTCCTCGCCTACTTGCCGCCCAGACTTTTTACGCCCGCCCCACAACACATTCTCGCCACCTTTGCCATCTTCCTTCTGTCTGCGTTCGTCTACCTTTGAGCAGCTACGTTTACCTCCAGCGTTTTTCTCTTTCCGCCGCACATTCGTTCTTTCGTAATTTAATCGTGCCAAGGATAGCTCGCCCTTCTCCTCTCCTCGTTTTCGCTGACTGCTTTTTCGCCGCCCTGTTCCATCTGTGAAGTGCGCGAGTATGGTTGAGTGCGTGCTCGCCTCGTCTCTCAAATGCAGCGCTGCTCTCGGTGCCGGCGTATTCATATCGTTCGTTCCCGACGTGATTTCACGCCTTGCGTGCACTTCGTGCGAACCTCGCTCGAGAACAATCACGGGGAAGAGAGGGGGAGGGTATAGAGAATGCACTGAACAAATTCCTGTTCGCTACGGGCGAGAACAGGCTGTAGCGGAGGTTGCGTTGAGAAGCCACACCGCGGTTTTCTCATTTGGTAGCAAGAGGGTTTCATGCGCGCGAAAGTCTGAGTAATGAGCAGAGTCATCCGTTTTTCCTCCTCTCTGTCGAGTCTGGATCGCTGTTTTTACAAGTCCCAAGTTGGCGTTGTTCCTCCTTTCCCAGTCTCGTCGTCGTCGTCGTCGTTGTTGCATGCACACGCGCAACGGCCTCGGCCCGTTTAGCTGGCTCGTTTGTCATGCAATTCGAGTCGCCGTCCCAGGCGTTTAAACAGCCTGTCCGTTTACGCGATAACTCCCGCCGAGCTCCTTAAGCACGAGGCGATAATTGGGCGCCGTTTGAACAGATGCCGTGGCTTGCCAGTCGCGGCCTGCTCGGTTCTTACTGGCGACCTACCCCGAGAGAGCTGTTAATCAGAACCGTGTGATACATTGTCGCATTGATTCAAACGTCGTCGAAGGTTACGGAAGGCGGTAACGTGTAAATTCGTCTCAGGAGCATGAAGAAAAACGTACAGTCGTGCCAACTGGAGCGCGCCTGTACCGATCTATAACCCCGTCCAAGGTCAAGTGCCCCTTGAGTAGATTTTAAATATCGGAAGTGGTTGTAATGGGATCATTCTTGGAAAGCCCGTGGTGTCTGGCGTGCAGTGATAACGTACGTACGCCATCGTGTACCTACTGACTCGAATAAAGTCATTTTGGTCAAGAATCTACTGGGATGCTCAGCGGCCACTGGCATTGCGCGCGGCTAGGTAGCCGTGCTAAACATTTGTGCCTCTGGCATCCTTCGGCCCATAGCATGACATCCCATATTTTAGCGTCTAGTCAGATGAGGCCAACCTCTTCACATATTCATTACTGCGTCGGGCCCGTATTGACTTTTCTACGGGCGCTATAGAATAGCGGCAGAGGGGGACGAGAAAAAAAAAATCAAAAACAAAATATAGGCTTTAAATGTCGTACTACATTATAACCATGGGTTCCTGAGCCGCGCCGAGGCAGGAGAGATGAAACAAGGAAACAGGGGTGAATGGAGGAAAGTGGCCACCGTTGGGCAGGATTTTGAATTGTATTCTAATTCTCGAACTTATTTAACGTACGCTAACAAACACACACACAGCATTTTACAGTCGTACCTCTTGTGACAGGATCCCCCGCCACACGTAAATTTCCCCATGACATCATAAAAAGTGCATCAGAAGTTCACTGCCAACAACTTCAAACCAACACCATCCCTCAACATATATGACTTACCCAAATAAAAATCTACCCTTTCCTATACACCGGCCAACGCCAAATATGCGCCAACTATCCCAGTCTACTATGCGTGGTAAAATATCACTGCCAAGAGAACGCTTTCGCGTAAGGGCAGTGGTAGGACTTGCTGGTCAGCTCGGACATAGCTGAACAGAAGGAAATCATCAGCCACATATGTGCTCCAGCCCGGGCCGAGGGAGCCCTCAAATCCACACCTCACTGTAATTACCAATAAAAGTTTTCACCCGGTCCGGTTCAATACGAGCGCACTATCGCGTGATCGTCGTCACCAGCAGGGACGGCGGGAAGGGGAGGGAGGTTCACATGATCATGTGATCAGTTGTAAACATGATCATATGCGAATATGTGACCACCCCTCCACTCCAGCCGTCGGCTACATGAGTGACAAATAACAGCAAAAATGAGTTATAAACGAGGAAAAAAAAAATGTTATATGGGTATCCACCGTTATTTCCGAAGCCGGCCGCTTTAAGCAGCGGATAAGAATGATTACAGTTACCACTGCATTTAGCATGCACGATTCAACTGTGCTGCACAGATGCAGTGCGGTTGTTTGACTTGCCTCGGAGCTTTTGCAGCATTGCATTCTTCTGGCGAAGCGGTAGTTGAAAACTGCGGCGTGTCCGACGAGCAGTAACTCTGTTTCTCTCGGATTTCTTGTTTGCAGTACAAGATTGATTAGTGCCCTCGAGTGTACCTTGATTGGCCACCTTGTTATACAACCTCCGCGACATCGCCTCGCCTCTGGACTGCCCGCACCCACACAGCCAGCTATATACTACCGTAGTTACTCGAATCTAAGGGGCACTCGACTCTCATGTTTCCAAAAATAGAAAACGCAAACTATGTACACAAGCTTTAACCGGCGCTCATTTCTCGTTTCGTATTAGCCCCCGTCCCTCGGGCAGTTCTTTTTTTGTTTTGTTTTGTCCATCCCACAATATATCTTACAGTAGCAACGAAGAGCGTTCTCAGGCGCCACATTTTTTTCACATGGAATACAGCAAACATTCTTGATTTGCAGGTAGAAAATAGAAGGATGCTTGAGCTGCGCTTTAAGAATAGACGTGACAGCGCACGTGCGTCCAAATTTGCTTCATCTACTGCTTTGGATATGACGGACTACGATTCAACGACTTATCGCTTTCAGTCTTTTAGTTATGAAGGGCTAGGAAGCAATGACTCATCACGTTTTATTTTTGTCGTTTTTAATTGTTTTCGTTTTGTTTTTACTCTCTATTTTTATTTTTATTTTATTTTGCAATTACTTCTTTTAGTTATTAATAATTATTAATCCAGTTATGGTTTGATATCAACCGTCGATCATCCATCATTCTTTCAATTCATTTCCTAGCGCTTATGGATCAACTACAGGCCTCCATTTTTTTTTCCTGCCACGTTTCCAACACTTCCGACAACTCTCGACAACACCCAGACAGAAGCAAGCCTGGGTACGACGACGGTCTTCCGGCCGAACAGGCTGTATACGCTTCGAAGAATACTATGGTAGAAAAGAGAAAAAAAAACAGCTTAGTGTAGGAGCCATATATATCTGGGCAGCACAAATCAACACCTTTGGAGTGCGTTGGAAACAGTTGGAATGTAATGGTCATATGTAAAGCCGGACGTTTCCGACACAGTATGAATATTGGGTCTATTGTTTGCGCTGCCTAGGAAAAGATTCAACAGGATGCAAAATGCCTCAACCGTAATCAAGTTACAGCATGCGTGGCGGCGCTGTTCTTGTGGTCTCAGTTTAGCCTCCGATCCTAACCCGCATGCAGTTTGTTAGATACAATCGTAGCCGCATGCCGCATGTTAGATACGGGTAAATACAGTATATATACGCATAGAGTAAACGTTCGCGATGCGTTAGATGGTGGCGCGCCCTTTGTGGCGGCGCTATCAGCGGGCGGTGAAGAACGCCGCAGAATGCGGGATGTGCGTGTGTGCCTGAGCAGCGCCTCGAGCGCTGCTTCGGCATTCGCTGCACGTACTATGCGGCGGAGAGTTTCAGCACCCACGCTTTACAGACGTCGAGCACGACCTTTCGAGGGCGAGTGGTGACGAGAGGCGCTGCCGAGCTGTGCTCCTGAGGTGTAGACCGGTCGCCGCTCTGATGATCCTCCGGTGAATATGGGGTGCACGTAATCTATACGTACTGTAGTAATAATGTTTTGTCTAAAACCGCGATAAACCGACGACTTGGGTATGTCACGACGCCTCCGATATTCGGAATGGTGCTGTTCCTCTCGTGCTCACTCACACACTCTCACTCAAAGTTCACTAGTTGAGTATAGGCCTCCAGTGCGGAGCCAGGTGTACGTGGGCGCGGCGCCATATTATGCCTCCGTGGAACCGCACTTCATATGAGTGCACACGCGTTGTGGCGCTACAATGCCCTTAGAAACATTTATAGGGAAAATAGCGGCACTAAGCACATGTCATGCGCTATATTGGTGTCATATCTTGACTGTATTCAGTTACCAAAGCCATCTCAATCTCCCCTGTTTAATTAGCATCTAAGTGTCGGTACTGTGGAAAAATTACCTGCATGATAATCTCAAGCATGATGTCATCAGTAGGTCACAAAAAGGTCAACGTAAAACAAAGTTGGCAGGGGTTATCTCTGGTAACCCGATTATATAGTGCGAAAGCACGACTTTTTTGGCAATAGCCCGGAAAAAATTTCGGAAATGGCCATGCTAAAATTTGGAGATTGCTGTTACGTCGGGCACAGTTTATATGGTTCGCCATCAATTTTGGTGCAAAACAAATTGGCCTGGTCAAATTTCGGAGGTGGCCAAATTTGGGGGTCACCATCGCATTTTTCGTAGTCGAATTAGGTTGGACATTGGTTCGGAGCCAAGTCGGTCGAGGTCAAATTTCCACTACTGCGGACTCAATTTGAATTACCCGAGCGAAGTACGTTGTGACGTCACAAAGCAGCTTAGCCAATCGAAGCGACGGCACAAGAAAAAGAAAGGTCGGAAATATCGTGGTTGGTGGTGCTCAACTTATGCGCGCTGTGCAATTCAGCCACGCGTTTCATTCAGGAGAGAAAGCGATCTGAACAATCGAACTCTATACGTAAAGAGCTTTCCAGTTTGATTAGCGCAATCTGAGTTATCAAATTGTGTTTGCTGGTTATCTCTCTGCCATGATTTTCATAGCCACCGCGGTGGCCTCTGACCTGCCAACCATTCCTTCGAGCCTAAGTGGGGGATCTATGCTGAATGCATTCTGAAGCTCTCTCGTGGGAAATGTGGCTCCTGCGCCATTTATCATCTTGCTTCCCCTGCCAACAAAAGCAAGCTATTTCTCCCAAATACCGCATTCTCTTTTCCGATCCAAATTGCAACCCATTCTACTTTTCTTAGTAAAAAAATGTGGCCGCGAAAAGCTAAGTGCCTGCAGAGCACGACAAAATCGGTGTCTGGTTGGAATAACGATTGAATCTTTTCCACTGCATGTGGTCTACAAAGGTGATTGATTGATTGATTGATTGATTGATTTATTGATTATTGATTTATTGTTTGATTGAGTGAGTGAGTGAGTGAGAGTGAATGAGTGAGTGAATGAGAGTGAATGAGTGAGTGAGTGAGTGAGAGTGAATGAGTGAGTGAGTGAACACGGTGTCTGCGGCAAAAATAAGGCAAGAAACGAAATCTGTAGCATCGTGCACGAGATAACGGCGCATAGTAGTAACGACAGAGATCAGTGACCCGGTCCCGTACCATATAGTGGTCCCTACGCATGCAGTCGGCCGTCAGAAAGAAACGTCTAGTATTTTTGTTGTGTGTTTTTTTTTTTTTTTTTTCATACCAGCGCGTCCGTGGGTACAGCAGACAATTCTGCCCCCACACCTTGTTCCCATGACGGGTTAATTGTTTCATACAACTATACATATTTGCGAAGACGTAATGCCCACCAATACAAAGGGAGGCATTCAAAGCACCACAAATAACTTTAGGGATTTTGTGGTCCGGAGCACATCTTCAGCGGTACAAGCAGAAAGAAATGATGTTAACCCGATTAGACATGTCACAACCTTTTGCCATGCTTCATGCGTCACAAAATGGCGACGTTAGGGCATACTGCCTACATAACCCCTCGTGCTGAGCACATGTTTTAATACAACCATGCGTCACCGCTCTAAGGGGTGTGCACCAACGTCACAGTAGCCGTCATGTTGTGGTGCATGGAGCGCGACTGATCACATATCTAATCGGCTTATAATCATCTACTCCGTCTTGCACTGATGAATCAGGGTGCCGTACCAAATGACATCTGCGACGCGGCGTGAATACGTTGTAGATCCATGCTGAACTGAGGCAAGCAGAACCAGTTAGAATTGCTTTCTATTGTACCATATAGATTGTACCTTTGTTTGCAATACTACTACTACTACTACTACTACTACTACTACTACTACTACTACTACTACTACTACTACTACTACTACTACTAATAATAATAATAATAATAATAATTGGTACTACATATTATTATTATTATTATTATTATTATTATTATTATTATTATTATTATTATTATTATTATTATTATTATTATTATTATTATTATTATTATTATTATTATTATTATTATTATTATTATTTAATTAGGCACCGGCAAATAAATATCCTTCGAGAGTTAGACTGAATATACTCTTCGAGAGTCTCATCAGCAGCTATCGAAGGTATCTCTTATGAACTCATTGCTGCGTTTTTTGCCCCAACCCCTTTTTTTCTTCTCCACCTCAACCTTTTTTTTTTTCTTTTTACAGCTTCAACACTCTTGGATCAAGCCTCGTGCGCCCTTCCGTAACGGATGGAATCCGCGCTCACCTTCGGATCCTGAGAGAGAACGAGAGGGAGGGCGGGGTGTGGGGAGGCGAATAAATTTGGGCAGGCCCCCTTCGGCGTCGACTGCGCTTCGAAGCCTCATCTGGCGTGCGGGTCTGCTGATCCCCGCGAGCCTCCGGCATCGAGTCTGCGCACCTGCGGCCACACCACTTCGTTTCCGCTCGGAGTCGGGCGTTCGAGCCCCACTGCGCGGAAAGAAACCGCGCGGCACCGATTCTCAGTTGTCGGAATCGGGCTGCGTGCATTTTGGAGTAGCAGGATGCCGCCCGCTAAGTTTGCGCATATTCATGCCTGAACGTTTACCTCACGCTTTTCATTTCTTTTGTTTTAACTTTTTTTACCTTTTAGTTTACTTCTACGTGTTTTCTTTAAGAAAAAAAAAATATACAGGCATTTGTGCAAGCTTCTACAAAACTTGATTTGATGAAAACCTATGTATAGCCCGTCAAAGCAGTGTAGCACACCGTCAGGCTAACCCAGCGGCAGTAACCTACATGGGTCGGAAACGTGTGTTGTGGTAAAGAAAAACGCTTAAAGGAAATTCAGGAGAGCGCGACTGACATCAGAAAAAAAAGGAGCAAGAAATTTTATTTTATTTCTTTTTTATTTTTTTGAGCGCGCTCGAAACTCTGGAGAGCGCGACTGGATAAACATGGCACCGGCCTGCTGCTTCACATTGAGGGTAAAGAGCAGATGAATAGGAAGAGTAAAGACGAAATTGTGACTTGCGGAAGGGAAGATAAAGAGAGCGCAATGAGTTTGAGAAATAACGCCAGTCTGTGATGCTCACCTTAAAATAAGCAGGAAGAAATATAGAAAAAGCGGATTTTGCATGGACGTAAGTTAAACAAACGGTTCCGCGTTATCTGCATGCTATCTACAGCAGGCGCGGGGGGGGGGGGGGGGGCGTTCACAAAGCAGTGGGGAAGAGAAACGCGTAGAGCTTCGAGACAGTATATGACGCCATCTTGGGAGCCAAAAATCACCTACATTGTGCTGCTGCAAGAACTACGTCACCAGCGATTTTCACTTGAGCGCTAGCCGATACGATTGTCTCCCTTATCGTCACCACACTACTTTTTTCTCCTCACTCTGTTATCTGTTTTACGTGTTTAATAAATTGCACTTGTCGGGGTTTATATGGAGGTCAGTCAAGCAGTGAACGCATTTCGATTAAAATTTCCAAATAACTTTCGATATCCGCCGAACCACGAGAATGATCCCCTCGGCTCTTCTTTCTTCTTTTTATTATTATTATTTTTTTTTTTTTACTTCGCCTTCTGTTGTGTACAGGCACGCCAGTCAGCCTGTTCGCTGCACAGCGACGTTTACTAGGCAAAATCGAGAGAAGAAAACAGAATACAGCCGTCATCGGCGTCCCTGTCAATGGGTTAACACAAATTCCTCTTCGCGCTCTAGTCAGTTCATAGAACGAAAAGAGCGAGGGAGCCACTTCTAACCGCACTTAATGTTCTCGTGCACAAACCAGGCCACGGAGAAGAGGAATGCCAGAAAGACTGAAGGGGAGAAAAGAGGAAACTAGAAACAAAGAAGTCAAATACAGCCGACACGCACGCACTCACATGCGTAACTAGGCAGACAAAAGTCGTCGACGAAGGAGAAGGGAGGTTCAGCGGGTGGTTATACAGGTCTGAAGCAGTAGTGCAGCATTCCCGCAGAGTGTGCCTGCCAACGACTGCGCGCGTAGCCGTGAAGATTGAGAAAGGAGGCGGCAGTGTAAAGCAAGACGCAAGGCAGCGTGAGGCGGCGTGGCAAAGATAATAATGCGACGCGTCTATCGGTTCCAGCGCCCGTTGCTGGCCCCGACCGCCCGTCCGCCCGCGCGCGCGCGCACGCTTCCATCCCAGCTGCGCTTTGACTCTATGTACGCATCCTAAATGCACGATGGCTGCTTGAATCGTTGCATTCGGTATTCCAGTCTCGTTTCACCGACACCAACCGCCGCCGGAAGCTGTTGCCAGAGGCATGCGTGAAAGAGAGAGAAAAAAAAAATAGCACGAAAGAAAAAGGCTGCACGAATAAAGAAGTCCGGTGCTTCCTGGTTTCGAAGCGCGCGTCCTCCCCCGCGGCTAACCTGGCACAGACTCGCGGCGAGATTACTATTCCTTCGGGTGTTCGCACTTGCTGAGTTGTGGGAGGGATACAGAGCTGGAGCTGGAGCCAAAAATCGCATATTATATAAAGTGATACTCCTGGAGTACCTATTTTGTTGACCTGGCGACCTCGCGTCATTCGGAAGCGGATGCATCATTTTTAAAGCAAGTTAGTGTAAATAGTGCGTTTATATTGAAGAGGAAAAAAATTACATTTTTGCTTAGGAAATAATATTAAAAGAAAGGAAGAGCTTGTCGCTATGTATTGGTGGCGGCAACCTGTATTTACGGAGCTCTGTAGAAAATATCGGCAGCTAATATACATAAATTAAGATGAAAGAACTGATTATTGCTCAAGGTGGGCGCTTTGGCATAGATGGGAATGAATAAAAACATAGTTTCAAAGGGAATCCTGGAAAGACAAACAATGATCTAATCATGTGCTGTTCAAAAGTCCCCAAAGCTAAAATAAAACGCTCTTGACACATACTAATGTTGTACCTAAAGTCCGGCATAGAAAAAGAGGAGCGGTAGAACAGACAGGAGGTCGAAACGTTTGGTTGTTTGATTGATTGATTGATTGATTGATTGATTGATTGATTGATTGATTGATTGATTGATTGATTGATTGATTGATTGATTGAAAACATCTTTATTTAAAGGAAATGGCCTGTCACTTCTTTGTCGACAAAGGCATTATAGCAAGCACCGATTTTTTTTCCACGGAGTACCGGCGTTTAACTGCCACAGCATATTCCTTCTCCGCAGATTTCCGCAGCAGCTGATTTAGTGACCATTCAGAGAAACATATTGCTCCGTCTTGTTTTTATTGGCGACCACGCGCCACTAACTTGTTCTCTGTATCAGAAATGATTTTGGAGCTTTAGATTCCTTCATATTTTTGCCAGCAGCTAGGGACATAAAATTAAAATAACCTCACTTACACTCTTTATCCTTGATCAGAATGAAAACTCTTCCACAACTCACTATTCATGACAAAACCTTTCACGTGAACAGAGTTTCTTTTTGCATACCATCTGAGCTTATATGAGGTTCTTGCGTATAGATGTACAAACATAACTGCCTCATGGTTCGCGATTGCTGCTTTTTAAGTACCCTTCGGGTCTGACAGGTCTTACAGCGGCTACAATGTACTAACCTCTGCGGCGATATGCAGCTGACGGGGCTGACGTTTACTTTCGCGCTCAGACTGCGACGAGGCCTAACGAGCTGCGTCCAAGTTCTGACGACCTGTCAGTCAACGAGCGGCTGCGTCGAAATTAAAACTCGTCAGTCGGAAAGCAGGTTGCTGTGCCCGCAGCACTTTTCGGAGCGGACGTTGTTCCAACAAAGGAAATAAAAAGAAAACGCATGCTGAAACCGAAGGAAACGCAACAACAAGGACACGGTAGCAAGTCTTCGCGCGCAAGGACATTTCCTGTAGCTCCCACATGGCGGTTGAGCACGCGCGAGTTGCTTCCAACATCGTCACCTCGGCACTGATGACCTTTCAGTGCGCCTGGACCTTAAGATGTGCCGTACCAGTGAATTTTTTCAGATGTGCCTTACAAAAACTACATCTGAGCTGGCACCTTGCTGAGTTCAAGCTGAATCAGCAGGAAGTTAACATGAACCAAAGGTATCGTGAGTCTGCTCAACAACTGAGTACCGAAATTTCGGTTGAACTTCACCAATCGTAGTTTATGTAGGGATTTTATTTGGCATATTCTGTTGTGGTTTTACAAAGTATGCCAATAACAAGAGCATGCTCTTAATTATGCATTAGATAATGGATTTTAATCGACTAGAGGAAGTCGGGAACGCGCTTCTTTTAGAAAATATTGGAAAGGGCATGCACTCTACTGCATTACATGTATAGAGATTATTAAGTGTAAATTCCTTATGAAAAACATAAATTACGTGAAGAAAAAAGGATATGTTGGGACAGTTACTACGCGCTAGCACTCAGTGGAACAGAAAACAGACTCTTACTATAATGTATTTGTCGTCAAAGAAGCGAAGGGCTTCAATTACAGAACGTCGCATGTGAACATGAATAATTGTACTGCGCATAAAATAAATAACTAGCCAAAAATAAAAATGATATAAATTTTGCTGATCGGCAGCTCACCACTTGCACACAACGGGACGTCCCTGTGGGAGATTACATAGACCTTGAGATGAAGCACATGTAAGAAAACATGAACCTCTCACTCATTCTTTATTATCGTCTCGTGCTCCCAACTGCTTAATTTGCAACACAACAGGTGGTTTGAACGTGGGTAAGATCGGAGTGTATGTGTGTGAGCATGTAACATGTGCACACTGTTGCGTATCTAGGGCAGAACACCTCATGACTGTATACAGTGTGCAGATCACGTGAAAGTATATATATATATATATATATATATATATATATATATATATATATATATATATATATATATATATATATATATATATATATATATATATATATATATATATATATATATATATATATATATATATCAGTTGCGGCAATAAAGTATGAATCACCCGGTTCAAAATGGCGTCGTCACGTATTAGTTCATCGAATACATTATTATTTATTTCGACAAAGCAGCTACGTGTAGAATCCGTTCATAACTTCGGCATGGGCTCACCATGAGGATTAACTATAGGAATAGCATTGAGAGTGCCCAACTCCGGCACGGTAGCCGCTTTCGTATCGAAATTCGACGCTGCCTCAGCGGGTATGCCAGCACCAGCCCTTCCATGTTCCGACAAAAATTCAATATGAAATGTTGAGTTTACTCAAGAGAACATCAACGTGACCTCCACGAGTTTTTTTTATGCACATGTGCGCCGTACGGTTCAAGAATTCGGAGGACACTTAAGCTCCTTCCAGCATAAAAGCCATGATGTGGGCGGCAGATAGACGTCAAGGGCCCCCTCCCCTTGCGGGTCATTTTGCGCGTACATGCACCTTGCTATTTGCTTAATCAGTAATAAAAATTTTAACTTAATGTGCCTCTGTTATCTCACACATACTAACTCATTAGTTAAGCGACCAGAGTTTGTGAGAGGCCACCACTCGACATAGATATAAAGCTCCACCTAAAACCAAGCCATCCAACGTGCCTGCATGGCCTAGGAGTAGCGTATCTGATTCGGGGCCCGAGGGTCCAGGAGGGTTAGATAGAGTTCCATTGTTGAGCCAATACGCCTGATATCCCGCGGCTATCGCCGCTGTCATTCACGTGGTATATTAGACATCTCAGCTACTGAAGCTGCTGGGCAGAGGTAAGCGATGAAGCCGTCAAGGCGACGGTATGTTAATAGAACATATATAGACGATGTGCGTATACATCGGCGTTGCAATTAAAGTCGGCTCAGGGGCCGAGAGCCTAATAATGGTTTCGCACTCTAAGGCGCGCTACGGCGACTCGGGGGACCCGGGAGGACATGCCCTTTTGTTCGCTGTCTTCGTCTTTCTCTGCCTGTTTTACACTCCGGGCGGCTCGGTGAGCGAAAGCTCTACCTTCGACTAAAGCTGCAAAAGCAAAGTGGGGTGCGAATACCGACCGCGATTTAACCAATTGTGAGCCTAGCAGGAAATACCGCGTCCTTTAAAACCAAAGTGTGGCATGGTGTGTCATGTACATTTGCAGCACAGTGACCTACCTGTCCACCATGGTGGACGTCCCGAGACACTTCACCGCTGGCTCGGTCTGCTCCCAAAATTTGGCATCAGCCAAACTGGAACCTAAATTTGTATCCTATTTGTGGACCGCTCGCAGTTTGATGGTCGCATGCACCCTCATTTGGCCCGGGCCGCACTCGAAATTTGGCTCGTGTCATCCGAGAATTGACCAGCATAGATGTACCGCGCTTTTCAACGAGTTAACGGTATAGCCACTTTAAACCGCCAGGAAGCATCGCTAGTCACCGTTTAGGTTTGAAGAATGAACAAGAGGGCTCAGTCGTCCAAAATTCGACCTGCAAGTAAATCGACCAGCTGGCGCCGGATAGGTCATCGGGCGACGGGCAAGCTGCGACTTGTCCGAAATCCTTTGCGTTCCGGGGCTTACTTCGTGCAGTTCGGGGGCACGTTGCTGGTTTGCGCGTGGTGTAGCGGCATGCACGCTCTGGCACAACGGCATCTCAGCCTTCCACTCAAAGAAGATGCCAGAGTTAGCAGCTCCTGCCAATTGGGCGATGCCATGTGGTCTCGTGACGTCACACAACCCAACAACCAATTAGTGGCAGCACGCGTGTCTAAGAACGTTGCTACTACACCTGGCATACAGACGTCCGCGATTTTTCACTCACAACGCAGACGCGGTGTGAAAAACCGTCAGGATGACGGGAATGGCAATACGTTGCACCCTTTAAGTGTCTAGAAAGGTGAGAACTCTGTATTTCAGCTAAAATAAAAAGATATAAGAAAATGTGTATCCAAAACAATAATGCCATGATTAAAAAACATCATCTCTTAAATAATTTTCGTTATCTCAAGCTTTTTAAGCAGCATGTTTTTTCGTAGAGGTGCCTATCTCGGCTCATCTAGCTCTTTAAAGTGTAAATGCCACCTTTTGTTGGACAGCCTCCAGTGTTCTTGGAGCTGCTTTTCACGTGATAACTTCGTGATAAATCTCTGAAAAGCATAAAAAGATCGAAGTCAGAAATATGCGTTTTAAGGAGTTCGCATCTGTAGCTGGCAGCATGCGTGTCAAACAACAGACGCAGCCTCGAGATTTATGACGTTAATCAACCCTCGCGTTAATTAGGGGCAAAAAAAAAATGACCTCTTTCCGAATAAGCCTAGTAACCAAGAATCCTTTGTTCCCCTAGGTCCATAGAGTTTCTCAATAGTAAGAAACTCTATGCCAGGCAGGCAGACGCATATTTTTGATATCATAGCAATACAATATCAGGAACATGTACAAAACATCAGCAAAATGAGGCTTCACAAGGCCTATGATACCAAAAAATAAAAGTCCCCCGAAAGAATAAAACAAAACACTATGATATGATGTAAGCCTCAGCCGAAGCAATCTCTCTTGCGGGAGAGACAGATTAATTGACAGATTAGTCTTTCTTCCAGCCGAGCTGAACTTTCCAACTCATCTGCGATTCACGGGCAAATTATCGCCCAAACTGACGTCAGCAGTCATAACAAGAGAAGCCCGTATAAGCCACCATTACTGTGAACAGGTATTTGCTTAGAACAGCGTAGCCGCGGAACGGGCTTAAAAACCGAAGGGAATTCATTCATTGCATGCCTTCACGCCTCTTTGGGTTGAACGGCCCCGTGCGGGGCGAGCGCAGCTTGTAACAGACGCATTCTTCGAAGCGCGCGGAAACTGTCCGGGTGGAGGACCAGACAAAGCAAAACGTAGAAGGGCCGGAGCGACACACGCTCATTGTTTCCATCCTGTGCACAGCCAGCCGTTCACTCCAATGTCAAGGTCGGCCGACCGCGGCGAGGGTAGTTACGCGCCGCACGTTGAACGAGAAAGAAAGAAAGAAAGAAAGAAAGAAAGAAAGAAAGAAAGAAAGAAAGAAAGAAAGAAAGAAAGAAAGAAAGAAAGAAAGAAAGCGCCACTAGTCTGTAGAAAGCACCGATGACGATAACAACAGCCTCCATCCTCTCTCCTTAACAACTGCATGGGAAGAAAATCGAGCCGTTCTCGAAACTCTCGAAAAAGAGAATGCTTGAGAGAAGGAATAAAAGGAGTCGGAGTCGCCGAATTTTGTGTGCTCCTAGCGAAATTCGAGACTTGCAACGCGGACCGTGTAATAGAAGGTTTTCAATTAAATGACCGGAGCGGCGCTGGACAGCGACAGAAAAAGGTGAACCCCTCATCAAGAGCGCACACACACACGACGGCCTCGTGCGCACGACCAACAGTGGCGGCAGAGGAGGCGGGCGAGTTACAGGGCGCCGGTGTCACGGCCGTCCACACTCACGCAGAGAGACACGCAAAGCACATTGGCAACCGCAGGCCGTGCGAAACCGATGACGACCGCCGGCAGCTCTCTCGCGCCTCAAGCGCGGTGGCTCGCCCTTAGGTTTGAGAAAGAAATATATATATAGAGAGAGACAACGATACTCAAATAAAACGCAGCTCAAGGAGGTGGTGGGGGAAAAATTAAACAAGAGAAGGCGAGCAAGATCTCAGCGGCGGTCGTCGCGTCGATTGCAGCAGCAGCGAGTGAGTGCTCTCGACCTTGTGACCCGATGGCGCTGAAGCGGTCGCAAATTGAGATAAACCGGTTCCGTGCGCTGAGGCGGCGGCAGCGTCTCTCAGCGACGAACTAGGGAAAGGAGGCAAAGCGAGCCGATGCCGCCAGACTCGTACGCGCGCTCACGAATGGAACATAGGCATCACACAAACGCGCAGCCGTCGTTCCTTCTCGCTAAACGAGTACGGAGCCGAAAACACACGTACGCACAGACATAACTAGCGGCGACGCGCATGCAACCAACCGACGCCCGCACGGATCCTCGTGCAAGGGCGGGCGAAATTTTCGCTTTTATTTATGATTTCAAGACATTCATGGTTCTCATTATTTTTGCCGCCGCAGCTTTTGCAGACCGCCGGAAAAGCCGGCCGCCACCTACCACTACCTCAGAGTGAGCGCCATCGCCGACGGCTCCCACGGCTTTAAGTGGAACGGGGGTCCGCGAAGCGAGAGAGCTACTCGTCTGAGCGACTCGCTAGCAGTGACATGATTTCACTTTACCTTCATGCTTTTCTTGTAATATTTCCCTTCTCTATTTGGCCCCTTCTTTATCTACTTCGTTATCTTGGCGAAGAACCGTCGAACCTTCGAGCCGCAAAGCGGTACCAGCCTTCTCAGGCAATGGTATGTGTGGTGCACTTTTCAAGGAGCCCACGCCCTTAGGTGGGCTGGACGCGTTGCCACTGTCGATGAAGGGAGCGGCCCTGAACTGAACATAAACGAATGTCAAGCACGCAAATCCGTCGGTTTTTGTTCAGTGTGAAATATTTATAGCTGGGTCATTCATTCATTATTTATTTATTGCATATCTTGCAAAATACAAACAAGCATTTCTGGACCCGTTTCGCAATTCGATGCCCGTTTGGTAAAAAAATACGCTTAGGTTGCTAAAATACGCTTAAAATTTGGTGCCAAAAGCTGTAAAAGCTCCTGCAGCCACTAACTAATTCGAGTTTAGGGCGCTGGAGATGATGACGCCGATGGTCTCGGGTTTAATTTATTTTGTTCTGCATGTTCATTTTTTCTTTACACATTATTCTTGCGCAAATAATTTGATCACCGTTTTAGTAATCCTTCGTTTCCACCTTTACAGATAACACACACACACACACGCGCACACACGCACGCGCACACACACACACACACACACACACACACACACACACACACACACACACACACACACACACACACACACACACACACACACACACACACACACACACACACACACACACACACACACACACACACACACACACACACACACACACACACACACACACACACACACACACACACACACACACACACACACACACACACACACACACACACACACACACACAAACCTTCGGTGGCTTCGCCGCAGTTTGCGCAGCGCCTTTATTAACCAAAGTGGCTAGCCATCGATATAAATCGACTTCACGGGCAGAAATTATTTTATGTGTGCGACAGAAACGCGCTTCTTAACCTTCAACTGCTCTCACCAAAGCACAACTGGCTAATAAAACGACAGGTTGACCAATCAGCCGCCGTCCATGACCTGTGTTCGGTTTAGTGGTGAAACTATTCCTCCACTATTTCAATGTCTGTCATTCGTTGACTTGTAACAGGCGCCAAGCAGGGAGCGATGGCTCACGTCTTAGCAATTTGCATGGCATGGCTGGTGAATGTTATACATTTTCCAGTGGCATCAAAGTTCTCCCCACAAAGCGCCGCGTCGCGAAGAAAAAGCTGATTGAAACGTGTTCCATTTTCTGTGCAATGTTCGTGCCAATACTCTTTCCATCACATTGCTCGCGTAAAGCAGGCACCAAGACTTGCTAATGAGAATGCATGAGAAAGGTTGCAAAATTTTTACCACGCCAGCCTGTAAAATAAGGCCACATTCCACATGGCGACATAACACCTTTTCGGTTTCGTTCTCTGACGACTCAGATGAACAGGCCCACTCTCATTGGTACAAAAAATCCCGTTTTCCAAATCAATTCGCGAGAGCAGCGTGGCATATTTAGTATTTTGTATGTCCCGAAATAACTTACTAATCATGAGATGCAGGATATCAGCAAGCTTTCGGGACAACCCTTCACGTTACTTCTAGGCTCAGAACCTCTTAGAAGCATTTTTTTTTTTTACATTTATATATTAGTATAACTTTTAATAGCGCAGATCGCGAAATGAAGATATTCGAAATAGAGGTCGCACTTTAGGTCGGCAGGAGACCGACGAGAGCATTAGATTCTGTTCACATAGACTGAGCTCAAACACTAGCCAAAATAATGATTTGCCGATCGAATTAGCGTCCAGAATTATGCGCGATTATACCGATCATACTCTTCGGAACGGGTTTCCTGTTCACGGTCAAGCCATCGCGATCACAAGGAAACTGGCTTTCACAAAGGCCGGTTCGTCAAACGTAAATCTTTAACAAGGACAAACCTGCACTAATGAAATCGCTAGCGTATACACGGGTATATATAATACACATGGCCAAATGCCTAGCCATGAGGAAAGTCGAGAAAGATGGAAGAAGAAGCGGAATGGCCTCAATCGAAATGCGATATTGCGGCCCGGCTGTGGCGACCAGTCTGGATCGATTGTCGAGGCACGGCGAATGGTATACAACACGACTTTAGCAGGAAGTCCCTCAAGCAGAAATAGAGCACGTGTTTATAGATAAGAAAATTATTGTAATTTGCAGTTGAGATTGCCGTACTAACATGTAGTAATTACTTTGCTAACAACTGCGCATGCGCGTGCCGCACGTGCGCAGCCATCTCATTACTGGGTAGGTAGCAGTCAACAGCACATAGGGTATAGTTTATTCTCGGGCTCCCTTTTTAAACTGAGTGCCTGTGCTGGAGCTCGATTGTAGCTATTTCACTTAGGTCTTTATGAACACATCACTCGTGTTCGGTCTGGAAATATTATTTATCCTCAGCCAGATAATTAGTTCTCAATTTTGAGAACGAAGGACTTTTTGACAGTACCTGCTCAGCACCTAACGAATTCGCCTGACACCGACAAAAGTTAATTCCTCCTGTTAATTCCTCGTTCCATCTCCTCGCTTGTAAACCTCTCGAGTAATTAGCGTGACGTCCGATCCTATATCACAGATTAAAGCGATTAGTGAAGCAACTCGGGCAAGTTGACTTATATTCATGATGGAGCAGCAGCGCAGCAAACTTGGACAGACGGAAGACTAAGTAAAGACTAGCGCTTGTTTTGTCTCAGTCCTATACCCCCCGCCCCTCCCTGCTCATTGTTTGCTGTGCGCTGTTGTTCAAAAACAGACCAGAGCGCATTCCTTATTATAAACACGGCATGCATACACCGCTTCCTGGGTTGTCAAAATGACCCTTCTTCGGTGGATACAGTTTCGCCCACGCGATGTATTCACCTTTCCTCGTGCCAGCTGGCAAATCCTAATATTGGTACGGGTAGGGGCGGCTGGTGCTGACGTACGCTTTGGAGTCCATTGCCCTCATGGTTGGGTGGAATGGCAAGTGTAGAACACTCGAATGTTCAGAGCCCAGGTAGAAACCAAGCCTTTCACAGGGATATACAGATCCGTTGCTTAAACTGCCGTCTTCGGTGTGCTCATGCATGATGCGCAGGCATCCTTCTTTCCCCAGTCGGCCTGATGCTTGGCCAACATCAGTCGACCCGTACAGTTGACACATTTTCTCTTCGCACAGCAGTCCCATTAGACAGCGCAAAGAAGAAGCGGCAATTCCAAAAGGGGGTGATGGGCGCCGTTCAAATAATGGCATCCCCTTTTGTCATTTCGTAGTGTCATGACGGCAGTAGTCCATGGCTCGATTATGATGCTACGTACGTCAACCGCTTTGCACGTGCTAGTGGGCACCTGCTAGCGGCGGTGGCAGGTGCAGGGAAATTGGCCATGATGCCATGACAATAGGTCGGGACTATTGGCTGAAAGGGCCGCTCTTAACTGCCGTTTTGTTTTGGAAACTGTACTGCCACTATAGTCAAGCTGGCGCTGTCAGAATACCGTCTCACACATCGCGATTTTCTTATTTTGCGCCTGGGTATCGTCTGTCGGTCTTGCACGCGTTACAGTCGTTGTCTCACGAAGAAATTGGACATATTTGTATTATATTGAACGATGTGCAGATGAGACGAGCGGCGTCGATATATATTTACTTGATATTTCTGCAGGATGCAGTTCAGCCGCAAAAAAGAAAAAAAAAAAAAGAAAGGGGGGGGGGGGGATGCCTTTCTTTTCTCTTGAGGGTAGGGCCCGTTAAAGTGAGAAATTAGAAGCATAACCTGATACGATAACAGATAATCTCACAAAAAGTCTCACAAAGAGGAATCATATGCTCTGGTGAGATCCAAATCGGCGACCTTCTCTGGGTCCTCTCAATCGCAGCCATCTTGCCGTTGCCTATTCCTCCGCCATTGTCATAACCTTCCAGACCGTTAGGCGACTCATAAAATAGCCCCTGATTTCCTCTTCTTTGTTAGCTTAATTGCTGAAAATCGTAGCTTTTCAAAACAGCTACGAGGTGCAGGATGTCTTCCGGCGACAAAAGTCGCGCCTAGAGTGTCGCGCACGTTCACTCAATCCGTTTGGTTTCCATCATGTATAACGACCGCAGTGTTCCTTCATGTAAGGGTGGGGCGGACTGGAAAGGAGGGGAAGAGATGTCCGACGTTGTGGCGCGGGCTCCGGAGTTCCCGGGAACGTCGGAAGGCCGCCGTCGACCGCCGCGTGACGCTAATGATGATCGATCGCTTGATCGATGACGGCAGCGGCCAAGCCCAGCCTCGGCTAGCAGTGTAGAAGAAAAAGGAAGATGGGTGGGACGGTGCTTCACGCTTCCCTTTGAGCCTGGAAAAGCATACAAGACTTCGGACCGCTTGTATTGAATCTTTGAGCACCTTTGGGTGTTTCGTGAGAATGAGATGACAGCACGAAAGTACACTTGAGAACTCGAGTATACACACGAGGAAGAGCGATGAGATGTAAAGCAAATCGCCGGCATTCACCGATAAGGAATGATAACAAGGACCGCTGTTCACTGATGAATTTGTACGAATGGAGAGCTCTCGTCAACCGTCCACCGTAGTCTTAAATTTTCGTCATCTGCTGTGCAGGCAGTTCTGAAAGCTTAGTGAAAACAGATCGCAAGTGCCCCTACGCCTAGCATTCTCTTAGTGTCATTTTAGTCAGTTTTCAGTGGGATAACAACTTTTTTGTTTTCTTGGGACACGGTAATTGTACTGCCGAAGGAATGAGAGGCCATATACGAGTAGAAAAGAACGCACACAGACAGTCGGCGAAAGGACAGAATGTCAAGTAGACGCGTTCATAGATAAGGAATTAAAAGAAAGTACTCGGCGAAAGACGTTTGCGTTTTCAAGCGCACAACAGGACAGAAAAGTGCGTTGACACGGTCACTGCCGCGTATAACAATAGTCCCCATTCTACACCGACCGCTGTGCGCCGGAAAGGATAAGAAAGAAAAAAGAAGAAGAGTTTCCCTTTCTTCTACCTAACGAGGCTCAATGGAAGCTTAAGCTAATTAAGTTGCCACCTTGGCGCGCCGCGCAGACACGAGGGAGCGGAGCAATAAAGAGCTGTTGTTAGCGTACTTTGCTTTCCGCACTACCGAGGCGGGGCCACGTCCGCTGGAGTCGTTTGCGCAACGCAGCTCCTCTCCTCCTCCCCCTCCCTCTCTCTTCACCGCCTCAGTACGGCGTAATTACAGCTGCGGCGGCATAGGTGTCACTACTATATTCTGGCTCGCACACAGAGACCAGCAAGCATGGAGGAAGAAAAAAACTTCAAGCCAACAAGCGCCACCGCGTTTTGTTCAAACACACGCACGTACGTGTGGTCGTTGCTTTATACATGCGAGTTAACGTGTACGCGGGGTGTGGTCTCGACACAGTCAGAGGTGGCTCACTCACTAACTCTCTCATGAATATATATATATTTTTTTTTTCATCAGCGTCAGGTGGTGGGCTGACGAAAAAAAAATATGCGCCAGCAAGTTAGTGAGTGAGAGGTATCTGACTCGATCACTAACTTGCTCATGAATATTCTTTTTTCGCCAGCCCAGTACCTGACACTCACACATAGTCATGTTCACACTCACTCTTCAATAGCAGTGAATGGTGAGCGTGTGGACATGTGCGTGAGCGGTAATGAGACATAATGAGGACATTAATGAGTTGAGCCTGCTGCCCTATGGTTATGACATGCATGCATATGTGTAAGCGGGTCACTTTCATCTTCACTTGGCTGAAGGAGAGAAATGATCCACAGCAACACACAGCGAGAAGGAACCCACCGGTTCTCTGTCGGCTGGACAGTATCAGTAACTTTGTTTTCCATTGTTGTAGTGACTTTGTGTCCAATAAAAACGACAATTGGAAGAATCAATAAGCCAACTAAGCTCGTCGAAAATAAATGCAGGTATGGAGAACTTTAAACTGATCACCTTCAATATACAAAAGACTAAGGTAATGTTCAACCGCCTTGGGAAGGAGCAGTAGTTCTAAATAGGTAGCGAAGCACTTGAAGCGGTAGGCGAATATGTCTACCTAAGAAAGGTGGTGACCGCAGATCCTTACCGTGAAACGAAAATAACTGGAAGAATAAAATTTGGGTGGAGCGCATTTGGGCAAGTATACTCGCAGGTTATGACTAGCAGCTTACCGGTATCGCTCATGAGAAAAGTATACAACAGTTGCATTTTTCCTGTAGTCACCTATGGGGTGGACAAGTCGAGGTTAACCAAAAGGGCTCTCCTTAAGTTAAAAACAAGGCAGAGATCTATGGGACGGAAAATGGTAGATGTAACGTTAAGAAATGGGAGCCGTGCTGAGTGGGGCGGAGAAATAACTTGAGGTAATGACATTCTAGTGGAAATCAAGAAGAAATGGGCATGTGCAGGGCATGTAATGCGAAAGGAGGATGATCGCTAAGGGTAACTAATTGGATACCAAGCGAAGGAAAACGAACCAGGAGGCGACAGAAGTCAGGTGGACGGTTGAGGATAAGAAGTTCTCTGGGGTCAAGTGGATGCAGCTAGCACAGGACCGGGTTAATTGGAGGAATATGGGAGAGGCCTTCGCACTGTTCTGGGTATAGTCCGGCTGATGATGACGATGATCATCTTCGTAGCGGCACTGACTGCCACGAGAATTTCTGTTCTTTTGCATTAAAAGCCCTGACGGGAGAAAAAGCCGGTGTAGGTGTTCCTCACATTATTACCACTACCTGCAATGGAGAGAAGAATATCCCTTCTGTACTTGTAGAGGCAAGGATGAAAACATAAGAGATTTAGTTTTCTTCTTTTCTTTTTTTTTTTTTTGTATTGGCGTTGATAATTGTAAAGTAATGTAACCAGGGACATAAGTGATTAGAAGTATTGATTAGAAATGACTAGAATGACTGCGATAAACATTTGGTAAATTGTGTTCATGGTGAAACTACAATTTTAAGCCATTTTGCAACCTGTCCACAACCCGGCAGACTTAGTGAAGACAGCACTTTTTCCAAGCCTAATCGAATGCGAACAGTGTATTGGCAACTCCGGAAGAAGTTGTGTGTCTGGCAACCCTGCCCTACAAAGATGTGCGGAGTGGTGTAGGAAACGATAAGTCACGTCCGGGAGTGCCCCGGAAAAACTTCCATCTCGGAAGCATCAACTCTCCCAGCTGACCTGGGTTTTGGCGAGACGGAGGCGGAGTGTGGTGGAGAACACCAAGCAACACCTCGAATATGGTTGCGTTTAACTGCGTGCAGCGAGGAGGCACTTTGTGTGTGTGTGTGTGTGTGTGTGTGTGTGTGTGTGTGTGTGTGTGTGTGTGTGTGTGTGTGTGTGTGTGTGTGTGTGTGTGTGTGTGTGTGTGTGTGTGTGTGTGTGTGTGTGTGTGTGTGTGTGTGTGTGTGTGTGTGTGTGTGTGTGTGTGTGTGTGTGTGCGTGTGCGTGCGTGCGTGCGTGCGTGTGCGTGCGTGCGTGCGTGCGTGCGTGTGTGTGTGTGTGTGTGTGTGTGTGTGTGTGTGTGTGTGTGTGTGTGAGAGAGAGAGAGAGAGAGAGAGAGAGAGAGAGAGAGAGAGAGAGAGAGAGAGAGAGAGAGAGAGAGAGAGAGAACCGCTTGGCCACATGCGTTGACTCGATAAATATTATATGTAAATTTATGTGATCTATCAGATATCTGTGACCTATCTCGATGCATACCTGAACAGCACGATGAGTGAATGGAGGAAGGTTGTCGTAAAAGAAGATAGGAGAAAGAGGTGTAGAGCTCTAGTGGAGGGCGGGGCGGAAGACAAGTGCTCGTCCTGCGTGTTCTTTCCTGTCCTTGTTTCTCTCGCACTTCTTGAGAACAAACTTCAAACTTGAGAGCATATTCGATTAATATCGAATTATTTGGTACATCCTCTATTCGATTATTTCAACGGATGAAATATACCGATACGTTGATTCGCTTTAAAACATTTGGATATTCGCCCATCCCTCGTAAAGTGAGCCGCTTCCTTCCTTGTAACGAACTTCATTCAAACTGATCCTAACCCGCCCCTCCTCCCCCCCCCCCCCCCCCCCCGCACACACACACTCTGTTTTTTTTTTTTTTGTTTTTTTTTTTTGCCTGACATCACGAGTGCTGCGATTATCAGCCACGCAGAGCTTCGAGAAAGGAAAAATGGCAGGAAAAAATGAAGTGGCGGTATGCTGACTTAAAAGCGATCATGTTTTCTCAGACCCTCTTGATTTGCCGAAGTTGAAGCAACTGTGACGTCATTGCTGGCTATCTATATATCCTCGCTTTCCTATCCTCCAGTAGCCTGTGCGAAGGAACAAACTGGCACCTGTCCTCAGGTTATCCTCTCTCCCCCTCTCTATATTTCGCTCGCTCCCTCCCTCTCTCTCTCCATCCCTCTTTCTCTCCTCTCTCTCGCTATGTAGCTCTGTGGTGAGCTCGACGCAAGCGCTCCTGGTTGCCCACTACAGTAGTATTGTGGTAGTAATAACGGAACGGATCGCAGCTTCTTTTTTCTCCTTCGCTGTAATGCAAAACTGGTGCGGTCAAGCTGCACGTGTAAACCAGCCGGAACAGCTTTTCCTGCGTAGAGGAAACAAAAACCGGTTCGTTTTATAAAGGAAATTTGTTATAGAGCAGCGGCAGTGTCAACCTATTCACTCTACAACTTCTAGGCGCAGATGTAACGGTGCTTGTTGCCCAATCGCTCATTCTGACATATGTGTGAACAGAAATGCAGGGCTATACGCAGTCCATTTCACTGCACGCAGCTGCGATCAGTAGGCAGCATTCGCGGCCACTTTTTTTTCTCGCTCTCAGCCTAGATGCACAAGCAGTGCTAACGGAGCAAAGTACTGCACTGTTCACAGCTGCGGCATTCACTGACGCTAAAAGTTGAGTGTTAACACCTCACGGGCTCTGCAAAAAGATCACGCTGAAAGAAGAAGGCAGGCCTAGCTCAAAGACTCGTTCGGCACGGAGATCTTCGTAGTACTGCAGCAGTAGGTAACTGCTTTAGGAGACATTTCTGTGGGAACCAGCACGGGACCTAAATTCCTTCGATAAGTTTGCCTGGCATAAAGATTTTGTGGCTGGTGCACGCACCCGTGGTTTCTGTTGCTTCATTTTCAATTGCACACCTCTATCAAGTGATAGATTCATGCATTCACGGAGTAACACTGTATATATATATATATATATATATATATATATATATATATATATATATATGTGTAACGGGAAAATAGGTAAAAAAACTGAAAATTGGACAAAATGTGTACATTTGAGAGGAAAGAGACCCAGAAGTTTACAGAAAATGCCGACTATGGAGGAATACAATATCCTCGAGTCGCCCCTATTTTGCTTGCTACTGGGTGCTTGACAGTCGTGTCGCGCTGGGCTTAGGTGGTCAGCAGCGTGCACGTCCACGCACTGCCTCAGTTGAATAATGCGGGACGCCACTTCCAACCGATCCCAGAGGGCAGGAGAAAAGAAGCTTGACCCAACCATATAGGAAGAAGGGAAAGAAGCTCTGGAGTGGGGTTATGTGCAAGTAACGTAGGATAGTAGAGTAGCCAGAAGGGAGAAATGGCTAAAAAAAAAAGGAGAAAAAAGATAAGAAAGAAAAATCTAGACTGTGGTTTAGCTTGTGGTTAAACCTGGAGTTACGCGAGAGAAATCTACATGGCTATGGTTAGGTTCGGCTTGAAAGTAAAGAAATGGCGTTTGCTCACAGTAGTTTACTCTATGGTTTCAGCTTTATTTATGCCATAGGGGAATTACTTCATGTATGAGCACTCCTCGGCTCTCGTTGTTGACCATTCTCATTCGGGTGTAGAAGACTTCTAGTGGTATGACATCGTCTCTACGTCGAACTCCGGGGAACACCGCTGTCACAACGTTCGAACGAACCTTCTCTCCTAGCAACTCACTGTTGTCGTTCGATTCTACCAACTACCGAGTTATCTGTCTTCATTTTCTTCTTCTTTCCCTTCGCCTTTCTCTTCTTCCTTATTCTTCTTTTCTTTCTCTTCTTCTTCTTTGTCTTCCTTCTTCGTCCTCTTCTTCTCCTTCTTCTCTTCTTCTTTTTCTTCTTGTTTCCCTTCTTTCCTTCTTCTTCTTCTTCTTCTTCTTACAAGCACGGCGAAATGGTGAGACTGTGGCCAATGCAGATCTGGCTACAAAAAAAAAAAAAAAAAAAAGAAATCAGGGGTGATTCGTGGTTTGTATGCTTTGGTATACAGGGACGGCTGAAAAGGGGTGGAGATAACTGCCGGAACTTGGCATGCAACATCGGGTAAGACCTCAGACGATACAGTCAGTGGTGTTTTGTGTGTTAGTCGGAATTTTCGTAGGTATCTGGTCCTGGAAGGCAATGTAGAATGCCGCAGTTTGGGTTTGTGCCTTTTTGCACAGTCTTAAATGTAAAAATATAGTACGATTCTCGTTGCTCGCGCTCACGAGTGTTTTTGAAGGAGCCCTGTAATATTGTTACCCTAAGTTCATGGCCCTTGTCGCATTGAAAGAGGGAGGTTGCGGAGGGATTGAACATGTGAGCGGTGGTTATCAAATCTGAATCGAAATTAATTGTCAATTTGTCCTATGTATTTGAATTAGACAGTCGCCACAGTCGAGCATGTAAACATTAATGTTGCTGGAATCGCAATTTATATCATGCCGGATAAAATGCTTGAAATTTGAACGGGTGCTTTTGGCAAGTGCTGTGGATTGAACGTGTTTGCGAATCTGGCATTGGCTTTTTCCGTGTGGCGCGCAACCCGCAGGCTTCGGTTTATTGACTAACGAGTGGATAACGTGGGTTTGTAAATTTTTTGGTCTGCTGTATGTTACCTGAGGGGACCGCTGAAAAAATCTTGGAGAGCCACCTACTTTGTTCAATGATATTGGAGTGTTTTATTTTTCTTCGGGATTCTGTTAATACTCGGGAGGTTGTTTGTGAAGGTTAGTATGAGATTGCAGCGATATGATGTTGGCTGGCCGGGATTCCTCAAGTACGTGATTATGATCAGTTAGATCCACCCTTTTAATGTCGTCATTGATGACAGAGGACGGATAGTGCTGTTTCCTTAAAGCTACTAGCATGCGATTAGTATTTTCGTGAAAAGTCTCCTATCTTTAGCAAATTAGTTTAAATCTATGACCTGTGAACAAGAGATTGAAGTTTTACAGTGGCGTGGGTGGCAACTGCTGAAATGAAGATATTGTATGTCTGTGGATTTTTTATAAGCGTTAGTGATTAATGTTCCTCCTTCAACTCGAATTAAGGCATCTAACCCTTACAAAAATGGATATTGAATTTCTGTTACCCACGTAATGTGTTTTTGATGAGTCATCAACCACTCAAAGGAGATTCAAGATTAGATGTGTTTTAACATCATATCCGCAGCAGACTTTCCTTTGAGATCACTCATGAAGTTTTGTGCTTGGAAAACGCAACAGTATTTTTGGGTAGGATCTAATGTGGAAATACATTGACTTTCTCAAATGAGGAAATGTATACATCACTAAGTGAATATATATTATTTCTTTGTTAACTGCACACTTTCAGAGCCCTATGTTTTCATTTCTGATTAGCATATGTAGGATGTTGCCTAAGAAACAATTTTTATGTGTTTTAACATGAGATCCGCAACAGACTTTCATTTGAGATTACGCAAGAAGTTTTGTACTTGGAAAACAAAACAGTATTTTTGTATAGGAGCTAATGTGGAAATACATTGACTTTCTCAAATGAGGGAAATTATACATCACTAAGCGAATGTATATTCTTTACTATGTTTTCATTTCTGTTTAGCATGCACTGTAAAAACAAAAACAACTTTTTAGACATTTGTTTCATTCAAAACACGCTTACACCCTGCGTCTTGGGTGTTTGTGCCATTGCAAATCACTTCTTGCCAAGCGAATGGGTGCTGTGGTTGGACAATATGCTTGAGGGTGTTACGGGCAAGGATATTGTTGTGTACGCGAACCGACTCACTGCCACACCGCCTCCAAGTTAACGGACGCAAGGCCGCTCCATTTCCAATGCCTCCTTGCACCTGCGAGCAGGCCGTTTTGGAGAGACCAGCAGGGGTACCCCGGCCTGCGCCGACGACGACGCGCGGACGTAACCCGAGCCGTGCGTTGACTCGGAACTGGGCCGTCCTGGGAGCATGTGCGCGACCAGGGCACGAGAAGCAATGCCTTCTTTATAATGCATGATATTTTGCGTGTTTCTTAAGCTTTCGAGCTCCTTGCTCTGCGTATAGATTAGCCGAGCCCTTAGTCATCGCAACGCTTCACGAAATGTTTAGATACAAATAAGATTTAGTTACCAGTAAAATAGTGTTGGCGCTGCTGCGCTTGCCGGCATTGAAGCTTGGTCGCACTTTTTTCCTTAAAGGTTCGTGCTACAGCTCCGTGTTCAGCGAAAATTACGCCCAAGGTAGCAACCACCGAAGAGCCAGCGCTGATAAGTTTGCCAGCGATGCCAAACTCGACATGTTAAAATGACTGCAGTGGACAAAATAGTGCGCATAGGTATCTAGAACATTAGATGCAAGTTCTAAAGGTCAAGAAGTTGTAATTGTTAGAGCAGCCGCAATGGCCTGTACACTTCGAAACATGCTTCGAAACATTATGTCCCAATCTTATGAATGCAGTCCAGACATAAGAAGCAAATACGTTACCGTCATTACCAGCTCCCCGAGTGGCCGAGTGGTTAGCGTAGAAAGCTACGGAGTAAGAGGTACCGAGTTCGAATCGCGCCATAGGTGCAGTTTTTTTTTTCGCTTAGTTTTAATTTTTTTTTATTTTTTAGCTTTTTTTAATGTAGTTGAGGTGCTTCGCTACGTTTTAGCTTTTACTTTTTATCCAAAAGTGCTCATTGGTCAACACACATGAACAACACACAAGAAATGCACACATTAGGTACCAACCAGAAACACGGTGGCCAACTTTCTTGTGAAACTCATCAAAAATGCATCAAGAAAATGTATAGAAATGTTAATGTGCATGATGAGGAATGTAATTACCATTTAATCAGAAACTCATTAAGCTTTTTTGTAAGGGAATCTAGGAAGTTGTTTTTCATTTGAGTAACTCTGTGCGAAAGAGATGTTTGAGTGTATTTTGTTGAATAAGGTGATAACCTGGACGAGTTGGTCCTCATTTAATGTCCAAATTACGAATGTGTTTTCTAGAAAGCGTTTGTAAAAATGTGGTTTCGTTGGATGTTAGGAGAAAAAGACTGATTCAATTTTGTTCATGAATATTTTGGCGTAATTTGGCGCCATTTTTGTGCCATAGCTGTACCTCTCGTTTGAAGATAATATATAAGTTGTTGAAATCAAAGGTATATTAAGCTTAGGGACCAGATATAACAGTCAAGTACGTCTTGTTGCCGTACTTGACGGCTTCAACAATTAAAACATTATACATGATCCTTAATCGTAATCTGGTCCTGAAGCTTAGTATACCTTTCAATTCAACAATTCATATTATCCTGAATAAATATTATATATATATATATATATATATATATATATATATATATATATATATATATATATATATACGGCACGCAAACATTACACGATATCAGACGATACGATTTTACATGACTCTGAACGTCCGGATTGGTACTTGTACTAAATGTTCAAATTATACTGAAAGCAAAAATCAAAATCTGGCATCGCTTTAACTACGCCTGCGGTTCAGTGGAAGATGCGTTGGCTAGCCAGTAAGAAGTTAACGTTGGCGAAGTCAATTCGATTCAATTCGATTCAAATCGATCAAAACGACGCAACCGATTCCGTTCGGCCGCTACGCTGTGATTAAGACGCTTGCAAGAAAAACTAACCCTTGATACCCTCTGCTACGTATGACACCTCTCTTGATAAGCGGCGCGCATTGTACGCATAACATTAAAACTGCAATAGTATGAAAGAGCTGGTTGATTACACAACGAGAGAAGGAGGTATTTGCTCCGAAAAAACAAAAAAAGAAAGAAAAAAGCTCTACATCGCGTTAACATGCGCCTAATTGGAAGAAAAGAAGATTAATTTTGCCGTTTGCGATCTCCGCTTGTTGCTGCTCTCGCGACAGATTAGACACCGGGGCCATGTATGCGACATCGAGCCTCCCATTTGCTTCAGAAAGGCAAACCGTGAGCGCCGAGAACAGGTTCTGTTGGATGTTACCATGCACGAAGCTTCTAATGATCCGCAGGAATAGATTGCCACGCTAATCGGATCTGTCTTACGCGACCTTGTTGGATTTTCTTTTTTTTCGTTCCTTTCTTTCTCTCCCTCTCTCTTTTGTTCCCCTCATCCTCTCTTTGTATCGCCAGCGTCGTCTCAGTTGGAGGCAGTCCGGCCGGTTTTCCATCCTTCGCTGGTGAATCCGTACCACCTGGCAATAGAGAAACAATGGAGCATGACGAGAAGCGCTTCTTTGACGCGATTCATAAGATCCGGTTTTTCTTGCTCAATGCCTCTGCCACGCGTTTTGCGACTTCCTTCTTTCGTGAGGCGGTCGCATTTCAGACGTGTGCAAGGCCTTCTTCTTTTTACTTCCTGCATTATTTCTTCTACGCTCTAACGAACTGTGATTAGCACATGGGGCTACTCCTTTTCTAATTATTTTTCCTCCTTTGTACAATCGTGCACTTACTTTTCCAAAACAGCCCCCCTCCCCCCCCCCCCCCCCCCCCCCCCCCCCCATTTTTTTCTTTCACTCATCTAATGGCATTCTTGCATACGCTTACGCTTGTCATACAAGACGTGTAGTATATTGCAACCCCAAATCGAAATACATGTGTTAATCTTTTCCGTGTGGCCGAAGCCGGGAAACGCTGTAAGAGGCCCAAAGTATTGGCCAATTGCAAATCAATTCCGCAATGACCCTTGCTCATGGGTATCACGTAAGGGATGAGCGCGTATATAGGCATTCTATAAAGCCAAGCGATCAGCTGGGTTCTATGTCACGAAAAGTGTTATCGATTGCATGGCTTCGACTTCCTGATTCAGTCCAAAACTTTCTTCCGCACGCTTTGCTTGGTCCCTCCAGCCAACGTGTCGATGTTCAGAAATTGCCGATGAACCGATCACTTCTTTTCTGGATGACCTGTCAATGAACGCTGCGTAACATCAAATAACTCGAATCCAAATAAAAATTTGCCGTCGTCCCCAATACGAGTGAAAGTTTTGCTTGCGATTCAACGGTCATATAAATATGCTATCGAAACTATGCAGACACAAATAAAGTGATTTGCGATTACTACTTTCAGGACATGCAATGAGGCTAGACTCAATAATTTTCTTAGGATTATTTTTTTATTGAGAAAGCAATACTACTCTAGGTTTCGAGTCGAGCCTTCAGCGTGGCGCGGTCGCGCCCACGTGACGCTGTGACGTCACACCCCACGTGACACTAGGGTGAGAGCTGGGCACGTTCATACGGCTTGGTTAAAGCGGGGCTTTATATGTGGGCTGACAGGAGCTGCCAACTTGGGTCTCTCGTTTCACATGGGACGGTTATGTCAAAATCAGCCTGCTAGGACCCTGGCATTCACGTTACCCCTATAGGCCACTAAGGCACGTTCATACGGGTATACGGGTTGGTTAAAGCGGGGCTTTATATGTGGGCTGACAGGAGCTGCCAACTTGGGTCTCTCGTTTCACATGGGACGGTTATGTCAAAATCAGCCTGCTAGGACCCTGGCATTCACGTTACCCCTATAGGCCACTAAGGCACGTTCATACGGGTATACGGGTTGGTTAAAGCGGGGCTTTATATGTGGGCTGACAGGAGCTGCCAACTTGGGTCTCTCGTTTCACATGGGACGGTTATGTCAAAATCAGCCTGCTAGGACCCTGGCATTCACGTTACCCCTATAGGCCACTAAGGCACGTTCATACGGGTATACGGGTTGGTTAAAGCGGGGCTTTATATGTGGGCTGACAGGAGCTGCCAACTTGGGTCTCTCGTTTCACATGGGACAGTTATGTCAAAATCAGCCTGCTAGGACCCTGGCATTCACGTTACCCCTATAGGCCACTAAGGCACGTTCATACGGGTATACGGGTTGGTTAAAGCGGGGCTTTATATGTGGGCTGACAGGAGCTGCCAACTTGGGTCTCTCGTTTCACATGGGACGGTTATGTCAAAATCAGCCTGCTAGGACCCTGGCATTCACGTTACCCCTATAGGCCACTAAGGCACGTTCATACGGGTATACGGGTTGGTTAAAGCGGGGCTTTATATGTGGGCTGACAGGAGCTGCCAACTTGGGTCTCTCGTTTCACATGGGACGGTTATGTCAAAATCAGCCTGCTAGGACCCTGGCATTCACGTTACCCCTATAGGCCACTAAGGCACGTTCATACGGGTATACGGGTTGGTTAAAGCGGGGCTTTATATGTGGGCTGACAGGAGCTGCCAACTTGGGTCTCTCGTTTCACATGGGACGGTTATGTCAAAATCAGCCTGCTAGGACCCTGGCATTCACGTTACCCCTATAGGCCACTAAGGCACGTTCATACGGGTATACGGGTTGGTTAAAGCGGGGCTTTATATGTGGGCTGAGGAAGAAGAAAAAGAGAAAAAGAACGCTCGGTCACCCGCAGCTAATGCTTTCGCTCAATATTTGGTTCAGCAGCGTTGAACCCTTGTAACTTTTTTTGCATTAACGTGGTCGCTCCTATTTGAAGTTCACTTTTTGTTCAACTATAAAACGCTGACGGCAGCCTTTTGTCGTGCTCGAGAAACTTAGACCGATTTAACAAATCATAAGGAAGGCTACCACGCTTTAAAGTGACAGCGTATTAGCCGCACTCGGCTTCGAATGAGTGTGATGCACACTCGCCTGCATTCTAAGCTGTCCGCGTGACCAGGCTATCATACCTTGTGTAAATGTAGCGACATTCGCTACTGCGGAGGGGTTGCTGTCGTTATTTCTCCTGGATTGATCGCAGATATTGCTTGACTGGACTAAGCAAAGAAAGAAAGAAAGAAAGAAAGAAAGAAAGAAAGAAAGAAAGAAAGAAAGAAAGAAAGAGAGAGAGAAAGAAAGAAAGAAAGAAAGAAAGAAAGAAAGAAAGAAAGAAAGAAAGAAAGAAAGAAAGAAAGAAAGAAAGAAAGAAAGAAAGAAAGAAAGAAAGAAAGAAAGAAAGAAAGGGCGTCGTAGGGGCGGGGTGGCTTCTTAAAAGCGACCAAGGCGCCCATCAATATCGCAGAAGCTCGAAGGAGGAGTCCAGAAGTCCCGAATGTAGAGCAAACACCTGGAGCCTACTTTACGAGCACGTGCTGAGACCTGCACCGCGTTTACCGCGGTCATGCGTCACATCCATCGACCAAAAAGGGGGGAGGGGCAGAGAGAAGCGCGTACGTGTAGACGCGCGAAGACTGCCTGGGGAAGTTGCACAACACGCACACATCAACTTCTCAGGCTGATGCTCGCACCCACACAGGCACGTATATACCTCGTCAAACGAGGAGCTCGTCGCAGAGAGGTCCCATTCGGTGGGAAAATGTGTCGCTCGCCGTCTGACTAGCTAAGAACAGGAGAAGAAGAAAAAAAAAAAAAAAAAAAGAAATGGCGCCCCTCTTCCGGTTTATGGAGCAATATTGAACAGGAAAGACGTAACCTCCTTGCTGACGCACGCAAGCTTTGTATTCTCGTGCTGCCGGGGCGGACAAAGCGGCGTTCCCAGACAAAGACCGAAGGGGAGCGGACGGGGAGGAAGGGGAGGCGGATTCTAAAAAGAACACGAGGCGAGGAAGAAGGCGTCTTTTGATCCGCCAAGAGGCATTGGCGGGCCCTGATAGCGCCTAAAATTGCCAGCTTTCGCGTGTTTTCGGTTTCACTTTCGTGTGGAGCTTCTCTCTGAAGGTGGGAAGCACAGCGAGCTGCATTTTGCCCCTTGTACGACGTTCGCTTGTTCACATATTTGTACGCCCAGGCCACTAACGTAAGCGTCTTTGTTACGCAAATTCGTACACAGGAGCTGCGGCGACAAAATACTAGGCAATGCAAGCTATGGTCAATGTCGCGATGCAACCGAAAGTTCACGGAGACTAAATTCGCGTGACGTCATTTTCACTCTTGCCAGCGCTTTTCCTGGCATTCCTTCTCCCCCACACCAGCCTACTTTCATTTTTCTTAACACCTGAGAGAAGGCAAGGTCGTTAATACTTCCGGAACATTCTCAGATACAACCAGGGAGTTTAGTTGTATACGCATGCGGCCGTTGTCCATGCCAGCGCGACTTGTGAAGCACACCTATTCGTGTCGTCGTACGGTATTTCGCTGTATGAAGGGTGGGTCTGTAGGGTAAATAGCTTTAGATTGTAATCGCAATGAACTGCAATAGCTGTGCCATGCTGAAGGCCTCGGATGTCGTGTTTTCCCGGATGGAAACTTCTCAAAAGAGGGGATAGATATCGTTTGAGAAGCGCAGCTGAGAAATATGTTCGGCCCATTAAACAGTAAAACTATCACTATCATAACATGTAGTGTCATTTTCACACCGTTAACGCTTGCGGAAGGCACTTAATTTTTATCGAGGGAGTGATCAGTGATCAGTCTGCTCATCTGGCTTGTATTTAAAAGGATGTTTAGCCATCGGTCACAAAATTTAGGCTAGCATTGATAGAAGAATCGAGTCTCCCGACAGGCCCCGTAAGCGATACGACTCTGAAACCAAAAAGAAAATATGAAAAGGTTGAAACCAGCCAAGCCTAAGTAACATTTGAAGCAAAATCGCCACGTTTCGCTCGACCCATGCAATGCCGAGAGCTGTTGCAGTGCGGTGGCACCGGCGAAAATTGATTGATTGAAAAACGTTTATTCTCGGTAAGAGAAAAGGAGTGAGGAGGCGGTCCCGGCGGAGCTGTTGCCTACTGACGTCATGCCGATCCCGGGACTGGGCAGGGGCGAGCGCGCGGCTACAGCGGAGAAACAACGGAAAGACGTAGTAAATCTTTCACTTTAAAAACACATGTTGCAACAGACCGTTGTAAAACCAACATAACTATATAACTATAATGGCCACTGAAGACGAGCGTAGTGCTCTCACTCTCTTCGGTTCCGTCCCCATTTCACATTTCACCTTCAAAATGCCATATCCCGCTAGCACTATATAGTAAGATAGTGTTCTTGATAGTAAGCCACCAAACACATTTCATGGATATATTTACACATTTATTTCTGTAACAATAAAAGAAAAACGAGCCCCTCGTTTTTTTTAGCGAAGAGAGCGATGAAAAGAAAGCTGGCTTGGGTTTGCTTTTATACCTTCGAAAGCAACTCAGGATCAAGGACGTTGTAGTGGATGGCTCCGGAAATTACGACCACCTGGGGTTCTTTAATTTGCACTAACATCGCACTGTATACGGACGCCTTGTTTTCCGCCTAAAAAAAAAAAAAATGCCTCGACTTGGATCGAACCCTCGTCCCCGTGATGAGGAGTCGAGAGCCCTAACCACGGTGTCACTGTTGGGGGTGGAAGAAAAAAGAAGCCGTGGATGGACACCCTGTGCGTGGGATACGAGCCTACGACTAATATTTCTCGTAATTCACGTATAGGCAACGATTTCAGATGTCAGAGAGGCGATTGGCCAGCCATGGTGTCCAAGGACTTACCGCACTCAGAGAAGATGCGCTTTGTACATACCCCTGCTTACTTTTAACTTCCACGGGGCAGACTGCGGAAGGAACAGAATTTGGCTATTTTCTTGGTGATTCTGGTAGCATTATAGTGTAATTATTTTAGTACGTGCGTGCATAATATTCCTTATGTCTGAACAGCTAAGTTATCATGCAGAATATCGCATTCTGAAGTCTGCTGTGTTGCTTTGTGGCAAAAAAAGAAAACTGCACATTCCATCGTATTCCCTCTAAGCGCAAAACTTCTATGGTCGCTTATATGGACTTCAGGCTTGAAGTCTCGTGTTTTGCGACGCCGAAAACAGCGTTGCAAACCAAGCGCTTCATCTAATCGTTTCGTTTCACGTGCTTACAATTGTCCGACCTACATTTCAGTCTCTGGAATCACACGTCGCAATTGGAAATGATAAATCTACACTGCAGGCGAACTGAATAGTCCTATACAGTATACCTAAATAGGCGAAGAAATCATGTCAAACCGTATCGCTGAGGGCTTGGGACGTTCGATGCCCTCTCTCTCTCTCTCTGATTCTATTTCCTTTCATCGATCTAGCTATCTTGATCGGCACCAGTGTAGCCAATGCAGCTGTGTCTTTATAATGATGACCTTAAACCTTTTGCAGTGACCTTCGAAAAGTTTTCGATGTTTGGGCGGGGAACATTACGCTCAATAAATGACGGAAAAGCGGGTGAAGTGGTGCTTTGGCAATCCGTGTAGTTGTGCCGTTCTTTAACCTTTCACGAGAGTTCCATTTTCTTCATCCCAAAGGTCAGGTATAACCTTTCAGCGCCGATACTTTCTCCTGTGCACTGGCTTCTTCCCCTCCCTTTATGTTCTTTAGTGTGTGTGGGTGGGTGGGAGGAAGGGGGGGGGGGGGGGGGGGGACAAAATACAGCAACAATTTCTCGATAGTTGCTTCTGATAAGTTTGATTTCGTGTGTATACGATGGACTATCTTTAGCGCTACAGCCGTCGCCGTCTCTCATTACACTTGCCATCGATCGCTGCCATTTCACCCTCAAAGGGCAGCGCTCGCTCTGTGCGTGCTTTTTTTTTTGTGATCTTTTCGGGCCGGCGCTTTTTTAATGATGTGCCGTTACGGACACATTTTGCCAGCATCGCTATCGAGCGTTGTCGCTATGTAAAGCATCAATTTGACCTCGTTGGTTCATTATTAGGAAGGGGCAAGCAGGACGAACGAATGGTGTTGACAGAAAGCATGACAGTATAGGCGCTGACCTGTTTTAACCTTTCCTTGTGCTCCTAAGGCACGCTAGCCGCCAGCACCAGGAAATCTCCGGCTGACGCTCCAGTGACGTCACTGCTAGGAGCGCATGTACTACCGGTTGGCGTTTACAGGGGGTATTCCCTGACGCCACATCGACCGCCATTTTGCTGTCTGTAGAGCCCTGCGAAAGGCCGCCGTCGCATCTAAAGGGTTTATGGCTTCCAGCTCCGACTTGCATTGTTAATGCTACGTGATAGCAACAACATAGCGCTCGTGACGTCACCATAAAGTGCGGAGAAAGAGAACGTAACACTTTGGCGTTGCACCATGATTGCTTTATATAAGGAAATGATAAGGAAGGATATAAGGATAAGGAAAGGACATGTTCGCAGAGAGTATAAGGAACAAGATCGAGGAGGAGGAGGAGGGAGGAACCTTCCCGTTGGTTGGCGCCAGAGGCCTGCGAGCGCACGAGATATCAAGCAACTGTGACTATACGGCCGGAGTGCACGAGAGTACGTGCCGTTACCGCGCCTGACCGGCCGTCTCGTAATGTGAAGCAGGGCTGAACCGTCCACACCAATCGGCGAAGCGGAACGTCTCCGTGCTCTGTGCAGTGCACATTGTCTTGCTAAGACGCATCATGAAAGCAATGCGTGCTTGCGAAACGCGGGGAATTCAACAAAATCCCTTTTTACTCGATTTCAAGCAACCAAATGCATTCCTTGCATCATTGCAGAGATCCGATGTCGCAGCCAGGCGGCCATTGATGTAGCTTAGAGGGAACGACGCTCTCGAGATGGTGCACATAAGCTAGAGACGAAAGCTAGCATGCACACAGCGTGTCAGGACTCAGGAACAGCCAAAAATGCCCACGGTCATCTTTTAATGCAGCGCTTCGCGGCCTAACCAGTCAAACAGTGTTATCTCTCACCACTGTCACCAAAGCCCCCAATCGACTCCGCCTCGGTGGTGCAGTGCGGTTAAGGCGCTCGACTTCTGTACCCAAGGATGCGGGATCGAATCCCTGCCGCGGCGGCCGCTTTTTGATGGAGGCGAATAGCAATGCGCCCGTGTGCGGCGCAATGCCATTGCACGATAGAGAACCCTATAGGTGGTACGTCGGACCTTCTGGAGCCCTCCACTACGGAGTCTCTCATAGCCTGAATCGCCTCGGGACGTTGAACCCCATAAACCAAGACCAACGACCCCTATCGACAGCGTCTGTTTTCATACTGAAGCTCAAGGTAATTTTCGTGACCAGCGGGAGAGATATCTAGGAACGTGACAAAGCTGACAAGAAAGCCCGTTCAGTTTATACCACACGTACACGTGAAACTCTCATAGTTTAAGCGTGCAAGTACGTACAGCCTTTGTAAAAAATATACGGCCCAAGGGGTTCGCTTCTAAGCACTCTAAGCCCATGGAAGCAATACTGGAATACATGGGTAAGCATAGAGAAGAATAGGGACAAGATTTGTCGTCTACTAAATATCAAACAGAGCAGATGCGTACTGAGCCTTATTACGGGGCTTAGAAGCAAAACCCTTGGGCTGTACATTTTTGACAAAGACTGTACATACACGGCCAGGCTTGAGTGGCGGCGGCACGCGTGCCGCCGCCACTTAAGTCCGGCCGTGGGGCGTATTGCACCTATAGGAAACAGAGCATGCTCACGATCATTCCATGCTGGTCGATTCACACGAACGCTGGTCTAGCTTTTTTTCTGAATTATTTTCCCTTGGACGAATGACACAGAAGAAGAAGTAATGGACTCAATGTAGCTGCTGCGCGACGAGCACGTAGAACACAGCATGCAGGGCTCCTTCTCCGTGCTCGCCCGGCGACTCTAGGGCAGCAGAGAAACTACGTCACAAGTCATCCAGCTATCCGCCAAAGTTTTATTGAGGGTTAGTGAAATTCCTTCACGGTTGAGAAGTGACTGCTCCATTTCGTACATTTTAACAGCCTTTGCAAGCATCGCTCGCAAAACCGTCGCTGTGTACCGTCGGCCTTCGCGAAGGAGAGCGACCTCGCTTTTCTGTGCATTGGTTTCGTTCTCAACGCCGCGCCTGCCTGCATGTTTGCCTGCGCATGCATCTGCTGAGCGCGATGAGTGACGCGCGCCGCCGCCGCCGCCGAGTCGCGCGTCCGTGGCTTGGGCGACGACGAACAACGACAATGGGGACAGGACAATTACCAAGCCGCCGCTGCCGCCGTCGACCTCGAGGCTCTCGATTGCATTTCCTCTGCAGCGCGGCTGTCTTGTTTGTCTTGGCGGCCGACGCGGTCTCCTCGGCATTTCGTTTATCCGCCGAGTCTGCGATAGAGAGCGACCGCCGTGATTGAACCGAAGCCAGCTAGGGTTCCTCACGTCTGAGTCTCGCCATGTTTTACGTCGTGATCATTCCCCATTCATAGCACCGTGAGTGAGTGGAAGAGCTGTGTAAATCTACACCTCTGCACGTACAGCATTTGTTGCATGTTACTGTGCGGTATTAAAATGTTGCGGCTGTGAGTCGATGTTTATTGGGGCTCTTTGTGAGCATCGCTCTGTGTGTGCGTGCATTTGTCGACCAGGTCGGCAAAATATTAAATTTGGATTTCTCGTATCACCGCTAATCCGTATCCTTGTGACGTGTGCACGGATGTGTGGACAGGTTCAAATATAGCTCAGACAAAAGGCTCTTATCCAGTACATATATAAGGTATGTCTCTATGCTGTATGATATCAATTCCGCAAGAGATTACTCGGAAAAGTGGGCAAAATTTGTTGTTGTTTTTTTCTTTTTCAGTTTCATATAATCGTTCTGCAGGCGCCTCCCTGCATTTTTCTGCTATTGTTCACGCAGATGCTAATCCCTTGTATTTCAGTATGTAATTCTCTATCGTTGCAATACACCGAACTTCGCCCTTGGGAACTTTATATTTAGCTGGCATTCAATGATATTTGATTTTCCCCTTTATTTATTCGGTTTTTTTTTTTTTTTTTTTTTTTTTTTGTACCTGTACGTTGAGGACGCATATCTGATAGGCCTCTCGACAATGTTCAGGGTTTTACTTACGTCATTATGTTATAGTCGACGTTTATGCCACCAGGTCACTTTTTTATTGCTTCCTTGTTGTAAAGAAAATATGTGGAACACTTTACTCCTGCTTTCAGGGTATGACGAGACAGCTTTAATGGTACCCGTCAGCGACTCCGATTGCAGATCCTCGTTCTCTTATGTGCACTTCAGTATTCGCTTATTCGCTAACTCCTTACCTTTTGCCTCTACTATTTCATACATACTCATTAGCATACAGTCGTAAACTACTCCATTATATGTGAAGGGACACCCGACATAGATGTATAGAACCCCGTTTTAAACGAAGCTATACGTCTGCGTGAGGACTGGCGTGTCTGACTCGGGATCCCAGGGTTCCGATGATTTCGACTCCCTTCTCATCCCTCCCTGCCCACATCTCGAAGGAGGTACTCGAGATGGCAGCTCCTGACAACTCGGTCATGTCACGTGGTCTCGTGACGTCACAAAGACAGCCGACCAATCAGTACTCAGCTTTGCCATACGTCAAATCTGTATACGACACAAATAAAAAATTAGCCGGAGTTCAACTCTGCTTAAAATGATTAAGACGTGAAAAGCATCGTTTTCCATATCTTGGAGTGGTTTTGCTTGGTGGCTTAGAAATGAGGCGCTGGCACAGCATTTTAAACGCCTTATTGAGGCATATATGTCGTCGACTCGAATCCCTATCGCAAGCTAGCCGCCAACAATTGACCAACTGACTATATGGCTGTTATCCTAATAATCTTTGCCGCTGCAAGTCTTCAACTGATTTTATTTTCTGCATTTATCAACAATCAGAAAGTTTGGAATTTAGGCGCAGTTTCCTTTAATGGCCGCGGGTGCCGCCACCATTCGTAAACACCTGAGTTTTGACCAATCAAAACCGCCGTTTTTTGATACAATGGCCCTATGGGAAGTTTCGCAAGTGGTAGTATTGAGGAGCTCTGGTTAGGGATAAAGGCAGATGTAGAATACCTCAGTAATCTGCGATTTGCTGATGACATTACCTTGCTAAGTAAGTCAGGAGATAAACTGCAAAAAATGATTGATGGCCTAGACAGGAAAAGTAGAAAGGTAGGCTTGAAAATCAATATGCAGAAGTCTAAGGTAATGTTCAACAGCCTAGGGAAGAAACGTTAGGTAGTGAAGCACTGGAAGTAGTAGGCGAATATGTGTACTTAGGACAGGTAGTAACCGCAGATCCGGACTATATAAGGGAAATAACAAGGAGAATAAGATTGGGATGGAGCGCATTTGGCAAGTATTTGCAGATTATGACTAGCGGTTTACCGGTATTGCTCAAGAGGAAAGTATACAACAGCTGCATCTTACCTCTAGTCCCCTATGAGGCTGAAAAGTGGAAGCTAATGACAAGGGTTCTAATTAAGTTGTGAACAACGCAGAGGGCCATGGAACAAAAAATGATAGGGGTAATGTTAAAAGATAGGAAGCGTGCAGATTGGGTCAGAGAAATAACTCGAGTTGATGGCATTCTAGTGGAAATAAAGAACAAATGGGCATGGTCACGGCATGTAGTACGTAGAGAGGACAACTATATGATATATATATATATATATATATATATATATATATATATTTTAATGTCAACAGGAGATGTCTGCCTGGTGGAAAGCCTAGGACAACTATACGGACAACTATATGGTCGCCTAATGTAACAAATCGGATTCCAAGGGAAGGAAAGCGTAGCAGGTAGTGGCACAATGTTACGTGGATGGATGAGGTTAAGTAGTTCGCAGGGGTCGAATGGGTGCAGCTGGCACAGGACCGGGTTAATTGGAGGAATGTGGGAGAGGCCTTCGCCCTGCAGTGGGTACAGTCCGGCTTATGACATGATACTGCAGGGAATTGAAGCCGCAACCTTGTGCGCGGTATATTATAAAAAAAAAAAAAAGCCAGTTTACCAGTGGTGCACCGTTGCGGTCCGAGTGGACAACGTCAATCTTTAATGCCTGGGAAAGCAATTAGGGCTCTTATTAGGCCTATGAGAACTTGAAAGAAAGAAAGAAAGAAAGAAAGAAAGAAAGAAAGAAAGAAAGAAAGAAAGAAAGAAAGAAAGAAAGAAAGAAAGAAAGAAAGAAAGAAAGAGAGAAAAACGGACACGGCGAAGAGAGGCATGCAGCAATGCCGTGAGTTGTCCGAATCGTCGCTCGTGCACATTAGCTTCCCGCTCGATTGCGCAGGGCGGTCCGACGATAAGAAGAGGCGGTTTATGGCTGCTTGACCTTTGGCGCGGCGATGTTTCATTGCTGATATTTCGTTGCCGAAGGAAAAAGAAAAAAAAAGAAGCTCATTACAGATAAGGAGGGGGTTGGATGCGTTCCAGCCTGTTCGCGGGTTCGCTATTTACTGTCTGCCCGGCGAATGAGGCTTGTTGGCGCTCAGGTGAAGCCGAGCATATTTGCCCTATAGATTCTCTCCATTTCACAGACATCTGATTGATTTCGAAAGAGCAAGTTGATAGAAAGCCTAACTGGGTCAGAGATAAACACAGGATATGGGACAAGTGTGGCGCTCCCCTCTGTTGAGGGAGACAGCACGGCGCGGGTCTCGTAGGCGCTTATCGAATGCGAAACAGGCGTTCGTGGCAATACTCAAAATAGCCTATATACAGACTGGCCTTTCCGTCTAGTACCCGTTGATGTCAGTGCACTTTCTCTATGGGCTGATGCGAATAGGCGCAAAGGTTAAGGAGAACACTTCCACCGGGTTCGGGCTGCTGCACACAACAGTTCGGAAACCAATATGACGACGTTAGAAAACTCTATGGCGACTATCAAAGCAGTTTCCTCCGCACGCTGCGCTACGGGTTATGGCGCTGCTGTCGGCCATTGGGAAACTTCCCTACAATTTTCCGACAGCTGAGCCTGTCGCATTATAAAATATCCGTTTACGCACCAGGAGAAAGCATAAATAATTTCATTTTGGAACTAAAGGTCATGTATACATTTAAGAATTCATAGACAACTTTTTGTAGCACGTTTGAAAGTGTTAGACGCGCCGCAGTCGCACACTGGAGATGACAAGAGTACTGCGCCGTTTTGTGATCTGCATTAGGTACTGCAAACTTTAGTAATAATAATAATAATAATAATAATAATAATAATAATAATAATAATAATAATAATAATAATAATAATAATAATAATAATAATAATAATAATCCTTTATTTGCTCCACATGACATGACACCTCTGCCCTTGCTTAAAATATCGTCATATAAAAGAAAGATATCACATGTTGCATATCTGTGTTACGCCTGCACGCACAATGTGCTTGAGCTGAGGCATGATTGCGGACACATTTTTGAGATAAATTAGGAGCACCCACGTTTCAAGTTTTCGACAAGATCTGCAGAAACAATGGTATGAGGGCAGTTGGTAAATTTACGACCGGAATCCAAACAACATTACTGCGCTAGCGCGCGCTTACGGACGAGAATGTAAGAATCAGTACGCTTAAATTGATAGACATATGCGCGGCATCTCCCCGCCATCCCTCTTTGGCATCGCCTCTTCCCTCCAGTGTTCGCTTTCTTCCCTGCACACGCACACCGTAAAGCATAATGAGAGCTACGCGCACATCACTCAGAAGCTTCCGGTATGAGTTTTTTTTTTTTTTTCTTTTTTTCGAAGAGACAAAAAGGCAAGGAGAAGGGGAGCGGGAAGGAGTGCGCTGAATATGTAGCCGGTGTACACAGGCGACTAAGGACAATATTTTGTTTCTCTCCATTATTAGACACTGGCACAAATAAGAACAACTTTTCGTTGTTAACTTATTGTTCGTTCGGTGAATCCATCATAAAGCGCATTGGGGCACCAACTTGGGAGGCCGTTCCCAGTGTTGAAAGCTTTTACATCCTTTTCCTCCTACATCTCTTTCTCTCTCCCGCCTGGTTTTATTCCGTCGTTCGAGATCACGATCTCGTTTCCGGGACAAAAGAGGGTGAGGAACGAGGGAGAGGTATGGGCGCTTCTGGCAGCGGGTGCCGCGGTCCGCAAGCACGCATCCATAATTGAAGCTCTCGCACCGTGTTGCCTAAACTGCGGCAGCATTCGGTTAGCCAGTTCGAGGGTGCCCCCTCCTCCGCCATTCGCTGTCTTCCGCGGGTCAAACAGCGCACGAATCGCCCGCTGGCTGTCTTCTCCCTTTGTACGCTCGTCGCTGAACGGTGATCGAGCTGTCGTGAAAAGGGGGGTAGCTCCGATGTAGAGCCCTAGGGACCGAAGTGTGCAAGCGAGCCTGGAGGAGCAGTGTAGCGATTTATGCCGAGTTTGAAACTCCACAAGGTCTGTTGAGTTAGCATCAATTAATGAGGTCATCATTCTTGAAACAGGCTAGCCAAGAATCAGTCGATCAATCAATCAATCAATCAATCAATCAATCAATCAATCAATCAATCGGTCAATCGATCTGTTAGTCAGTTTGCCTGTCCGTAAACACATTGAGCTGCCATTCGATCATACCAGATCCGCATCCGCTCATGCAAAGGGATTGTCGTCAAACATCGAAAATCATAACGCTGCAAATCCAGGCTTAGGGCTAGATAACACATTCTATCTTGCTTTCAACACCAAGTAGAACTCTGCTGAATATACCGCCGAGGAGGAACTCTGCTGAATATACCGCCGAGGAGGAGGAGTCTCTATATTCTGAGGTCCCACAAATATGCTGTGAGCAATTCAAATAGGGTCTGACAGGCTGAACGGCCCCCGAGTGCCACTGGTTTGAGCGGTGAAAACCGCGAGACCCCCGCTCCAGATGAGCGGTCTGCACACTGCGAGCGAAGCGTTTCGCCCGTGCTGTAATTTCAAGGTGCGTACGCCGCTGCTCAACTCGCCTGCCTTCCATTCGAGCCTGGCCCATCAAAAACCCGTTCGTGCGTGCGTTCGTGCGAGCTGGAGCGGGAACAGAAGGGGGGGGAGGGGGGAATCAAAATGTCCGCGTTTCCTTTACGCGCCCCGTGTCCGTCGGCCCGACCGTTTAGAAGACGACGCGCAAGATCTAAGAACCCCGCTGCGCGCGAGGAACAAACGCATCCGCAATGAGGCGGGGAACCAGCGTGGCCCCTGGAAGGAAGGCGCCCCTGAGATCGACAAGTCTTCTGCGCGAGGACCTTTCGGCGAACCCGGAAGATGCCGGCCCCTCAGCAAGGGAGGGACAGCAAGGGTAGGAGGGGGGAAACGGCGGGGTCGGAGCTAAATAAGAAAAGAGAACGCAGTGTATAAATAAAAAGAAACGAAACCATTTCACCGTTGTGGCGCGTCGTGCCCGTTTCACCCCTCGCCGATCTCGAACGCGCACCGTTACGATCTCCTTTTTTTTTTTGTTAGTGTTGCTGGGTGCGTTGTTTTTTCTTGTTCATGTTCTTCCTCCTCATCCTGACTTACGCTTCGGCCTCTCCCTCTTTTTGCTCGTGTTCCACCCGGTTCCGTTATGCTCGGTGAGGCGGCGTATGTGTGCAGCTCGCACGACTCTCATGTATGAATGCGCATACGACGGTAGCGGTGGCCTGCGATAAATAACCCGCCCGCGCACCCGCCCGAAAGATCCCCAGTTGTCATCAATCCCACCACGGATCGCTGACGCTCAGGACCGGCTTCTCAGCTGCTTTAATTCTTTTTATACTGGGACTAGAATGACAATAAAAGAAAACGGGAGGGGGTTAGATTGAGACAGCACATCGCAGTAGAGGAGTGAGGAGGAGAGATGAACGTCGATGAAAAGAACGGCGAAATAGGAAAACGTCCTGTCCTAATCGAAGCACTAACGGTAGTTGGCGGTTGACGGGGGAAGGCGATCGCGGATTAGTGGCAGTAGCTATACTGCTGGTTACACCAAACGACTGTCGGTAGTTCGAACACAAAGGAAAGCTTGTTTTTTTTTCTGTTGTATGCATTAAATGATGACAGGGCATACGCGATAACTCGAATAAACCGAGTCTTCGAATTAAGCTAGTACGAATTTATAAAAGGCCAGTAGGCAAAAACATGTTTTTATTTGACCATTTTTCTCACGTTTGCGATGGGAACCAATTCAATCCTTTCTGCAGTTCTTACAACTGATTCGCCTAGGTTCTGTTCATTGAAGAACTTTCTTTTCTTTCTTTTTTTCTTTTCTTTATTTTCACATAACATATACAAAACGTTTGCAAAAAACTGCTGGGCCAATAGCCGAAGCTAGTATAGGCCCATTGTACACATTTGTTATAACAGCAACAGAAGACACCAACATAAGACTCGGTTATAAATGATCAGTGAACAAAGTAATAGCGAGCAACACTCAACAGCAGATATAAAAAGATCAACAAACATAATTCTCAATCATCGAGAAGTAGAAGCGCTTAACTGAAAACAGGAAATTGTTAGCCATTTTAATTTCGAGTGGTACACTATTCCATATTTTCGCCCCGCAGTATTGAATTAGGCGCTGACCATAGGCATTGCGGGTTACCGGGTAATTAAAGTTAATATTGCTAGCATTTCTAGTGCTCCTGATAGGCAACACAAAAATATTAATTGAAAGCGGGTAGTTATTTTGTATAATGTTATTTACTAACATTGCGATTCTCATTTCATATAACAATGGAAACTGCAAAACCTGTAACCTATTGAACAAAGGAGCACTGGACTGATACCTATTAGAGTATGTTAATATTCTTAGTGCTCTTTTCTGCAAAGAGATAACTTGATGAATGTAAGATCTGTATGTGCTAGCCCATGACTCGCAGCAATACGTCAAATGGCAGTGAAAAAGAGAAAAATAGATTATCTTCAGCACAGATATGTCTAGCAGCCCCCGTGTTCTATATAGAATGTAACAAGCTGAAGCAAGCTTGGAACACAGGCTATCAATATGTTCATGCCAATTAAGGTTCTTATCTAGGGTTACGCCGAGGTATTTAATGGTGTCAACTTGCTCGATTAAAACATTGTCGAGGTAAATATGTAATCGCGTATCTGTGATATGTTTGTGCCTTGACCTAAACAGGATGTACTTTGTTTTCACAGCATTTAATGTCATTTTATTTAATGTCAATATTTAATGTCAATATTTAATGTCAATTTCAACCACCGATTGAAATTTCGTACCATTCCCTCCGTCAATATCCTTCATTAACCTCAACCTAACGGTAAGAAATAGTTTTGCATTGAAAAAAAAAAAACTGCAAGACACTGTTAAGTGCGGGTTCAGGTAAAGCTGAAATCCTTCACGCGACACGCGTCTGATCTCTTGCCCACTCTAGATGCATCTGTAATGCAGAAAAAAAAATGTTGGTAAAAACAACGCCAGTTTCTTCAGCTGAAATGTCAACAGAGCGTAACAACACGATTGCGATTAATTCAGTAATCTGACAGCGGCTCTCAGCTAACATCTATATATGAAGAGCTAACAAATAAGCCTGTCATATCTCTTCAGTGATTTGAAATGTCCTCCTTTTATAGAACAAAAGTGCTTTAGCGCGCAGCGGCGTCCGAAACGAAATCTTGTCGATTTTTGTGACGATGCCTACAGAGCTGGATAACCGTACCACTTCCACCAATTTCGCACCGCCTCTTCCGTAGACAACGAATCTGCGATCTACTCGCCACTCTTCTTCGTTCAATTCATTATTTCGCCTCTTAGCGGCCCGGTTCTGGTGTCCGCCCCTGAATAAGACATTTACTGCGCCGTCCGTATAACTAGCCATTGTTATTCATGAGAAGCGATCGTGCGACGTCTAGCGGGCCGAACAGCAGCGAGATTTTCAATGTTCGGGAGCAGTTACCCGGGGGCGCACCCAAACGCGTCCTGTCGCGCCGGCGGCAACGGTACGCAGTCTATAAATACCAGAGCACCCTTCCTCCTCGTCCGCATCCTCCGCCCCCGATACGGGGCGCGCGTCCCCCCTATTGTCCCTCTTACGAGAAGCGAACTGTTTAGTTCGAAGAGCGGTTTCCTCGAAACCGCCGTGACGCCCTAGCGTCGATGCTTGCGCGCGCAATCTGCGGGAGAGAAGAGGAAAGCGTGATGGAAAGCGGGATGTAGAAGGGCGAGGGATCGCAGGCGCCGGTGCATGTGTATCCTGCTGGCGCCGCCGCAAGCGCGATCTGCCAAACTCTTCAAGAGCGCAGGCTCCACCTTGGCATCCTTCTAGTATCGTGCAGCAAGGTAAATGCTAGACGCCTAAACTCCGTACCGTTCTCTTCGAAGAGTTTTCAACCGCCTCCGCCTCGTGATTACCTCTATTGTTGGCGCCATCATCCTAGCCATCATGTCTACTGCAGGACAAAGATTAAACTCGCGCTGTGCGAGCTGCAGTCTGTCTACATCCTTGCAAATTTCCGATAATATCTTCTGATTGCCTATCCTTACGTGCACCTCTGTCACAACCAGCTAATGGTACACATACAGCTACAGTGTCACATACAATGTGTACTTTCAATTTTAGCAGTTATCCCAATAAATTTATTTTCTTATATAAGGGGCTTACGATCGCTAGCTGCAGAATATGATGGTATCACAGCAATAAGTACAGTTGGCAGCAACAATTATAAACCCACCCATTTCGCAGAACATTTCTTTCGTTACTGGATAACGATTATTGTCACATTCTACGGCAATCACTTAAGAAACAGGGATACGTTAAACAGATATGCAAACCATGCAGTCAATTTTGAGATTTTGTAAATGCGGTTAGGTTAAATATTTTTAGAAACAACGTCATAAATTTTGAATGACACAAAATGAGCTGGAAGAAAAAATGAACTGAACTCAACATGAGCAGGTTAGAACAATCGAAGCAGACACAACAACGTCGCAAATACTCCTTGTTGTGTGTGTCATTGATCAAATTAAATATGCGATTAACATTGAACTGTGTAAGATACGTAACAAGAAAATGACCGCAACTGATGGTTCGGATGTATTGACAAGAACAAACTAACAAGGACAACAAATGAATAAATAGCCAGCATTTCTTTTTTTTTTAACATGGCTTACCAGAGAAACAACAATGCTGAAGTCTGAACTACCAAGATTTCAAAAATAAATAAGGAGTTGTCAACATTGAAGGACTGGAATATATCTGAAAACAAAAAAAAAAAAATTCTCTGATTGGGTGCCAGACACTCAATCAGAGCTCCGCTATAATCTCGTCAATGATAGCGCGTGCTAATGAGCCAGTCCAGACTTGAACTTTTATCACGCATTATTTGTCGGCAGGCGACGTCTACGGCAACCGACTAACGTAACGAATTTCCATTCTGCACGACACGTTAAAAAATGACGTGAATAACCCTACAGCTATGCGTTAATGCTGTAGCTAAACGTTAAAAACGGTGAAAGGTATATCTTTTCTTCAGTGTTGGTCACGTTTTATTGCAACTCTGAGGTTTAAGCCTGTCGCAACTCATTAGGGAAGACGAAATATTGACCTTCAGGTGTCTATTCTTTCTTCTTTCGCTCGCTTCGATATATAGTTGAATCATTAGCAGAAAACGGAGAACTACGGAGAAATCTGAGAGAAATTAGTTTTTCCTTCAAATCTCGGGGGAAAAAAAAGCAATCAAACTGGACGAGGGCGAGGGATAGAAAAGGCCTAGATCGATAGACAAAATAAACACATAAAAACTACCAATCATGAAATTAGGCGGCGTCACAATTCGCATATTTGTGCGGATGGAGTCGTCACAGTACTATAATATTACTCTGGGTGTGCCCTTTACAACGATCACATCTTTATAACTATTTCCGATGGAACCGAAATCTATCTGAGTGTGAACAACGAATGTTCATATTTCTACACACTGCGATCTCGGCAGTAAATTCCCGACTACGTGGATTTCTCTTGGTGCTGCGTGCAACTTTCACGACGAGGCACAATGCTATCTATATACGCTCCCGCCTCGATATCGTGTCCTCGTGCCGTGGGATCGTTGGCTCACTCTCTTTCCAATCTTTGCCTGTCAGGTTTCGGCTCTTCGTGTGCTTTCTCTTTTACTTGTGCTCTACTTCCTCTTCGATCGTCTTCTTTTTTTCTTTAACTTGTGTTTCTTCCTCCTTCTGTTATTCTCCCACAAACGGCGGATCGGATCCTATGAACGCGGAACAAGCTCGCGCGCGGCGCGGGATTCGGGCTGCACGGCCGCTGAGCGCGCCTTCGCTGAATGAGGAAAGAGGAAAAGGAGACGTGACGCGTCTGCCGGTAGGGAGACACACACCGCGCGTCTCCACGGCGCACGCATGTTCGCCGCCAGGCGCGCGCTAATTATTTCGGCGCATCGGCTGCCGCTGTCTGCCTGAACCAGGAAAAGTACAGCTGTCCTGCACACCGCCGCGCTACTTCGGTGCTAGTTGTGGCTTTCGGGTGCCTAGTTTGACGTCGTGGAACCGAATCTGGGCGGCGGCTGCATGGAGACGCAATGAATCAAAAGCATTCTGTCGCAGTTTTGTTTCCATCCTCCAATCTATCGCGGTTCGGATTTCTATCCTGGGAAACATTTACATCGCCTCTTTTTCCTTCGTGGCATATAATTATCATCATCATCATATTATTATTATTATTATTATTATTATTATTATTATTATTATTATTATTATTATTATTATTATTATTATTATTATTATTATTATTATTATTATTATTATTATTATTCAAGACCGCTACCCACCCACTTATTGCGACTACTGAGCTCTCGAGGCGAATTTCGTATTCAGACATCACTTTGCAATAACTTTGCATCGTCTTTGCAATTTGCTGTCAATTGGAGATGGTGTTTGTGTGATGACTCAGATGTATCGCTGGAGCGAAAAGCCGGCGTCGGCGGTGTCACATGGTTACTGTCATCTGCCAAGGTTGGCAGGTGGGCAGGTGGCAGAGGGAAAGGAGATCCCCATTATCCTCTTCTAGGGGAGGTGAGGGAGAGACCAGAAGTGGCTTCTACAAAATGAGCCGAGCCTCCCCCTCCCTCCCCCCCATGAAGGACAACATGACTGTAAAAGCGATAACGATGACGTATGTGGTGATGCAATGCATGTGTGATATGTATGATACGCGTGGACATACATGGCGGTTCAAAACGAGGTTATTATGTACATCGCATTGTCGTAGTTAAGAGTATAATTAGGTGCACGTGCTCCAAGTTTCATATTGTTCAGTAAACTTATATGGGATTGTGTATCACGGTGATAACGTCAGAATTTTTTACAAGTCAGACATACCTTACCGAAGTAAAAACTGCAGGTGTCGTTATATGCTAAGGGCCTATCGGGTGGCTGAGCGGTAGGATATGCCTAACCCTTATAGCACATCTGTGAGAAGTTTCCATGTCCTTGAACTTTAAACGAGTCTGACACGCGAGCACACGTGTTTTGTCATCAATGAGCGTTACGCAGAGTTTTTAGCATTCCAGCCACAATTTTCGATTCATATACGCGATTACATCCCGTTTTCCTCGAAAGAAGGCGACCGTGACTTCCAGCACTTGTGTAGGGGTAAAAGAAAAGCTAATGCTCCAAACCACGCAAGCAGGTCTTTGCGATAGACGCTCTTCTGTTCGTGCATCGCTTCTTAGCACAAACCTCCGCGGGAGCGGCTAATTGGACAACTCCGATAAATATTACTCCTTGAGGATAGAAAACTGATAACTCTGGTGATCAGGATCTGTCAGCACTACTTTGTTTTGCTTCTGGAGTACGGAAAACTGGGCGAGTTGATTTGCGTTGAAAAGAGACGTAGTTCAACAGAACGAAAAATGAAAGAAGGCAACACAGAGCTGCGTTGCCTCATTTCTGTTCGTGTTGTTCGCTTTTTTAAACTTCTGAGTTTTCGTTCTTCCTCTTACGCTCCCATACCCATGAGCAGCATTGACTCAAGAATGAACGGAGATATTCGCTACTAGTGGTTGGCAGCATGTCTCCAGCAATACGCTGACAGACTGCTAATATCCCTCCCGACTTTGAAGGGGTCGTCCACGCCCCCTGATTACCTTCATAACAGATAGCGTTTACTACCGCGTGCTCAAGACAGCAAAAGGAAGCCACGGAGAGAGTTGGGATTAGGGCTATCAGACAGCCATGCATCTCTGAAAGGGTACGCCTCACGCGTTCTGAAGCAGGCACGCGAGTGCAGAGGGAGGCCATGCCCGAGGCTACGTCCTTCGTGTGTGGCTTGCGTCGCTTAGTGGCGGTAGCAGAAGCACAAGACTCGTCGCGTGCGCACCGCGTTCCGCAGCGATCGTCGCGTGAAAGTTAATCGCGACGCCGGATCGTACTCGGCGATGGTGGGGCAATCCCGGAAGCCGCTTTCTCTAGCGTTTGCTTTCTTCTGTCTCTGTCCTTCTCTCTTTAGCCGAGATTGAGGCTGCCCCGCCCGTCTCGTCGTCGTCGCCTTCGCCGCTGCGTCCATTACAAGGCAGCGCTGCTGCTCTTGGGCGACGACGATTGGCGACTGAGGAGCTAATCGAGATTAATCGGATTGTTCGTATCAGCAAATACTCGAAACTCCGGAGTTGTCGCCGTGGAAGTAGCAGCGAGACGGCTTAGGCACTGTTGCAATACTTATTGACAGGATACATACATTTGGTTCGCTGTAGTTAGTGCAGGCCTAAATTTTAAAATTGTGGCCGCAGTACATATACGACGATCTTTATCAACACCGAATGATATGATACGGTATGGTATGGTATGGTATGGTATGGTATGGTATGGTATGGTATGGTATGGTATGGTATGGTATGGTATGGTATGGTATGGTATGGTATGGTATGGCATGGCATGGCATAGCATAGCATAGCATAGCATAGCATAGCATAGCATAGCATGGCATAGCATGGCATGGCATGGCATGGCATGGCATGGCATGGCATGGCATGGCATAGCATAGCATAGCATAGCAGAGCAATGCTAGCGCGTAGCCCTCCAACATCTTCCTATGTAGGAGTTTTGTTTCTCTATCTCTCTCTCTCTAACGACGATATTTTCACTGCGGTCCGATTTGGTTTGCTATACGAGCTGCGATTTCGATACCGGAAGCTTCTGAATGCAAGGTTAAAACTGTGCAAAGACTAGACGGCGAAGAGGGCAACGCGATGCCCACTAGTCGAGTGAATGTCTCTTGTCGTCCTTTTTTAATCAACCTTTTCTTTTCGCCGCCAAGTACACACGAAAGCGACAGGCGGGTGAGTCTGCCGCGTCCCATCTTTCTTCCGGTATTGCGTATGGACATGGCGGCTGCCTGTGTCTCTGGAACGCGGAGGTGGCTGTAGAAACCGAAAGATCGCTGCCTCTCATCCGTTCCTCTTCTTATTCTCTCGCCTCTCTCTCTATATCCTCCTCTTTACTCGTGCATCTCTTAGAGTCCTCTCCGCTCAGAAGTAGTAGAAGCGACAATGAGCAGCCAACTCTGCATATACACTTGGCTTGACACGCCCTCCGAGCACGCATACAGAAAAAAGATTTCCCCGCCTCGTTCGTCACTTGAAATCTCATGTCGCCATCGTTCGTCGGGGCATCTGCCAAACGAGTGTGTTGCCAGATGACAGCCTTGGCACTCACAGCTCCCTCTGTGCTCCAAAGTTTTCACTTTGTGTATTTGTTTTAGTTTATTCCCGCCTTTTATGCGTGCTGGTGTCCCCATCATGTTCTCGTTGCTGCGTCGAGCGCGCGATCGAGTGCTCGCAGCATAACCTTCGCGCACATTTTTTTTTTCTTAAGGGGACGTAACGTATAATAATAACGCGCTTAACTCCACGTGTCGTCGATCGGTACTACAAGGATCTGAAGCGATTCTACGCTTGAGTGTTTTAGTATCGCGCTAATGGAGCGTTGGTTGGTTAAGAAATTTGCACGGTGGTTTCCAGAGCGTTGTCGCTGCCAAGTGTTTAGCGTAAACGGCGTTATTAGGCGATGTGTGTGCGTTTTAACTTGTATGAATGCTACAGTGACGACAACGTAGTTTTGCGACAGTTGATTCTTGTCAGCGATCACGGGTTTGGGTTTGCCACGCACACACCTTGAATGGAAGCTTGTCTTGAATCCCTCAAGGTGGACGGGTGTGCGGTAAATGCTATAGATATTGCCGGATGCGTGCCCTGTTCACTCTTAACTGGCACACATATCCCTCGCTATTGATTTAAATAATACTATCCTTTTGTTCGTTAGAAAATTGATCAAAACTTGCACCGACTAGTAAGATAGAAATAGGAGAACACTTCCGAATGTGCGTCTGAATTTGTGCAGGGCAAGGACCAGCACTTAAAATATAGTGAGCTTGATAGCTTGAGGGCAAGTATATAGAGCAGCCGACGACATAGGACAGCCTAATACCCTGCTGTAGTCATGTCTCTCCGGGGTTGAGGTCGACTCTTGCAGCCACAAGTTCACTGTCCTGCGTCCGAGAGGACTACCTTTGACACCTTGAAGAGGCGAAGATATGCCCTGAACAGAGAAAATAATTTAATGAAAGGAAAGGTGCCAGAGGTCGGCCGGCGGTATATACACTGGCCTGATACTCTACGCCGTGGAAGGGGCACAGAGGAAGTAAAAGAGAACTAGGGCGTGAATGGAGAGTGATATGCCATAGTGCAGGGAAATTCCTAGTGTGATCCGAGTTATAGAGGAGACTACGCGCACACCTGAAGACACTTATCACCCGCAACATGAAGCATACATGTCTTCCACACACACATCACTTGTCTCTGTACTCACACCGGCACAGTTACAGAGATGAACGTCGCAATTTTACATGGCGGCACAAACGCGTAAACACGAACAGCACGCACTGCCCCTCTGAAAAGGTTAAAGTATCTATTCACATTTGTTAGCGAAAACATGTATGCACGCGTCGTATCACTGTTAACTGCGTACAAGCGCACTTCACTGCACACACAAGTGTCACAAACAACACGATAAATTATCTTTGGAGTATTCCAGCCCACGCTGTTAGGGTTCGCTCTAAACCGATCCCGTAGAGATAGCCTTTGGGGTATGCGACACCAACTCGTAACCTATGGAGGGTAGTATCCTGAGACATACATAACTTCAGATGACAGGTAAAGTCTTGAGCCTGCATTAAGCCGAGAGATGCGGTCCTGCTGATGGCTCAAATCATGCCAGTGTAACTGCAAGGCAGCCTGCAATGAATGCGTCAGTACAAGGCTGAAGACTCACTCCCCTATAGAACAAGACTTGCATGGAAGTCTGATCAGCATGATTGATCTTAGCTTCCGCATGAGCGCTTTCATTTTTTTTGCTAATCGCAACGGTTGGGTATACACAGAAATTTGGAAATGTGGCCGCGCTGGAACGCCTCAGCTAGCAAAAGTACAATGTGCTTATTTTCATGTTACAACCTGCAATGCAGGTCTTGGTTCACAGAATATTGACCAGTGATTTGTAGTCTGCTTACCAAAGTAGTGGGTGGGCTCTCGTATATATGTCTGCTAATTCGGTGACCGATATGATGGTTTATGCATGAGCCTAAAACAGCGGCTGTAGGCGCTTGCAGGCCCTATTAAGGATGCTGCAGCTGAAGAGGTGGCCATTACTGATCCACCTACAAAAACAAGCACTGAGTCAACGTGAGTAGATGAGATATATTATAGTTCCAATTTCTTCAGTTCCACTGTTGTGATGTACGACTTTTGTGGTATTCCTGGAATGTTTTAACTGGCGTTAGTTTAAAGAATTGTCCATAATGGTGCCTCAGCAATTTGGTGGGGCGTGTGGTTAGTATACGTATCAAACTGCTTTGAATCCTGATGGCGTTCGAATAGATTGTATCGGGTACTAATCGGCCTGGGGTTGGGGTGATTGATGACTGGTTAGGTGTCGCAGCAAATCCACAATCAATCGCTACTGTTGGAAACAAATGAGGGCTGGCTAGGCGCAATCCTCATAAAATGTACCCCATGTCGAAGCCTTGTAGGATAAACCAAAGCACACTCCGTCTAAGGTTCGGGCAGCAAGTAGTCTAACACTGGAAAAAACCGGCGCACTATATCTAAGATAGCCGACCACGAGCACCTGGTGCAGGTGAAGTAATGATTGCTCAGACGGACCTCTGAATTTGCCACCTGCATACCTTGCGATGCTTGTAAAACTGTCCAGTTTTTTTTTTTTTTTTTTTTTTTTTTTTTTTTTTTATTATTAGCATAGAGATGTGCTTTGTCCAGGACGGGTCGCGGTCTATAATGACACCTAAGAATTTCTTGTGTGTCACGTACGAAATGTCTTGACCATCAATTGTGACTGGACGTCAAGCCATGAATTTGCGTGTGAAAGTTAGAATGATGCTTTCGGCAGTTCACACTGAGCCCCTGACGACGCGAAGGACTACAGAGTAATTTCGACCACCTGGGTCTTTGACATCGCAAAGCACACGGACGCCTCTTCGTTTCGCCTCCATTGAAACGCAGCCGCCGCGGTCGGGATCGAACCCGGGTACACCGGCACAGCAAGAAAGGGGAAAAAAAATAGAGGGTCTCTTAGATATTTCTCTTAAGAGAAAGGCGAAAGGCTACCCTTCCTATCCGATAATTTGCCTCCCATCGTTAGCCCCTTGTCGGCATTCGTTGCAGTGCTACATATAATAATATGTAAATAATACCAATCAATCAATCAATCAATCAATCAATCGATCGATCAATCAAATGTAAGATCCTGAACACTGTTTGACTTGTGTACAATAGCGCAGACCGATTCTCCGTCGTGTTTGTGCTGGTGCACTGCCTTTTCCTAGACTATGTACAAGTTTGTTCTGTTGTCCAGATGAGCATTAATTAACAATCCAACTCAAAATTCTGAAGTCGTTGAAAGCATCGCGCGCAGTGATTATAAATGCCCCTCGATTTCCTAACTTCGTGCCACCATTTAGCAGAGTTAACTGAAGACGATAGCGACGGCGCGCACATCAGAAACAATGGGCGAGGGGTTGGAGAAATGGCACAAGGAAATGGCTGGCTCTCATGAGACGACGCTCAATGCCCCGATCATTGCGCATTTACGAACGAGCTATTATTTCCAGAGCCTGCCCAACGACGCCCATGAATAAAGGGACGTCAGTATGTATGCAGAGTGCGGCAGCCGTTCGCGCGCTCTCCTCCCAAGAAGGCGAAATGCCGTTTCCTGTTGGCTCGGCGCACAATTTGTTACCTTGACACGCGGGGGGACACGGCAGGTGTTCTGCGGCGCACAGCGAAGTGTACACGGTGGCGTTTTTACCCCGGAGGCGTGTAATTGAGCCATGCGCCGACTGTGTCGCCTCTCCACCTGTCCCCCGCAGCATTTGCCAGCTCGTACTTGCGGAAGCCCTGCTGCGGCTTTTCCAGCCGCCTGTATAGTGCGTGGGAGGGTGAAATACATATGCACATTTCCCAATGCTTCCTTATTCTGTCGACGGACGTATCGAGTCGTTCCATTCGATGAGGAGCGCTGGCAATAAATGGCCATGCACGTAGAAACTGGCCACGGGATAGCTTAAGGTTGTGTCGCTTGGACATTGCAAATTATCGCTCTTCATTACCTTCGTGTACGTGCACGCTTATTAAGGGTTATCATAAAGAATCATGAGTCTATCCTCAAAAGCGCATAACTGGAGCCATTACTCCGAGAATACCTGACACTTTTTATAGATGGAGTCTAGGTTGAACGTTTATAAGAAAGAAAGAAAGAAGGAAAGAAAGAAAGAAAGAAAGAAAGAAAGAAAGAAAGAAAGAAAGAAAGAAAGAAAGAAAGAAAGAAAGAAAGAAAGAAAGAAAGAAAGAAAGAAAGAAAGAAAGAAAGAAAGAAAGAAAGAAAGAAGGAAAGAAAGAAAGAAAGAAACCGCTCAAAAGGCTGAGAGCAACCGCCTTCTATCGATGCGGATACCTTTTTTGCCTACTACTAGTTCATCTCCTTCCACTTCATCAGAGCTCACCTCAGTACCGTGGACAACTTATGTCCTTCTAAATACCTTTGCGGCCATGCTAGCTCTGCACGCTACGAGTTTTCATACATATGCTATATGTCAACTAGAGTTTGAATTTTAACGATAGTCAGCTCTAGCAGTGCGGGCACAAGATCAGGTGCTCGAAAATCCCGAGTCCAAGCTCTAGAATAGATTTCTACAGTAGAAGCTTTTTTGTGAATCAATAGGCACCTGTACATGCGCGCCAGCTGAGCCTCTGCGGCCAGCGCGACGAGCGTGCACAGGCGTTACCGAGGCGCAGCTGCCTCGGGCACCGGTTGGATGTCTGCCACGCGGGTGACAACAAGGGGTCTCTGTTTATGGTGCACGTGCCGGGCGGCATTCCTGTCGCCGCGAGCCGTCGGCATCGTCGTCATAGGCGGCATGCTTGTCGGATGGCTGCGTTCGAGACGACGTCGAGCCGAGCTGCGGCCGTCATGCGTCAGCGGGACGCCTCGATCGAGTTCGGCATATCACGAGTGCAGAGGTGTCGCAGCACCGCGTGGCTGTGACATCTGGCACTCCTGCTGGTTAGTATTGCGACGATGGACGCAATTTTAAACCTATGGACACCCTTTTGCCTGATTGTCCAAAGCCTCGAGGTAGCTGTCCTCCTGAGTTCTTGTCCTCCCCGGCATCTTATCTTACTGTCTTGCGACCAAAAAGAAACTAAAAATGTAAAACAATCATGCTGCAGCTCATTTCATCGGCCAAAAAGGTCCAAGACGTGAGACCGCTTCTCTACCACCTCATGCAACAGCGACCAATAGATCCATCGTTGGTTCTGTTGACCTTTGGATGAACGAGTCGAGCTCACTGCCCATTCCGCATGGTCCATACAACATGCACAAGGACATGAAGTCAGCGATCGACGTAGGAATATAGGTAGCCACTAGTGGACGTCCAGGCAAAAAATGGTATGGATGAATGACGGTTCCAATCGTGCCCGCTGCCTGGAAGCAGAGTCTGCATGCAGAATTACGACAAAAATTAATAAAAGGTAACTTTTATTTTGCCGCCACCCTTGCCCCTTCAGCGCGCAAAAAAGACGAGAACAGTAAGTATATGGATAGTTACGTCCAGCAAAACCAAAACACTCAATGCCATCACCGAAATCCCGATTCTGCGTCGGAATGGCTGGAGAAAATATTTCAGTTTTAACTATACGAATTTACTGGGGATGAAAACGCTTTTCTTGCCGAAAAAATGGTCGTAAAATTATAAAAAGCGCCGAACTTTGAGACCACTTGCACAAACTGGATGCGTTTGATACCGCTTTCTAATGAGAAACACCTACTTAAACTGAAAATGAAGTTTTTATAAGGCTCACCGGAGGGGCTAACGCTTTGTCGCTCTGGAGGTGATACCCAAGTCGCGGCTTCGAGCCCAACTCACGGCGGCTGAACTTGACGCCGCCGAAACACAGACACTCCCGTTTGCAGTGCAATGTCAGCGTATGTTCATCATCATCATCATCACCAGCCGGTCTATACCCACTACAGGCCGAAGGCCTCTCCCATATTCCTCAGAATAACCCGGCCCAGTGCTAGCTGCATCCACTTGACCCCTGCGAACTTCTTAACCTCATCCGCCCACCTAACTTTCTGCCGCCCCCTGCTACGCTTTCCTTCCCTTGGAATCCAGTTTGTTACCCTAAGCGACCATCGGTCATCCTCTCTTCGTACTACATGTCCTGCCCATGCCCATTTCTTCTTGATTTCCACTAGAATGTCAGCAACTTGAGTTATTTCTCTGACCCACTCTGCACGCTTCCTACCTCTTGGCGTTACCCCTACCATTTTTCGTCCCATAGCACTGTGGTTGTTCTCAACTTAAGTACAACACTCTTCGTTAGTCTCCACGCTTCAGCCCCATAGGTGAGTACAGGTAAGATGCAACTGATGTATACTTTTCTCTTGAGCGATAACTCTAAGCTGCTAGTCATATTCTGCGAGTGTTTGCCAAATGCGATCAGTCCCAATCTTATTCCCCTTGTTATTTCCCTTTCATGGTCCGGGTCTGAGGTTACTACGTGGCCTAAGTAGACATATTCGCCTGCTTCCAGTGCTTCGCTACCTAACGTAAACTGTTGTTCCTTCCCGAGGCGGTTGAACCTTACCTTAGTCTTCTGCATATTCATTTTCAAGCCTACCTTTCTACTTTTTCCTTCTAGGTCATCAATCGTTATTTGCAGTTCATTCCCTGAGTTACTTAGCAAGACAATGTCATCAGCAAATAGCAGATTACTGAGGTATTCTCCATCTACCCTTGTCCCTAACTGCTCCCATTCCAAGCCTCTGAATACTTCCTCTAAGTAAGTTGTGAATAGTACTGGGGAGATCATGTCTCCTTGTCTAACACCTTCCTTTATAGGAATTTTGTTACTTACTTTATGCAGAACTATGGTTGCTGTGCACCCTCTATATATACCTTCCAGCACTTTCACGTAAGGTTCGTCTACCCCCCGATTTCACAATGCCTGCATGGTCGCCGAGGTTTCTACTGAGTAAAATGCTTTTTTCGTAATCAATGAACGCTATTTACAAGGGCTGGTTATATTCCGAGCATTTTTCTATCACCTAGTTGATGGTACGGACATGATCGATAGTACAGTACCCTTTCCGAAAACCTGTCTGATATTTTGCTTGATTGAAATCTAAGGTTGTCCTGATTCTATTAGCGGTTACTTTAGTAAAATATAGCTTATACGTAACACATAGTAAGCTGATTGGTCTGTAATTTTTCAGGTCCTTAGCGTTCCCTTTTTTATGAATTAAGATAATGTTTGCGTTCTTCCATGGTTCCGGTGCCGTCGATGACGCCAGGCACTGCGTATACAGGGTAGCCAGTTTTCCTGGCACGATATCCTTCCCGTCATTCAACAAATCAACAGTTACCTGATCCTCTCCAGCTGCTTTTCTCCTTTTCCTAGTTTCTAACGCTTTCTTAACCTTGTCACTGGCGGAACGTCTGACTGCTTTTCCCTACTGCCAAACTCAGTATTTCCTGACTACTTTGGCTACTGTAGAGATCAGTATTGAACTCCTCGACTACTTTGACTATCTTGTACCCCCCCCCCCCCCCCCCCTTCCGTTCTTTACAGCATGCTCAATTTTCTCCGTGCCTACGTGGTGTAATTTTATCCGGAGCCCCCTCCTACGGCGTCTGCCTTAAAAGACGGTGTGTGACACTTCTAAACAAACAAACAAACAAAAACAACACAAATCACAAATGAAACACTTTTATAAGTGAAAAAAAGATTAGAAACAAAATAGAAATGTCGAGTACGCGGCCTATATGTTAGCAAGCAAACTGCAACGACGCCAGTTGCTTTTGTGTTTCGACCATCTTAACACACCGGCAGTAACTTCTACAAGTCCCTAAAAGGCTCCATGCATCATCATCAACTTCATCACTTTGAATCCAGGGGCGGGGTAAAATGTTCTATATTCATCTACAAAATTCTCAGTAATGGGAAAACCTCGTTTGCCGCTGCACGAACATCACCAGAAATAAAATAAAGGGCATTCCAGTTTTAGTAAGAACAAAATTTCGATGAAGCTATCCTCGGAGCCTCTTTAAAGATGCGGCAGAGTAGATCGGCCGCTCCATGCCTCCTGTGACGCGCCTACGCGGAGCTGTGGTATATTTCCCCAAAGCGTGGGCGATCTTATAATTTCTGCGTCGTAATGTGGCGGGCGCATACGCGTGGGACGCGTGGGAGCTCCTTCCTTGCCCGTTGCTCAACTTCCCGCGAGGAGCGGCTGAGTTGCTTCCTTTTTCGGGACATAGGGAAGAGTGGGATGGCAGATTTCTCTGAGTGCTTTATAAATGTCAGGGCATTTTCGTCATCCTATTCTCCATTCCCTTTTCTTATCTTTCTTTTCAAAAACGCCGACGCATGGATCGCATAGCTCCTCGCATTGCTTTATGGTGGCATTTATAGGTTGCGTCATACAAAGGGTACAGGAACGCACAGAGGGAGGTGGAAAACTACACCGGACGCGGGAAAAACAGGATCATTGTTTCTTGAATCGCGTGAGTTCTAACACATGGTGGTTAGGGAAGTTTCTTTCCTTTTCCTTTCTTGGTTTAACGTCCCAAAGCGACTCAGGCTGTGAGAGACGCAATAGTGGAGGGCTCCGGAGATTTAGGCCACCTGGGGTTCTTTAACGTGCACTGACATCGCACAGCACACAGGCGCCTTGCTTTTCTGCTTTCCGCCTCCACCTAGAATATGCCGCCACGACCGGGATTCGATCCCACATCCTTGGGCACAGCAGTCGAGCGCCTTAACCACTGCGCCACACCGGAATGGTTTATTATTTAAAATCGGTATGAACCAAACAGGAGCGATAATTAAGTATGAAATATTTTCACAAAAAAATAACAAAAGATGAAGTTGCTAGCTTGCCTCTCATCCATATATTTTTACCTGGCTACTCAGCAGTGTGATGTTTGGGTTTCGGAGCCGCACTGCTCCTTAAAATTCTGTGAGGATAATCACAACGTAGCTTGCATACAGATCCCTACGTAGGCCTGGGCAGTTGGAGGACGTGCTCTTAAGTTTGTAGCCCGGCATGACAAACCAAAGCTTTGCCGACCCGAAGATCAGCAATGCATTTCAATTAAAAGTAATTCCTTAAGCTGGATTAGACAAATAAATAATCTTGTTAGGAATTATCGAAACAGGTAAATAAAGTTATGCAATCTCATTACTGCAATCTTATTACTACCGTGTCTGCCATACCAGAAGCCCGCGCCGTGCAACATCTTGGCTCAGATGAGCGATACAGCTTGCAGTATTATCCTCTCGCTGGATCTACACCAACGCGACCTATTCAGTGGCTTGCAAGTAAGAATGACGCAATGTTCATGCATATGTTGCTCCAAAGGTGATGCCGATATCGGGATAAAAACATTTATTGCAACGCTTGTGGGTGCATGGTTATCCTTACCAATGTGTAGCTTTTTCAGCCACCTTTCAGACCTAGCCCATTTTTATTGGGAAAATTGGCTCGAATACGAACGAATCCCGTGTCGCTACCATAATTTAACAACGGTGTTCAATATTTCGCATTCCTTAACGGTGAGAGAAACGCGAAGCACATCATTGCGAACGGGTGCATGATCGGCTTTGTTGTAAAATATGATATAATGTCATCGTTAGGAACCAGCTACAGCTGAAAATTTGCTGAAAATTTGTTGTTACGTGGCCAAAGTCTCAAACTGTACCAGTGACCTAGCTTGGAAATGAATAATGCCTTGCGCATTTCGCTGATCATGTCGACGCAGTACATTCGCAGAACTTTGCTGAGATATAACAGGAACATAATATCGAAGATAACATTGAAAAATAGAAAAAAAAAATAAGTACAGCGTGCTTATCTTCACTATCTCCAGTACCTTTTTTTGACTGCATTTTGTAAAGAAAAACAAAACTTGATTGACTCATTGATTGATTGATTGATTGATCCATAATATAGGGGAAATCACGCCAGAAAATCTAGCGAAATACGCCACCAATAGAAATGTGCTCAAAGCGGGTGGGGAAAGGGACTCATAAGCTCCACCTTTAAGGGTGTCACGCGATAGTGTTATTTGGTCCAGTCTGCGCCGGGCTTCCCTTGCGGATTCTCTCTCGCGAACATGCACTATAGCTAGTCGCTTAATCACGAATTGTTTTTAATTTGTTCCTATGTTATTCACGCATACTCATTAACCAACAGTCGCTTTGGGACGTTAAACCCCACAACCAACAGTAATAAGCTTCCACATAGTGTGCAATACCACTAGCATAGATGTAAAGCCCGCTTTACTATAGAAGTGCTAAACTGCGCGGCCTTGGAGTAGAATGTCTGGCTCAGCATCAAAGAGTCCTAGAGGGTCCGATGCCAATATAAACCTCCCACCTCAAAGGAGCTAACGAGTTGGTATAGGACCTGCCAAGTCGGCCATGTCGTGCAGTCTTGTGACGTCACACAACCCGCCAACCAATTAGTGCTCGGCCTTTTGACCTCCCAACTAACACCTACCAGATGGATCCTCGTGATCTGTCGCGCACCACGTCGACGCCGACACAGGACTCTCCGGCGAACAGGACCTTTAACGGTGTTTCTGACCGAAAGAAAAATTTACTGCGCAAGCGAAAAATGTTCCGCGAGAAAAGTAGGTCGTTACAAGCTTCGAGCGTATCGAAAAGTATATACAGTTTGAATACGCGGGTTGTAAGTCTGCTGGCTGAAATTCTTTCCTTTTCTGCCTCGTTAATCTGCTCCGCGATCCAGCATCGGCCCAAACCAAGCCAGTCATATATATGCCGCGCTTCCGCGGATTTCAACCAAAAAGGATGCGATGCGGAGATGAGATTTGATTGGAGGAGTTCTTATACTCGCTACGCGGGACCGAGTTCCTTGTTCGCCAAGGCTGCCGAGGTTTCACTACGTGCGGTGCAACGGGGCGTGGCTAAATAAGGCAAATAAAACGTGCCTTATATTGGCTGCTGTTTGGAGACACAGGAATGAAGATCTCTAAGAAGATGCGCGGGATTCCACTCTTGTTTCGGGGACGCATTGATAACTCGTGCAAAGCCAACGAACACCAATCCAGCACCATTTCTAAAGAGAATTAGTCCCAGATTACCATTCAAAGGAGGTTCTTGGTCATAACAAAAAGGGAAAAAAGATAACATATGCAAAAAGGTTAATAATCATAACAGGTTGTAGGTAATGAATACAAAATGGTCTGACGCAAGTCTGAGGCTTTTAATACGGAGAGCCCTCTGCAGTGGCGGTGTTTCATATGGTTATGGCACTCGTCTATTGAGCCCGAGGAGTTCGATCCCGGCCACGGCATTCGCATTTCAACGGAGTCGAAGAGCAAGATGCATGGACAGCGTGTCGAGTGATGAAAACGCACGTTAAAGAACTCTAGTTGGCCTAAATTAATCCAGAACCCTCGAGTACGGCATCCCTCACAGCCCATGTGTCACTATTTATTTATTTATTTATTTATTTATTTATTTATTTATTTATTTATTTATTTATTTATTTATTCATGTATTATTCCTTAATGAGCCCAAAAGGGCATTGAACAAGGGGGCCAAAATGGCATATACAAGAGAAAGGGTTAATACATACATACATACATACATACATACATACATACATACATACATACATACATACATACATACATACATACATACATACATACATACATACATACATACATACATACATACATACATACATACATACATACATACATACATACATGAGTTGTTGAAAGAGTGAAGCGCACAAGAAACCAAAACAAAATGCAATATCAACGAATTCAGAAACAAAAAGACACTGTGATACATTTTAATCCCCTTGTACCATGCCATACCCGTCTGTATCGCTTTGCCCTTGGCAGCCCCACCAGAGACAGCGGCTATTTCTTGTCGATTCGATATCAAATGCCGAGCCAGGAGCCATGGGAGAAAATGCAAGCTATACCCTAGTGGTAATATATGTACTTCTGTTTCTATAACCACAGGTAAAGCTCAAAGACTTTCGCCACTGACATAGCTGGTCGAAGTGCTCTATAATCTCCGCAGAACACGATGGCCTTTCGTGCATGTGACGCTCGGGCAACCCTAAAAACATATATACGTCCGCATGTCCCACGCTGAGCATTCTCCAGCACGATACGTTGATGTAGTATCACTGCATGTTCCGACATCGCTAACATTATCAGTGCTGTATTTTCACGACCAGACGCAAAACGCATCTGCTGAATCCAAACACTACTTCTTCCGAACGATGAATTATATTTAAATGTATTTTAGCGGAACTCTAGACACCGACGGTGCCAACTTGTATGCGGAGCATATCCTGGCAATAAGCGAAGGTTCCTCCGTTTTCCCTCTGTCTCCATCTATTTAAAAGACTGACACCATGCATTTTTTTTGTTCATCATCATCATCATCATCAGCCTGATTATACCCACTGCAGGGCGAAGGCCTCTCCCATATCTCTCCACTTAACCCATATCTCTCCACTCCACTTAACTTTTTTTGTTACCGACGTTCAAATATAGTGTGTTCAAAATTCAACTTTAATGATTTTTAAAACAAATACAAAGAGAATTACAGAAAAGTTGCTGTCTTTTTATATGGGATATGAGGCCAGGAGGACGCAATGTGTGATAATTGTCATCGTAACTAAATGTAATAATTAACTTTTCATTCACTGCAGTTATTATATATGCTTATATTGACAACTCTAGATATTGACATTTGACGACTATTCTATTTTGTAGAATTCTAACAACGCACATTTCCTGAGCTATGCGTGTCTGAAATTTCAGCCCGGTCCGTCTAAATTAAACATGCGGAACCGCACCACTAGGCAAGCTCCCTATAGTGCCTACAGTTAACGGCGCTTATGGCGCTTTGCCTGACAATTATGTGGATTTACAGCCAACGGTGATAACGCTTTACTCCTCGTCAGTTTACTAACCTTTCGAAAAAGCAGGCATTGCCGGGGTGGCGCAGTGGTTACGGCGCTCGACTACTGTTCCCAAGGGCGCGGGATCGAATCCCGGCCTCGGCGGTAGCTTTTCGATGGAGGCGAAAAGCAAGGCGCCCGTGTGCTGTGCGATGTCAGTGCACGTTAAAGAACCCCAGGTGGTCGAAATTTCCGGAGTCCTCCACTACGGCGTCTCTCATAGCCTGAGCTGCTTTGGGACGTTAAACCCCACAAACCAACCAAATCGTGCATCGTCCGTACTGTGATTAGTCAGCTTTGGATGCCAAAAATGAAAACGCTGGCCAGAACGAAAGGTTGTCAGCACCTCTCCATGTTCTTGCCAAGAGAATAAGTGCTAGTATATGCAAAAGCTACGCCACATCAGTGAGGAGCTTCATACCAATTGGACAGAAATTTTAGAGACACGCATATCAGAGGACACTGCTCTTTACTAACAGTCCACGAAAGACGATAGTCATCACATGACTCTATGTGTTTTCAGTAAGCAAGCATGCTAACTTCAGAGGATAAAAAGTTAACTATTACATTTCATAATTACTTACATTACGATGACAATTATCCTCGCAATTTTTTTCCGCCTAGTCACATATCCCAAGTAATATAATAATAATAGTTGGTTCGCAGGAAGGGAAAGGCTCAGTATTTGTCACACTTGTTTCTGTGGGCACCTGTAAGGGAAGGGAGGAAGGTGGGAGTGAAAGTGGAAAGAGAGCAAGAGGAGCCGTAGTGGAGAGCTCCGGGGTAATTTCGACCACCTGGGGATCTTTCACATGCGCTGACATTCCACAGCACACGGACGCCTCTTCGTTTCGCCTCGCCTCTTCGTTTCGATGCAGGCGAAACGAAGAGGCATCCCAATTACAAAAAAAAAAAAAAAAAAAAAAAAAAAACTTTCAGATGTAGTGCTCTTTGCATATTCAAAAAAGAGAAAAGAAATCATGAAAGCATAACTTTGAAATGCCTATATATGTTGCATTAAGAGTAGGGTTAATTACATTTTCCATTAGAGCGTCAGATAAAAGTACTTATTGGGCGAAGTGTAAAGGACGCTTGCGTGCTGTATGATAAAACCCCAGTAAAGATCTCCAGGTGGTCTAAACTAGTTAGTTAAGGCGGTGTAAAACCGCGTTAAGTCGGTTAATGTGATCTAAAACCCAACCCTCCACGACGGCGCCCCTCATAGACTGGGCGGCTTCGCAGCGTTAAACCACACATATATCGCCGCATCTCTATCTAAACCGTTGCTGTACTCACAGCGCGAAGAAGAAAGCACAGAAAGAGCGCGAGCAGTCATTTTTGTTTTTGTTGCTTGCATAAAAAATAAACGTGGAAAGCATTAATCTTACTGCACTTTTCTTTTTCTATCTGGTTGTTTAAACGCACGTCTAGCCATTGCAAAACAATCTACAAAACTGCATAACACTAATTATTGCCTAGTTACCGCGATCACATCGCTTTAATGCTTTGTACAACGATAAGAACGTACCGTCAAACAACTTTATCTCAGAGGCTCTTTTCGCGACTCTGCTCTCTCGCGTCGACTCTGCTACTGGTTGCTCCTCGTTACGGCGACCAACATTTTTCTCTTCACTGTCACTGCGCGTTACTTCCGTCATTTACTAGCCATTAATACCGCATCGAGAGCGCTGGAGATACGTACGATGGAGGAAATATTCAAGACACAACTCATTGGAACAAATAAACGTGTATATATGAGGACTCCTACAGCATCGCAGCGTCTCCGGGTCGTTTATTATAGCACACCTGATACGCGTGCACTCGGGCTGCGAAACAATGAGGACTCGCGCGCATTCTAACTCGCGCACTATCTCCTCTGACGACCCTCCCCCCCCCTCCCCCCTTTTAATGCGCGCGCCTGAAACGGGGAACAATCGTGACCCCCTTTTCTTCTTGCAAGGCGCGCATCCGCGGCCTCTTTTTATCCACCGGCCCGCTCCTGGCACGCTTATCTGGGCCGTTTATCAGGCGACGCCTACTGCAAAATCCTTCCCTCGTACTGCGTTTGAAGCAGGCGCACAGACACGCACGTACCCGCAAGCACATGCAAATACAACTGCCGGAGGTATAGCTAAGGACCTCGTTATCTGACCGCTGGTGTCCCCACACCCTCTGCCCAGTTATCACTAGCAGTGAGAACAGAGAGGGAATCGGATCTCGAGAACCTTGTTCTCGTGTAGGCTACAGTTCAAAAGCGTTTTTATCCGCGTTAGCCATTTCCAGCGAATATACCTGCTGCCACCGGTGTCGAAGTACTTTCGTTACAGACACATTCCGTCTCAACCGTAACACAGATACACATAAATTAAGGAATAACCAGATTGCGTTAATGGCCTTTCAGCGTATAGTGAGCGTTTACGACTATGGTGTAGGCAAGCATCGATAGATTTACATTAGTATGCTCACCGGCACCGCAACTGAAGTTCCAACGCATAGTGATGCAAGGGAAGAGTGCACTACACGTCAAGTTTCTCCAAAGTGCAACGGACCTCGTTTCGGCGGCCTTGTTTTATGGCTGCAATAGTAAACGGTTAATAATGATGATAACTTGTAACATATATAGTGGAGGCGTGTTAACGTAAGCGTATTAACGCTCAATGGTAGGGGCCTGGCCAATCGCGACCCCTGTGCGGGCACATATACGTTTACGCTATGCGTATATGTACAGGTGTACATATACGCATATGCACAAGTGTACAGGCTTTAAAGAAGCCAGCCACTGATTTTAAAAAAAAATATGCTTTTGACACATGAAGACGGCTTCTCCGGCACGATTACACCAGTAATGGCGGACATCAAAAAATGGGGAACAATATTAGCTAGCAAACTGGTTTACTAATCTTTGGTGATTTCTGTTTAAGTATTACAGTCAGGTGTCTAGTTTTAATTATATATTTGTAGCCGTCCATTAGTAACAGTGCTAGGATAGGATGAAGGCGGAGAAACCAAGAACGAGAGAAATAGAACGAATAAGCGCCTACACGTACACGCACAGTCTAGAACGTTTTGGTAAGACGTCAAAAAATATAAGTTATTGATTTACAAACCCATTGTAGAACTTATCCTTTTTTTTTTTTTTTTTTTCATCTGTGTTTAACTTATGACAACTTCTACAATTTGTCCTCTTCGCCTTTTCCATGTTTAAGTTTTGAGGTTGAAACTATGAAAAGGGGGGAAGCATCTGGGAGAGGATCAGGTAACTATAGATTTGTTGAAGGACGGGGGGATATCGTGCTAGAAAAGCTGGCCAACCTGTATACGCAGTGCCTGGTGTCATCGACGATATACCGGAAACATGACAGAACGCAAACATTATCTTAATTCATAAGAAAGAGGACGCTAGGACCTGAAAAATTACAGACCAATCACCTTACTGTCTGTTACGTGGGCAATGTATGCAATATATTCATTCATGCAATCATTAGTCAAGCAATGTATTATTCACTCAATGTTATTTCCCGCAACATCTCTCTCTTCCCCCTCATTGCATATCAGCACGTGTGGACCACGAACATAAAATTCAAGAATACAAATGTAGCACTGTAGCATTCAAGAAGCCTTTTTTTTTTTTCAAAAACAGTTTGACAATGGAAACGCTTGCTTGCCGCTGTTGTACGGCTTTCTTCCAGTGACGCATTTTATTCTTTGCAAAAGAGTAAACCTGTTTGACATTGTTTGTTATTTTCGGCTTTTCTCGGTGTAATCCCGGAGTAGATCGTTGTGACTTAATTGCTGTCGTCGCGCCTACCGTGGCCTTACATTGTACGTTTTCTCTTTCAGACATGTCCGTGATTTGAGTATTATGTTGCTATATTGCTGTTTTTCTGTATCTTTTTTTTTTTAATATTGACAAGTGCTCGGGTTCTTGCGTTTCTGTTACTTCTGTTGATCTTTTTATCATTTTTATTTTTATGCATGCTTTATGGGGAATGTACTACCTGCAATTTCTAAAGAGTAGACCCCTACAATGCTTTATTTATTTATTTATTACTCACGGCGCCTTAGTACCCACAGCGCCTTTATTACAGCGCCATGTCCCACACCATACCATACCATAAAATACCATATACCATATCCCACATCACACCATACCATACCATATGATAAAATACCATATACCATATCCTACACCATATCATACCATGCCATACCATAAAGTACCATATACCATATCCCCATACCATACCATACCGTACCACACCATATACCATATCACACACCATGCCGTACCGTGCCATACCATACCGTGCCCCATACCATACCATACCATACCACGAAATACCATATACCATATACCATATCCCACATCACACCATACCATACCATATGATAAAATACCATATACCATATCCCACACCATATCATACCATGCCATACCATAAAGTACCATATACAATATCCCCATACCATACCGTACCATACCATATACCACATCACACACCATACCGTACAGCACCATACCGTGCCATACCATACCACACACCGCCATACAATACCAAACCATAGCATGTATGCCATACCACCATCGCTACAGTCTACTTCGAATGCATCCACAGAATCTTTCTTTGTATGCTGTTCACGTGTTATATTCTGTACAATGTATAGAAATTCTAGCGTCAGAAGCATATAATCAGTGCACTGAACTCGTACAGGTGAGATAACCATATAAGAGAGTGAATTATAGTAAAACTACGTCGTGTTCGAATTACTCCTAAAATGTCCATCTTAAATTGCTTCGGCAACGCCTTACTTCTTGCTAAGGCGGCCTTATGTAAGAGGCATTTTTAACGCCGTGCCAAGTCGTAACCGCGTGAAGGATAAATTTTTCGTGAATCGTGTTCTTGCACGTCTCTGTTTTTCACTCTTCGTCCGCTGCCTGGACGAAGTTGACGAAGCGCAGTGCCTCTTCTTTGCCACGTGCGTCGAGATTGGAGGAGAGCGGCGGCGGAGCCTTTCCGTTGTCTCCACGGTGCGGGAGCATGCTTTGCATCTGCAAGCGCAAGCCTGCACGTGTGCGGCTGGTACGCACGTATACATTACACGCTCCGGCGAGTGTTTTATCTCCCTAAGCGGCCGCGATCCTGGAGGAAGATAGCGCGATGTTGCTCCGAAGAGCGCTTCGCGCTTCATCGACGCGAGTGTACACACTGCTTTTTTCTTTTTTTCTTTTTCAGCTTTATGGCTGCTGCAAGGGAACCGTAACAGGTTCCGCGTAACGTATGTGGGAATGGAGTCACGAGTCACACAGGTTTGTTTTATGCTCAAACTTTGCGTGCTCATCGTAGAAAAGTTATTGACTGATTGATTGATTGATTGATTGATTGATTGATTGATTGATTGATTGATTGATTGATTGATATAATTTCGATCGCTTGGAATTCTTTATTGTGCACTGAGTTTGACATCGCACACAGGCCCCTTTATTGTTTTTGAATTCCATCGAAACGTGGTACGGCTGGCATCGAATCCGGGTCGCAGCGCGTAGTGGAGCGGCCGAAATTCTAAGTCATGATTTGATTGGTCGAGGTAGTAGCGTGTTGCGCCATGCATCGGGTACAGGGCCATCGCCACAGCGCTGGATGACGAAGGGTAGTGGGCCGGATATTGGGAGTAGTGAAATGAAGGGAAACCTGTGGGACAGAACAGTCAATCCTGCGGCCCATTTTGACTGATCGATTGATTGGTTGCTAATTTTCTGGCTGATTGATTGATTGACTGATTGATTGATTGAAATACGTTTACTGATAGCCCTTAATCATGAACTTTTGCTTCTGGCATCTTTTTGGGCATCTGGCTCCGGGTGCTGGTTTGATTGTCTTTGACATCTGCCATAAAGCTTCTGCATGGGGCCTAAGTCGACAAACTCTCCGAGCTTTGTCCAGAGCATAGCGATGGCCGCGTTGTCGAGAGACAGCGGAAGGACCCTGCCAATGTAGATGACCGGGCGGATGGCAATTGGAATTTCGGCGAGAGCCCTGACTCGAATGTTAGAATACTCTTGACAGTCCAATACTATATTGGCAGCGGTCGCTGGACAAACTGATCGATTAAGTGACTAACAGACTGACTTAAATTTGCTTATTGACCACCTGAATTACTGATTGAATGATTGGCGCTGGACGGTCTGGAACGAACGAAACAGGTGGAACGGATGTTTAAGGAGACCGGCTGACCTCTTCGCCTTTCCGGCGAATAACTTTATCGCAAGGAAGACTATATTTAGGTCGCATGAAGATAATGATAATCTATTTTGTCTTCTCGAGCATGTATAAATATTCATATTGTTCATATCATATTTAAACCGAGTTGTACATACCTCTTCTGCGTTCTCGTCCCTACAGCCTGATTCTATTATCGCCCGAACGAAAAAAATCAGGCGTCATATCGTCCCCGCAACGCCGACAAAATACGGCAGCTGTCCCGAAACGACGAGGATGGTGAAAAACAGTTCTAATCAGTTATTTTTTTTTTTGAAGTTATTAATCGTAATTACACCGAGAAAATGCGATTCCAGGCGTTATTTCAATTCGTAAAAAAAAAAAAAAAACCCGCAACATGGCACCCTGGCACTTTTGTGAGCATCATTAATCGTTCGAGCTCAGAAAGTATGACGCGTTCCTGGGAGGGGGGTGGTGGTGGTAGTGGTTATTTATTGTATATACAAAAGGAAAGAAAAGATGTTTGCCAGCTCCGGTATCTGCTATCTGATATCTGAAGCACCTGGGTGATATTGCTTTTCCTTGACACAAGATCTCAATGCTTTTGTTGTTTTTTTTCGACCTGGACGTACGGATCTCGAGCAAGCAAGCCATTGTCAATAACCAGTTATGTTGAGAGCCATTGTTGCGCAACTTTAGACAAAGGCCTTGTGCAGACCATGAAGTTCGGCGAGCTTCACATACACCGCAGAGCAGCACTTTCTGCTTACAGAATGTGATCACCTTATCAGTGCCTTTACATAGGTCGGGCTTTCGAAAGGTACAGTAAGGACGCTGAGAACTTTAAAACCACAAAAGACATCGTAACGAGACATTAGCTTGCATGATTATGATGATACGAGCTTCACAAACACGTTCGTTTCATCAATCGTTCAAGAAGAAACTTGCTGACTGCACTGCCATGCAAAATGTTTATTTGTTTTATTTACTTTTAATTGAATATCACTATTCTTGCGGAATGAAGTCTTTTATCGATGTTCTTATTTTTGTCTCTCTCTCTCTCTTTCAGGCAGCGTTGTTGGGCAAGTTGGTCCAGAACAATGGAAATATGGGTTGTGCAATAAAGAATCATCACAGGAGAAGACCAGACTGGACGTCCAATAACGTCGCGATAACATTTCTTTTCCTGTTACCTTAAATTGTGTCTTACTCTCAAGTAGCGATAATATTCTTTTCTCTTTTTTTTTGTATTTTATATTTGTATGCATTTGTATATATCACCCCATTGTTTCCTGCAGTTTATTTTGTAAAGCCACGTCCACGGCGAAAAGCAAGGCGCCCGTGTGCTGTGCGATGTCAGTGCATGGTAAAGAACCCCAGGTGGTCGAAATTACAGGAGTCCTCCACTACGGCGTCTCTCATAGCCTGAGTCGCTTTGGGACGTTAAACCCCACAAACCAAACCAAACCAAACCAAACTTCCACTGCTGTCAAAGCACCATTGCGTCCGACCCGGCCATGCAATCAAACTGAGTAGTAGCCCACGCGAAGCACCACCTCCGGATCTCTGTGTCCTTGCATCGCTTTACGTCGATATGCGTCTGCGTCGGACGCAATGTTGTTTTGAATGCAGTCAGTGTGTTATAGGTAGAAGTGGTTGACCCTGAACATATATTTTGCGGACGCCACTTGTCTCTTTTCAGGGTTAATGAGGATTGAGACGGCGAGATATACATATGAGCCCAGCCAAAGGCTGGGCACATCCGTGTTAAAAGAATGACATTTCCTAGTTTCACGCAGAATTCCGTGCCTTAATTCATGCATGCTTGCAGCCTAGTCTACATTAGACGATGATTTCACATATACTTTCACATGCTTCATAACCGGCGTCTGTTCTGATTCCAGAATTCGACTTCCCCTCTTAGTTTCCTTATCGGAAATGTTAAGGCGTTGTGTGATGCACAGGAAAGACGTATTTTGGAGTTTGGGTTTTTTCACTTAAAATCACTGCACTATTTCCTTCACTTGTGATGCAACAACGTTTTTACTTTGATTACTATTACTGTTATATATTATATTAGTGCTGCCAGTAACAACAGTGTTGCCTTACTTTTGATATTGCATCGGTAACCTACAATGCATGTGTCGGATCTGGACTTGAAAATATATTCCTGCCCCGCCGTGGTGGTGCAATGGTAAGACGCCCGACTACTGTGCCGGAGTACCCGGGTTCGATCCCGACCTCGGCGGCTGCGTTTCGGTGGAGGCGAAACGAAGAGGCGTCCGTGTGCTGTGCGATGTCAGCGCACGTTAAAGATCCCCAGGTGGTCGAAATTACTCCGCAGCCCTCCACTACGGCTTCACTTTCCCTCTTTTCACTTTCACTCCCACCTTCATCCCTTCCCTTACGGCGCGGTCCAGGTGTCCACAGAGCAAGTGTGACAGATACTGCGCCTTTCCCTTCCTGTGAACCAATTATTAAAATATATTCCTTTGCATCACCGGGTAGCAATTCAAAAACTTATGGGGGCACTTAATCGGCGCCTTTAAGGGAAATGCCACAATAGCGTAGGCTACCACCTGGCATATAAAGCCCACTTTAACTAAGCCGCATGAACATGCTTGCGTGCATTGGTGTAGCGTGCCTGAATGGGCATCCAAGAGCAATGGGACGTTGGTTTCCATTCAACCTTCCCACCTCAAATGAGCAATCAAAGTTGGTACATAACTCGTTCCAACTTTTTGTGTCATGCAGTCTCGTACAAACCATCGATTCAGGTCTCGGCCAGCCGGTTACCACCTGACAGCGCCATTCCCGTGCACCTTTCGCTCACAACAACAACAACAACAACAACAACAACAACAACAACAACAACAACAACAACAACAACAACAACAACAACAATAATAATAATAATAATAATAATAATAATAATAATAATAATAATAATAATAATAATAATAATAATAATAATAATAATAATTGGTTAACAGGAAAGGCGCAGTATCTTTCACACGTTCTGTGGACACCTGAACCGCGCCGTAATGGAAGAGAGGAAGGTAGGAGGGAAATCGGGAAAAGAGAAAGCGGTACCATACTGGGTCGATACCGACCGCCGGCAGCTGCGTTTCGATGGAGGCGAAACGAATTGGCGTCCGTGTGCTGTGCGATGTCAGTGTTGTTGTTGTTGTTGTGGCTGTAGGAGGAGGAGGAGGAGGAGGAAAAACTTTATTTAGTCCTATATTATTTGGCGGTTTTTGGACGTCTTCAGAGATGTCTGCTTGTTGTATCCACAAGAGTCTTCTCCGTCGACTTCGTCCACTTTTTACAATGGTCGGTTGCCCTCAGTCCAGGGCTCCGCTGGCTGCTGCCGCCCGTTGGGCTCGCTGTACCAGACCTTTCTGGTCTTCGAGAAGGAAAAGAAAATGCACGGGCCTGCTACTGGCTCTGTAGCTGAGCCACCTCCGCTGCCTCGTGCAGACAGAAGAGAATATAGAGAAGAAAGAAAAGGAAGAGGGAAAGAAAGACGCGCGCCGCAACAACAGCCGTCGTCCACCACCAGCGGTGGCGTGTGCAATGACGGCCCACAACAGATAAAAATTCGGTACCAGGCTAGCAGCCCCCGCCGCAAGCGGCGGTGACCCACCTGTACCAGCCCCATCCGATGTCAGTGCACGTTAAAGATCCCTAGGTGGTCGAAATTACTCCGGAGCCATTACTCCGTAGCCCTCCACTACGGCTCCCCTTTCTCTCTTTCCACTTTCACTCCCACCTTCCTCCCTTCTCTTACGGCGCGGTTCAGGTGTCCTCAGAGCAAGTGTGACAGATACTGCGCCTTTCCCTTCCTGTGAACCAACCAACCAAGCCCTTCACTACGGCACCCTTTTCTCTCTTTCCGCTTTCACTCCCACCTTCCTCCCTTCCTTTACGGCGCGGTTCAGATGTCCACAGAACGTGTCGACACCGGATTTTCTGAGCAAGGGGAACTTTACGTTTTCGCGTTAAAGCTGCAAAACGTGTCTCGAAAAGGAAGAAAAAAGAGGTGCGAAAAAAAAAAAATCAAATTACGCTAACCTAAACACAATAAGAAAGAAAGCCTGAACAAAGAAAAAGAAGAGCATCTATGTGGTTAAAAGACCAAAGACTTATTGTGAAAGAGTTAGAACGATCATCTCGCTGCGAAGAAGTCAGGATAACAACCGACAATGCAGCTGCATTGCTCCTTTTTTTTTTTTTAATTTTTCTGTTTTAGTCAGGGTTACTGTGGAGAGAAAATAACGCAACCGAGGTGCTTGACCGCCGACGTCTTCTCTGCTCGAAATGCGTCTTTAAGAACCCCATTCATCAGAAAAAGAAATAGAACCGAGAAGGCGGGAGGGAGGGGCGGCGTTAAGGGTGCGATGCATCGCGGATAAAACGCAAACACATCTCGGGAGCAAAACGGAAGTGAAAACAGGAGGCGATGACTTCCAAAAGAGACCAGTTTAAAAAGCACCACCGAAGAAAGCAGGCACAAAGAGCAGCGACAGCAGCGCTCCTCTTTATTATTATTACTGCTGTTATTATTCGGCAATGTTCGTCCGCTGCAAAAAGGAAGGCGTGGAGAAGAACGAGTTAAAAATACGCTTCGCGGCGCGAGCACGCGCTCAGCTTCACCCTTTTCTCCCCACCCTCCGCAGCGCCAGCACCGCGGCACAAACAAGCGGCCGAAGCAAAGAACAGGCGCCGTATCAAAGCAAAGGAAGCAAAGCGGCAGCCTTCTGCAGCTCGTGTTGCCAGGGCCCAGAGATGAACGCCCCAACCGACCGACCGACCCGGACGGCGAAAACAATCACGCACTAAAACAGGGCTCCTTTCCAAAGTGCTGCTGCCGGACCGACCAGGAGCGACAGAAAAGACCCTCCGCTGCCGTGCGGACGGAGCAAGAGGTGCGGATAAAAGGGAGAGAAGACAGAAACGGCAGTTGGCGGTAGAGAAGGAGATTAGGAGCACGGCTACTATTCTACGGCGCGGGCAAGCAGCCGGGCAAGATCGTACGAAGCATGCGAGAAGGCCGCTGAAAGACACCCACAAGAAGAAGATGAGGCAGTGAGAAGCGAAGAAGGTGAAGGAAGGCAGGAGCGCGGAGAACGCGGCGCGAGAAAAAGAATATATATAAAAAAAGTCGTTGCTTGAAACGATTCCAACTCTCTCCTCCCGCCTCTCGTTCGTCGGCGCAGTCAACGTTCTCTGACGCTGCTTATTCTTCATCCTTTTTTTTTCTTTTTTCCTCGGCGCTCGCTCGCTTGCGCGCGAGCGAGCCAGACATACTCGTCGTCTCCTCCTCTCGAACCCTTGATTTCTTCTTTATTCCGGCAGTTCCTTTTTTCTTTTATCCCCGCCGCAGCGCGTCTTCTCGTTTCGTCCACGCCAATTCGCCCCCCCCCCCAACCCCCACCCAACACACACACACGCACACAGCGAATATAAACACAGGCACACATCATCTTCCTCCACATGCGAGTGGTCGCCGGTACGTGGTTCTCCTTGCTGCTTTTGCGTCGTTCTGCTGGCGAACGAAAAAGACGCTGTCGCGTACGTCACGCGGGAGCAGACGGGAACGACCGAAAGAGAAAGAGCGAAGGAACAATATAACAGCAATCTTAAATAGTACAAATACGTCAAGCGCAAGAATAGGGGAGGGAAGGCTGTTGCTGCTTGGTTGGGAGCAGAGATGTAGAACATGATAAGAAAAACGTCCCCAGCGAGCAAGGAGCGGGTCGAACGCGATTTCACCACCTCGCCGGAAACCTCTCGCCCTTTGCATCCACCTTGTTCTTTCGAAATCATCGCGTTGTTTTTTTTTTTTTTTTTGTTTTTTTTTTATCTTCTTTATCCCTTCCCTGCATGAACTCTCCTTTTGCGCCCAACTTACCCCCCCCCCCCCCCTCTTTTTTTTTTCTTTATTCTGCGTAATAAACCCTTCCCTTTTAGTCTTTGTCTTGATCGCGAGAAAGAAGGGACATCGGGCCCCTGGTAGGTCATGTATTGGACCGAACTTACTTGCTTCTCTTCCCAGTATTCTAGGTACCTCCGCGGAGCTGCCGTCAGTTTTATTCCTCTGACGAAGCTCCCATTCGGTTACGAAACCGATGAGAATGGCTTCACGCTCGCTTTAGCGATAAATGTTCGCCGCGGAGAAAGATGCACCCGTGAGGCAGTACAGTACAGACGTGGATCTCGAGTGAAGCGCCTGCGGACTTTGTGTGTGTGTGTGTGTGTGTGTGTGTGTGTGTGTGTGTGTGTGTGTGTGTGTGTGTGTGTGTGTGTGTGTGTGTTCGTGCGTGCGTGCGTGTTGGAGAGCTTGTGTACGCTGTATCTGTAGGGACGCGCAACTCTGCGACTCGCACTGGATTCAGCAAGCAGGGCCCGCGCGCTGACACTCCAGTTTCTCTTTCTATTTCTCTCTCCCTTCATTTTTAAGCTGCAGCGTCGGCTGTGAATCAACCGAGTAAATAAAGCTTACGTGAGAAATAAAATATAGCCGGAAGACAAGGAGGAAGCGCTTTGGTTACACACCCGTTTCCCCTTTTTTTTTTTTTGTTAATTTTCTGTGATCAAGAGGAAGCTTCTTCGAAGTTCAAGCATCTTTTCCCAGCCATTTTGAGTGTCGAAAGCGAGAACGCGTTTTTTTTTTTTTTTTTTTTTTTCAGTGTATTCCAGGGCATGACGGCTACCAGTGGTGCATGTCCATTTCTTTTTTTTTTTTTTTTACCGCATCAGTTGTGACATCAATCCATGTAAGTGACGGAATACTTGTGTTTCGAACGATGTCAGTTTAATAAAAAGTAAAAATAAACAAGCGCAGTACGTAAGTTAAACCATTTAAACTCAACTTATTCTGCGTTTAAGGAGTGCTCTCTCGTATTCGATATTTTCGGTCCTTGACTGGCTTATAATGGAGACCGGGTCGCTTAATGACCCATCGCACAGATTGAACAGCTGATCCACAAAGCTGATATAGAGGAGCAGCAGATGGTAAGTTAATTAGCAAAAAGCAGAACGAACATGTCAATAAGCTGCAGCGTAGCGCTTTCAGCGAAGATCTTGAAGATATTGCTGCCTGCGAACTGACCCTGTCCTTGGCTGATGCAAATAGGGCTGTGTTTTCCCGACTCACACTCAGAGATATACAAAGAAAATATGGTGGCAAAAATGCGTGCCTGGATGCGGTGGGCCGATGCTAGGTTTCTTGCGTAAATATTGAAGACGGGTGACGAGACTGCTGGCTAAACGGGGCTAGACATGAGATGACAAGATATCTTTGCGATGAGATAGCAAAGCTGCCATTTCATAATGACATGTTGCTCTTTCAAGTAGGCCTGAATTGCGGAGGCGCTTTTGATTGAGCGACTAGCAAAGAATACCGAGCATAAAGTGTGTGAAGGTGCGAAGAAGATCCCTAGTGAAAAAGCCCTATTAGTCACAATAACCTCAAACAAATTCTCATACTAAGCTCATACAAATTTCATACAAATCTCATATAATCTCATACTAAACTCATTCATCACATGAGAAATATATGAGAATTAATGAGACTTGTATGAGTTTAGTATGAGAAATCTTCATGAGGTTATTGTGACTCATACGGTTTTTTTCACTAGGGATAGAAGAAGAGCACCCAAGAGGCACCCAATGATCCTGAACCATTGAGAGGCATGGGTCAAGTCCTGGACACCAGCGCAGCAAGCAATGGGAGAAAATGGTCGTTGTTTGATACATGTATACTTGCCTTGCACGAACTTAAAAAAAATAAAAAATTATATATAGAAAGTAGCAGGGTAGGAAGGGGGGGGGGGGGGGGAGAAGTAAGCACCATTTAATTGAAGGCATGCTATCAGCTTTATATATAACTTGCACCTTTCTTTCAGTTCCAGCTATATCAGCCGTTGACTTGAAAAACGCTCGCTCAATGAGAGAAAAAATTCTAGCTCCATCCGGCGATGTTCGTGACTTTTTCTTGCATATCTTTCGTATATATACGTTACCCACTGCGAGCTCAATCAGCGCACTTAACTATTGTTAGCTACTCGTCTCATGAATTCAGCGATCACCACAATTTCTGTTCAGTCCCGCTGCAGTGGCTCATTGGTTAGGGCGCTTGGCTACTGAGTTGGGAGACCCGGCTTCAACCCTGACCGCGGTGGCCACGTTTTAAAGGCAGCGCAACGCAAAGCACCCGTGTACAGCGCTTTGTCAGTGCACGTTGAAGTACCCCGTGGTGATTAAAATTATCTGCAGTCCGCCACTACGGCGTAGCCTGAGCCGCTTTGGATCACTAAGCCCTATAAAAATAAAAATAATCTGGTCAGGACACTGCGTATTTCATCACTGCATCCAGCTCCCTCCGGAAAGACAGCTTAGATCATCCTGCCCACAATAGAACTGCGAGAAAGAGCGACACAAAAAGAAAAGGACTTGCACGCACGGCTGGCAGTCGAAAGCAAAAGCAAGCACTAAATCGATTAGCAACAGGCGCCCGAACACGAGATATCGAACGCGGAGAGCAGAGGAGCCAGAACAGCCAACACTTATGCCATGCGATATAATGCCCTTCTAAATGAAAGGAGAATGGTATAAAAAAAAAAGAAAAAGAAAAAAGAAACAGATAAGTCGGGTGCGGTGAGATTGCCTCAACAGACCCCGCGAAACACATACAGGACACACTCCTCGATTCAGCCTCCTCGCGTCTGCTGCTTTTCTGCTTCTTGTCGCATCTTGCGACACACAGGCGCCGACCTCATCTATCCACCACCGCACTATGCTTGGGCGAAAAATTCCGTGCAGTGCCATGGCTGCTGATGGATATTCTGCCTGCGAGCAATGAATTAGTGCGTAGTAGGACTTTGTTTACGAACACACACACACACACACACACACACACACACACACACACACACACACACACACACACACACACACACACACACACACACACACACACACACACACACACACACACACACACACACACACACACACACACACACACACACACGCACGCACGCACACACACACACACACACACACACACACACACACACACACACACACACACACACACACACACACACACACACACACACACACACACACACACACACACACACACACACACACACACACACACACACACACACACACACATTTGAAAGCGCGCGCGCTTTCAAATGCGTATCCGTCTGCATGGCTTCTACTCGACCGACAACATACTTCGGCAGCACTGCGGCCAACTTATGAAGCAGAGTTCCCCGCAATCGGACTAGTCGGGCTACGCGCAGTCGTTGCACCGTCAGCGCCGTCGCTGTCATCTTGAAGTTGCGAAAGTTCTATCCCCATCCTCCCCATCCTCCCCTTCCGACATTCTCGCTCTTGCCCTCTAAGATGCGCCTTCCCCCCATCCTCGCCCGTTGCGCCACAAAAAGTGATCACTAAGCCCACCTCTCTTTGGTTGCGCCGATTCCTTTTTGACACCGACAATGAAAGGCAACGTTTATTATTTCTCCGTTTTCACAGACCACGATCATCCCACTTGCATTTTCTGGGTTTCCACACGCCGCCTTATATTTACAATGCCTGTTGCCTCAACATATCGTCTCCACCCATCCAGGAGAGCAGAGGTCTTTCTCATCACTGTGACGTGTTTTAATCGCGATGCTTGCGCGTCCCTATTTTCTATACTCCAACGACATCCCAGCCTACCCACTTTTCCTTCGTCATTCTTTCTCGTGCTTTTTCTTTATATTTGCTGGTTTTATTTTATTGCTTTTCATGAAGAAGCACCCTTCTTTCGACAGAGGATCGAAATGAACACGACTGGGTTCTCTTGACTGCCGTAGTCTGATCTATTTAATTCCCTCCCGACAGGCAAAGCCGCTTTGGTCGACGCAGTTTCAGTGAGGGAAAACCTTTTGTAGCACCAGAGAACTGCTCGGCACAAAACAAAGATGTGGTGTCGAATTCAGCGCGGAGGAGAAAATTAGGCATAATTTGAATAGACAAAGAAAACAAACCGGCAAAAAAAAAATTCATGTCATGTGAGATAGAGCTGCTAGATATATTAGATGTTTCTCCTAAGTCCGTAAGCAATTTTTAAAGATAGGCTTCTTGGAATAGCTCTGCCAGTGGTGTAGCATCAGAATACAGATAAGAAATGCCTATTTTAGGAGGCTGGTTAATAAATATTTAGTAGTCACCTTGTAACTATTGCCGTTGGGTTTCTAATTTTTGAAAGGCTTATACCACACCGTAAGCATATCCACATCAGTTTTTCGAATTTCAAGGATTTCATTAACGCTGCCGCTGTACCGTGAGCACGAGGGGGAAAGCGCAACAAAACTACACGGCCAGACACATAGCAAGCCACGCTACGGACTCTCCGAAGGTGGAACCTAAACTGAGCGAATATATGTTTATCAGTTCGAAACAGTCTAAATTTTTTCCTGGCCTTCTTAGACTGAAAATTAAAGTGCTTCTGCACGGCAATCCCTGGCGTGCAGTCAAATAAACAACTAAACCCGCACTACGACAAAATGAGAGACAGGGGGAGAGGTAGGAGGAGAAAGAGAGACAAAGAGGAAAAGAAAAATTGCAAAAAGGGCCGAACATTAAGACACGTGGCGGCGGCGTCGCCCCCCTTGTTGCAGCCGCGGCCTGTGGAGCTCAAGCCAGGCGTCAAGCCCGCGGCCGCTTGGATACCTGGCAAGAACGAAAGGCTCTTCACACTCACGCACGTACGTGCGCACACCGAGTTACGTGCGCACACCGAGTTTGCTCCGTAGTTCGGACCGAGGTAGCAGAGGCAGCGACAGCAGCTGTTGCTGCTGTTGCTATTGCTGCCGTCAGTCGCAGATTTTCGCGAGACTCGCGTCTCGCACAGCGGCTGCTGACTGCTCTCGCGGTTTCACTGGCCGTCGTGGAAGGGAAGCCGCGGCGCGTCTGACAAATTCGCTCGACTTGCGTTGAGCGATGGAATTACTGAGCGAAGCGAGAAGGGGGGCGGGGGCGCGGTTGTCACATACATGTCGCCGCTTCCTCTGCAGTACGCAAGTGCGCGTGCACCATCACGCTATGGTCTGTTAAGGTGTGCATTTAAGCATGGGATGTTTTGGACGTGCGTGCTACTGTGAAGCTGTGAAGTACTCTTTCGGGAGTTAAATGGAGGGGGGGAGGGGGGGGGGAGGAGGCAAGAAGGTAGATCATTGCGAAATGGTGTTTCTTAGACGAAGGATATGACGGCGAAAAACAAAAAAAAAGGAAGAAAGGTCACGCACGACAAATATTGCGCACTGCTGTTAACGTTACTTAATTCATTACTTAAACTGATGCTTTAGGAGAGAGTATTTCTTGATTTGCAATTTTTTCTTGTAATATTATGCTCTGCATTGCCTTCTTGTTTTCCTTCTTTGCCTATCATTGTGCTCTTGCGGCCAGCAGAGCCCTTCGTTGAGCCTGCAGTACGACCGAATAAATAAATAAATAAATAAATAAATAAATAAATAAATAAATAAATAAATAAATAAATAAATAAATAAATAAATAAATTAGCGCTTAGTACATCTTTATTTATTTGCGCGTTAGCGTACATGTGTTTTTATTCGCACATAATATCGTCTACGCATCTTTCCCATCTTGCCTAATTATATTCATCCTTTGTTTCTTGTTTTCTTTTTGGTCCTGTCTATACTTCTCTGTCATTTTTACTGTCTGTTGTCGAACGTCCAGATGGCCGGCAGATATCGAAAGTTTCTTAAGAGGTCGGCATGCCGTGTCTTCTTACTTTCCTTTAAATTAATCAATGACCAACCTACCTGTGCTATTCCCGGTTTGTACGAATTGTGTGCGGGCTGGTTATACGATACCTAGGGTGACGCGCCGTGTGACTTGACTACAGGAAGCCAGCTGCTTCTCTTACGATCAACGATTCTGCTCGCTAGAGAAAAAATAAAAATCGTCCACAAACTCACCGAGCGCATACTTGCTACAATAAGAATCTTCACTGACCACATGAAGTGTAGCAGCTCGCCACTTTCTTCAACAGCCATCAGGTTTCCTCGGCTTTTCTCCCTCTAGAATAAAACGCTGTAGCGCATCCCGTGACATATCGCGGCAATGAAAAAAAAAAAAAAAAAAAAAAAAGAAAAAAACGAAGGGATGAAATTACCGAAAACGCCATAAAGGTCTCTCGCTCAGAAATCGGCGCCTCGCCGCATAGTTCGCCTTACCGCCGTCTGGTCGTAAATAACTCATTGCGAAAGAGCACGCGTGGCAATCAAGACAAGAACAGGACGATGCTACGCAACGACAGCGTCAAGACAAACGGTCCTGCACACTGCAAACCGAGCGGCGAAAAGGGGGGTGACGAACACGGAATATATATATATATGTGTGTGTGTGTGTGTGTGTGTGTGTGTGTGTGTGTGTGTGTGTGTGTGTGTGTGTGTGTGTGTGTGTGTGTGTGTGTGTGTGTGTGTGTGTGTGTGTGTGTGTGTACGGGGCATAGTTCTTGCCTGGTTTCGGCCGCACCTTCGTGACGTATGCGGGAATGCGGGATTCGATATCAAGTAGCAATAGAATGTCGCAAGCTTACGTGGTCCCCTGCTCCATGTGCAGCGCCAGATGCTGCAGTCAAAACCAGGCCGGCCGTGTTCTCGAGAACGACCGAAAATTTCCGCTAGCAACCCATCAAAGCACAGTATGAGATGGAGAGAGCGATAAAAAATGAAGACGCAAGAGCCGGTGTCGAAACCTTAAGCGCCGGACTAACCGATCGAAACATAGTAGAAGGTGGCCGACGGTGATGGCAACAAGTGCGTTGTCCGCAGATGGGGCTAGTTAGGTCATGACCCGGACAAGTAGGGATCTGCGAGACAAGAAAAACCGTTTCCAGCGAATTTAAACGAACGTAAAAGTAAAAGAAATGACGCAACTCTGGTCCAGACGACTGGGATGACTCGAGAGAAGTGGATATTAAGGAACCGGGAGGAAGGACTAAACGGAGAAAGAGGGAAATGGGATGGTGGAGAAGGTTGGAATGGGGGGGGGGGGGGGGGGGGACGCCTGGCGTTCGCTCTTGTGCGATGGCGCAATGACAGTGCGCCCTTTAACGCGCGGTAGAGCGCGAGGGAGCAGCAGATTACGTCACAGCCGCACCGCATCGTCCGCGTCTGAAGAGAAATCGATGCCCCTGTGAGCGCGCGAGGACCTTTCGGCCGCTTAAAGTGGTTGTTACTGCGAAAGGGCAATCGTGCCACCGGTGGGGATAAGGGATGCCTGCCTTCCCGCTCTCCCGCATGACGCGCTCGGTGGCCTTGCGTCACTTCGTAAAAGAGGGAGGAGATTTGAGGGAGAGGACGGGCGTAGCGCTTCAGTATAGAGAAGCAGTGGCCATGCTTTGCTTTGTTAGCAGCGATTTCTTTCTTTTGGTTGAGCGCACACATTTCCCCACCAAGTCAGTTTCGTCAAACCGTTCTCGTCTGTGCATTTTCGCGAAAGATGGCAAAACATTTTGCGCCGTTTTAGCCCTTTGAGATGTCTCTTCGGAGACTTGTGTTCGTAACAGGCAGCGAAGCAGACACTCAGGTGGCTGCTAACAGATCGGTCAGTCATGCACGAATAAATAAATAAATAAATAAATAAATAAATAAATAAATAAATAAATAAATAAATAAATAAATCTTCAAAAAAAAAAAAAAAACGTCTAGCAGGAACGAATGATTCAAATATGAAAGCGAAACAATGTGGAAAAACAAAAGTGCACGTCAACAGGGAGTCGTCGCGACATCACGACTACCATCATCATCATAACCACGGCTGTTCTCTCTCTCTCTCTCTCTCTCTTCAGTGCAGGTCTTGGAAGCGACACGAGCTGAAAAGAAAATCCAAAAAAATATGGAAGTAGGTTAAGCAAAAAAGGAGGAGCGCTGCGGTGGCCGCCGCTGCATTTCCTTTGCGAGGGCGTCGAGCGTGTCACGGTGTAGACAAACAAAGCGACAATTTCGGCATTCGAGCTAGCGCAGCGAGCCACGCGTTAAAGAAAGCGCGCAGAGAGTGTCTGACAGAGGAAGAGAGGTTGTGAGGGGAAAAGTACCCAAGCACAAACGTAGTGACCGAAACGCACGCGCCGTAGCGCGAGCGCGCACGCTGGGTGAACGAGAATCCTGTGCGCATGTGCACGGTGGTGTGCGTGCGTGCATGTATGTGTCTGCTGCCGGCGCGGCGCCTTCGTAGCCGATGCGTTCGTAGCCCTTCCTCTCTAACTCCGCGCGGTCCGGTCGATATTCTCTTGCGCGCACACAACCCCCACGCAACTCCAGCAAACTGGCAAAGCGGCTGCGTGGCGACGGTAGCGTTTTCTGCGAACCCCACGATCGCCCAAGCAAGAGAGCGAGCGAACGAGCGAGCGCCTAAGTGAAAATGAAGGTCGGGGACGTCTGGGAAACGTCGCTAACAATTTCGAAGCGCGTCGCTCGAATGTGCCTAATGAATTCTGCCGTTCTTTTGGAACATGCGACGCGTATGCGCGCTTGGATATTCCTGTCTAAAACCTCCTCACCCTTTCTTTTTCGCACCGTGAAGTAAGAAATGATTCGAGCGCTCCTGTTTTTTTCTTTGTCTTTTTTTTTATACAGCTTCGCGGGAACTTCGTATGTTTCGCAATTCCTCCTACGACTGCGAAGATTATTAGTCGGCTTTGCGAAGTATTCGATATCAGTGGCGTAATGCCCGGCGATATATTTCTTCGTGCATTTTAAAATCAGCTGTGGTGACGTTAAGCTTATCCTCTTTGCGTAAAAAAAAAAAAAAAAAAAAAAAATCGAGCATTTGAAACCCGGATACCTGGAATGAGAGGTGCAAAACGCGAATGACATACTCTGAAAAATTAAGCTGACGCAAATATGCAAATGTGTTTGAAAATGCATGATTATTTTCCCCGTCTATGACGCGTTGTGAAAAGTTGATTTCCACGTCCGGCAATTACTGTGCGCATGGGGCTATCGCAATGCATTGAAAATATTACCGCATAAGCTGGTTGGTCTCCTTTCCACAACGTACGTGGGATTACCTGCCATTGTGTTGAGGATGGTTACTGACCAGTCAGCACTCAATAATGCGCAAAGCGCGCTAAATAAAAGAACAAGCGCACTGGTTTGCAAAACTTGCTACAATAAACCGGATTGCAGTAAAAAAAAAAAAGAAAAACAAAATCTTATAGCTGGCAGTCTTCTACTCTGTGTTGGCAACTATGGTATAAAATTTAAAAGAAAACAATTTTAGTTTTGGTATGTTGCCGCACTAGCAGACGACATCCATTCAATAATTCGTTGTCACCGAGTCAGGGTGCATGCAAGCACCCCAGTTATCACTGTGTATTTAAGCAATCAATACTGGCGAAAGGAGCTCGAGGAAAAAAGGCAACGAGCCCGCATATGCGTGAAAAATTGTTTCCGGACATTTGTATTAGCATGCTGCAGGGAATACTTTCGGCTTATTCGAGCAAATCAAACGAAAGACAACATGGAAGCAAAGCTTGGACACTTCAGGTGCCCAACCTTTACGATGCGCACTGACTGGGAGGAACGTTTTGTTTCTGTTAAACCGTTTCTTTGTTTATTTTACCTGAAAGAACACCGCGATCACGTGAATGAACATCCACTGCGCTAATTTAGTTTGCAGATTTTGCTAAAACTCGAGGTATTAACTTCAAAAAACTTTCGCTTACCGTCCCCTCGTAAAATAAAAGGCCCGATTTCGCATTTCTCTAAGACACTGAAGGATCAACAGGCCTGAAAACATAAACGTTGTTGTACCGTAAGCGAACAAAAATACTCCCAAACGTTGAATATGGCGCGAAGCTGCGCAAGGATACAATAATGTTTTCGTAGGAAGAAAAAAAAATGTATTGAGGGCGCTGGCTGCATTGTTTGACCTGATTACTGCAGCACAACCTAACACCAAATAATTTGTGGGTGGTGATAGAAGAGATTATTCCTCAAGGCGGCTATCTAAAGCGAACTCGCACTTGAAACATTTGGCACTACATTTTGAAGCGCAGTGCCGAGTGAGGTCACGTTAGCACCATCCAAAATGGCGCGACTGCGTTTCCCTGGATGTCCAGGGCAGAGAATTGGAAGGAATGGTGTCACTTTCGAGGACAATAAGAATCGTCTGGTGTGTGATCCATCGTTAAGTGCTGTGTCAAACATTCAGAGGAGTTATAATTTCTTTTATGAGCTCTTTGGACCATCAGATGAGGTACGTACTGCCTTACGACACATTGCGTATTTGAGGTGGCTTTGCAGTGTGGTGATAATGCCCCGTTTGAACCTTTGATTGATGAAGTGAGTGATTCCTCCGGGTTTTCGAATAATATTTGGCATTTCGCCTAACTTGTCGGTAGTTAATGTTGGTAATTCGGGCATTTTTAGCGCCGAAAACGGCTTAACATGAACTTAGGCCTAGGCCTGGCCGTGCCAGCGCCGTCCTGTCGCTGCATCGTTGTTTCAAAACTCACGCTTTTTAACTTTCTACCATGATGTGTCAGAATGGATCGTTCGAAAGCATGCTCTGTGTTGCTCGTGTACTTTGTAGTGCCTCGTAGTTCGAAGTCCTTGAGCAATGGCAAACCGCGTATTCTTGACCAGACGAGTTCGCTAGGCGAAGTCGGTGTGCCGAGTAGCAGCCTGGATGCAGCTCGCGTGCCCAGCCGTTTCCCCTTGTGATCGCAGCTATTTACACAACCTTTCAGTGACCGCGTAAAATGAAATATGGTTTGCTGTGAATGTCATCTGGACACGAGGCACTGCTGGCTGCACGTTGTTTGTGGTGCGAACTAGCGCGAGCCAGCTCGGCGAAAACCCGGGCGCGCGCATTCCGCGCTGACATTTTATGTGTTCACGACGTTCACTTTGCGCGGGAGCCTGTGGCAAATTCAGGTTGCCGATCTTGATGACAGCGGTCACCTATATTCTTCGCTAGTCACTTGCCGCAAGAGACGTTTACTCCACGCGCGAAATATTTCTTCCTGGGTTACTGTTTTGTCGGCCTCGACTTGAGGCGCCGATTTCGATGCTCGCCGGGTGGGCTGCATCGGTCGCTGTTGCACGATCGCCTATATTCTTGACAAATATATTTATCTTCCATTGCAAAGTCGACTCACTACCACGATCAGCTTAACTGTTGACTAGAGAGGCGGGCGGCGCCGACTTTACCGACCGCTTTGACCGCTCATGGCTTGTGCTCTTATTTTCTTGCGAACCCGTGCTCGCAAACGGGGGAAGTCGTGTTCTACAGTGAAGTGGTATCATAAGAAAATTCGAGAGCTGCAATGCGCCTGTTTTACGCTTACTTCTCATACTCTGATTTCCTCTACAAACACAAACCTTTGCCACGATTCTCGAAATGGACGACGGCTACGACGTCGCGTCGTGCAAGCCACTGCGCGTGCATGACGACACGCTGTTGCGGTGGGGGGAATAAGCTTGTTTGCTGCCATGTCGCCGGCTTGTTAAGAAGAGCTCCGGTGCTGCTCTTGGCATTCGGTCTAACAGCGCAGCGTGCACAGCTCTCTCAGCGTTCGAATTTGATACGAATGATGGCTAGAAGGTGGCAGCTGCGAGTTTAAAAGAAAAAATTAAGAAGCTCTCGATCTGGCGTTAGTGTTGTCTTGCGAGCGGCCCGATGGCTGTTTGTTTTGACGGTAGTTCGCTGGCGCTCGCCAGGTAGGGCTCCGGAACGTATCGTTCATACAAGGTGATGGTTCATATCGTTTGCATGTCGTTCGTTTTGCGTTATGCTCTTCGCGCCGTCCTGACATTAATCCAGCATGTGCTGTGGGAGTTTTTAGGCATTTGCAGTCTTTTAATATAGCAGAGCTTTTCTCGGTTGGCGTTCGCTTAGGGACTGACAGGAATATGCTCACTCATGTTGTCACGAGTTTGCCGTTTCTCCTTTATTTGAGAGTTTTAGCGATGAAAGGGAGAAATCGCGGATGTGATTCGCCTTGCTGTCCCTGTCGTGCTACCTGGCGAAGCGCTGCGTTATATCACGCCATTGTAGAGTTGTTTAGGGGACAGCTACGCTTCGATTAGTGTTCCTTCTGGGTGATATCCGGAATTTGTGTCTGCGGGATCAGCGAGTTGCTCTTTGCTGAGGAGTCCCCGTTAAACAAAGCAGTCATTTTTTAATTCCATAGTTTGTTTTATCCCAGCATTCCTGTTGATAGTGCAGTATTTGTACAACAAGTGAGGTGCAGTAGTTTGCATGTTTGTCACTTTGGGACGTTAAACTCCAAAACCAAACCCGAAATTGCATTACATTACTTGGCAGCATGAGAAGTGGCCTCATTTTGTGTTGGATTTTCTGCTATCAAGATCAATGCTCCCAAGGTGGTATTGACTGGCTGAGTGCTATTTACATTCCCCTTTTGTTCCGTGGGTACATGTTTCATGTCAGCACTGGTATACAGCTGAAGCTGTTATTCTGTTGTTTTATGTGAAACATTGGCCACTCTTACACTACAAAAATCGGTATGTAATAGAATTATAAACAGTGTATCTTAAGTGCAGCCAACAGTCGGAAAACATAGAATGTTCATACATTATTTATTTTGATTGATGGAAAACTGGCAGTGCAGCCATTTTATGGCTGGAAGATATTTGACTAGAAAATAGAAGAAAGCAACAGCATACGAAACAAACAAAGGTTGCGTGTTTAGATCCCACTGGTGGCATATGCTTTCTTTTCCACTTTTACTCTATTTTCTTGGTTCCGGTGACAGTTGGCTTCCTTAATATGCATTTCATAAAGAGCCCCTCATTTCCTTACACTGGCTGCTTAAGATACGAATAATGTAGACATTTTTTTGTCAGTCTATCATGAATTCACTTTCCCCTCCACCCTTTCAGCCCACTTTGCTTCCTTGTGTGAAGGAATTGTTTGATAGTTGAGAGTAACAGTGGAACGTGCACATTAAGAGCGTTAGAGAGATAAGGTATTCCTTGATCGTTCTCCCTTCATTGCTGTCATTGCAATGCTTTGATTCTGTTATGGTTTAACCATTTTTAGGATTTAATGCGCCAAAGGAACTTATGCTGTGACAGACACCATAATGCAGAGCTCCGGACTATTTCAACCTCTCGACATTCATTAAAATGCACTGACTTCGCACAGTACACTGGCACCTTGTGTTTTGCCCCCATCGAAATACTGCTGCTGTGGCCAGTCGCCTTGGCTCTGGCGGCCATGTTGGGGAATGATGAAATCCGGTTTGTTTCACGATTTTTTGAGGCATTTGCGTTTATTCCCTGTAAGTTGGAACCAATTTTGCTGCTTCTTCTGCTGTTGCAGGATGACGAGTTCGAGGGTTTCTCGACCAGGGACGTCCGGAAGGCCATCCAAAAGCTGAGACATTATAGTGGTGATGTTTCTGAACCATGCCACAAGGATGAGCCCGTTTGTGACACTGTGCCCACCAAGCCTGCCGACAAGCTCAAGGGTCGCAGCAACCTGCCGCCAGATCCAGGTGGTGGGCGATCAGCTGACCAGTCGCTTGAGACTGTCTCCACTAAAAACAGCCGTCTCTCTGCCTCTAAATCCTTGCCAGAACGCCATGACACAAAGGAGAGGAGAAGAGTGTCCGGTCGCCAAGCAGCGCAGCGCCTTTTAGATCGTGCCAAACGGGGCCGTAGCAAGGCCTTGCCAAAGAAAGAGAGTGCAGAGAACCGCAATGGGGCTCTGGCCACACGGAACGGCTGCTTTCAGCTGCCAGCCGTCAGTGCGCGTTCGTCGAGGCGGATCATCCCACGCAAGCGATACCTCGAGGACAGTGAAGAAGAAGTGCCACAGCAGCTACATGTGCAGAAGAGGAAAAGTGTCACGCCTCAGCTGCCAGTTGTTAAAGAGGGTGTGCCAGCAGAATATTCTGAAGAAGCTGGCTGTAAGCTTGTCTCTCAGGAAGATGGAAGTAGGGAGGAACGCAGTGCAGACAGGATTGGTGACCCGGGCTGCCAGCTCGAAGTGGAGCGTGGTGCGGACGAAGGGGATGCTGGTGCACGTGTGGGCCTGTTCGACCAGCCCCTTGTGGTGCAGGGCAAACGGCCCTGGAAACCGTCGCTCAAGGTACAGCTTCGGCTTTCAGAGACAAACTTTGGCTCGCCATTCACCTTCAAAGGCAGTCGGACGGGCTCGCAGACTACCTCTTCGGTCGACTCGACTAAAGATTCCATCAAGCGAGACATGGTATCGCGCTATGCTGAGATCATGGCAACACGTGAAGATGGTCCTTCGGCCGAGGTTCCCAACTCACCACCTGGTGCGCCACCTCTGGAGGATAAGGTGGCTGCCAAAATTGCGCGGCTGCTCAAATCGCAGTGGGAGAATCGTCTGGGCTCGGGGGGCAGTGGTGGCCCACGGCAGAATGTGGTGCTCCGGAAAGCACGTTTGCGGCTGAGTCAGCGGACGCTTAAGAAGCTGCGGCAGCCTCTTGAAGAGAGTGCGGAGGAAAGTGTTGTGTCAGAGGTGACGCCAGATGTTGGAGCAGAAGAGGTTGCAGAGTCTTCGAGGAAACAGCGAGAACGGAGGGTTCCACCTCTTAACGGCATGAAGAGAGGTGAGGCCAGTTTTTGCGAAATTGGTTATTCTGGACGATCTGTAGCTACGATTGTTACCTCAAACGCCTGCATCCTATGCTAAGGTTGATACATTGTGGAAACTTTGGGGTATTTGGTGGCTTTTCATGTTTGATTGTTGGCATTTTGACAGTTCTGATATTATACATCAGTGTTTCATAGTTTTAAAGGGCAAAGCAGACCGTGCATAATGACTGTTCTGTAAAGAAGTCACTCGGCCACAGCCCCCCCTTTATGCTTCATAGGACGCATTCAGATACGATCAGCATGAAATTAATGCATTGATATCATAATACATGGTTTTATGGGTGTAGGAAAATATTTGACTTATTATTACAATTTCTGCTTTCTTGGTTGGTTTTTTTTTTAACCTCTTCAAGCTCAAGTTCTGCCCAAGCTGTATCTCAGGATGTGTTGCGTTGCTTAGGAAGGCAATGCACTTTCATCTTGCAGGCGATGTGTCGGTCAGTGCATTATGCTGCATTGTTGATTCATCACCAATAAAGGCTGCTGCTGCTGGCCAAAGGAGAAAATGCAAAGCACTATAAATGTCCTAACAGGGTCGTCCACTTATAGAATGGTCATGTCACATCGTGACTGCACTCTTCGAGCTTCCAGTGTTGTCGACATGGCCACCAGCGAAAACAAAGTGCTGTAGGTGAAGATGGACCTGGAGGGGGTGCTTTGCTTTGATGTGTCACTGTGAGATGGACACACAGGTGCTCCGAAGAGTGCGGCTCCATGCTTGAATATTCATCCTGAGAGTGGATGACCCTGTTCTGCCGCCAGCACGCCTTACAAGAACACTTGGGTGCATAGTCTGGCAACTCAGTAGCACCGCTCGGTGCTTGTTTATGGGCCCAAGACCATGCTGCACATTTTGCTGGGGCCAGTGGTGATAACGAGTGCTCTGTAGCCACCTTTTCTTAGCATAATGTCGAACCCATCGGCCAGTACTGAGCGGTGCTAATTAATATTTGTTAAGGCCCAAGCATTCTTGTCAAGCATGCCTGCGGCAGTACATCTGTAGCGTTTAATGCACTGGGAATGGCTAGAGGGAAGTAAGTCTGAAATGGAGAAAAAAGGAAAGAAAGTTCTCTGCTCGTCACTTCTTTGAGTTCCCGTGAGCTTTTTGTAGACCCACGCTGGCGCAGAGCCTTCCAGCACACAAGACAAGTCACAGTTCCTAATAGAGGCCTCAAGTCTTCTTCATAATGACATTTAGACATGATCGTTTTACTATGTGGCTATTTTAGGCGTGCGGCCATTGTCGCACAACTCGAATTGGGGGTGAAAAAAAAAAATAGAAGTAAGGCGAAACTGGCATGCCACCACATCCAAGTAAATGCATTAAGGGTATGAAGGGAAGGAGTGAGGAAGTGAGGAGATATTTTTCTCTATGACATTTATTGTCTGAGGGCATAAAAAGGGAATGGTTATGAGAATGATACATTGCTGATGATTATATAAGTGAAAAAGAGATTGGCTGGTTGAATGAATCTTTGGAGAGGGATTTTTTCACTTGAGCTGGTCATTCAGTGAGAAAGCTGGCATGCAAGAGATGAAAGACAAGCTATATTGTTAGCCTGGCCACCGTGCTCTCTGAGTATTAGGAACAACTTTCTGTGAAGGATGCATGATGCATTTGATTATTGACGTGACTTGTTGAAGCTTTCAGGCTGAAGCACCTGTGATGAGAGTGAATGCATGGCCTTCGAGTTATTCTTGAAAGAAAAGAAAAAAAAAAATTGTTTTGAGGAAAGGAAGAGGGCAGTAACTGTCACCTTTTGTTGGACAGATGAACAGCACCGTCACGATCGAGGTTGTTGCAGAAAGCTCTTGAAGGTTTTGTATTTGGAGTGCGAAGGAGCAATACCTGTAACATGGCCATGTTGTCAGAGATATAGTTCATCTCATTCTATGCATGATGGCTTAGGAAGTTTTGAAACACGTGGTGACACCTCATGAGTCATGCACATGGAGTGATCTTTGGCTTGCTCTAGTTAGTGTGTACGGGAATGTCTCCTCTTGGTAAGACTCAGTCGATGCAATATGACATTAAAGCGCTAAACGCATGAGGCGATATGCTGTGCGACGGTGCGGGCTGTGGGCCGCCAGAGCATTGCCACTCGTCGCTGTCGCTCAGTTTCTGGGTTTGTAGAAAATTTCGCGTGTCACCCGGAAGCAGCTTGTGAGGCAGCCAATCGCAGAAGGTTTTGGGGTGCTCAACTTCCGTTCTGCCTTTTTTTTTTTTTTTTTTAATGTGAAGCTTGTTTTCCTAGTCCGGTTTGGGCAAAGAGCCTGGTGCCTGCACGCACCCACTTCGTCTGATCTGTGTATATATGAGTGCATTGAGACAATTCAGTAAAAGCTTGGAAGGGTAGTAAAAGAACAACAAAAAAGGCTAGTGTGGCTAGATATTGTTCATTTGTGAAAGGAGCAGGAGAAAGTCACTGCTTGCAATGCAAGTCGGCATCGCAGTGTAGTAGCGAACTGCTGCGCTGTGACCTTTTAAAATGCCATGCATTACAAGAAATTTCATCAGTGTTTTATCGTACTTCATGCTGTTTAGTGTTAGAAATGGGATATAACGTGATTGTACTCCCCTTGACCAAACGACAAGGCGGTGGTAACAGAGCAACGCTGAAAACGCGCCTCTTTGTCGCTGAGCCCCGTCATTCCGTGCGGCATGCACCAGCGACGACAGACGTTGGCAGCTGTGTCGCACGACGGATCACTAGGGGCTGTCGCCTCATGCGGTTACCGCTTGACAGTGCTTTCTATACTGCCTATTAGGGCTGCGTAAAAGCGGCATATATGTTGAAACTGGTCGTTAAAGGTGAGGAGTGATATGACTAAAGAATTGTAATTAATACTAAGGACCTGTGTGTCTTGCAAGATGGATTGTAACATTCACTTGTTAAATGGAGACTGTTGTGAACACATGCTTAATGGAATATTTATTCAACATTCGTAAGTCTTCACTGAATGCTGTTGACTGTCCTACTCTTTGTTCATTTTAGTTTGCTTAATGTTGATGTAACACTTTAAGTCTTGTTGATGATACTGAGGGGTATGCTTGAAAGACAGGCAGCAGGGAATGGCAGGTGTTGTTTTAAATGAGGTTTGAGCATTGTATCCATTTCTGTCTAGTTGTTGTACGCATTCGGGAATTGGGAGTCAATGCAAATGCTTTTGTACACTCGGGTGAGCAGAATAGCCAATTTAAATGTTGGCTTAACAATAGCGGATAACTATCTGGGTCATCAGAGGACACGCGGTATCACTACATTGCACATTGTGGGTTGGTGTTAGCTGCTGTCATGAACGAAATGCAATCACCGATCAGGAAATGAGGCTGAGATGTTATAGCCGAGTACAACTTGAGAACAGAGTGACCCAAAGGAGGCTCTCAGGTCAGTAATATTGTTTGATTGACATGATGTGTTAACCTCCTTGCATCTCCTTGCGTGCGACATTGTAGAGGGCTGGCAGGTACGAGTGGATTAATCGTGGATGAACTGGAGTCATGGCAATGTCATAACAGTTGGTCAATGCCATTGAGCCAGTGATTTCTTTGTCCTTTTGTTTCTGTCAGAATCATGAGCATGTCTTCCTTCTTCGCTCCAGGGGTAGAGAAGCGGTCGTCTGTGGCTTCAAGTGAGTCCAGGTGCAGCGTCTGCCAGCAGTACAAGCGTTCCGCCGAGCTGTCCCTTCGGTATGGACAGTATGCGTGCCGCTTCTGCTTCCGCTTCTATGCTGCTTTCCTGAAGAAGCCCAAGAAGTTTGTTTGCCCCAAGGATGGTAAGTTCATTGTGCACAGGTGCGGAATGGTTTTAGATAGTCGAAACTTTGTTCAGATTTTCCATTACATGTTGTTTTAAGCCCTGCATTGGAATAGGTTGGAACCTGTAGATTAAAAACACTAGTTTTTAACTTTACAATGAAACCTAGCTTCAAAGCTGTGCCAAAACTCTGAAGCCGCTTTTAAGCCATATTAGTCTTCAAATTATGTAAAGTCAGTCTTCTGAGAGCCTGCAAAGCACTTGCATGCAATTAGTCCCTCTAAGTGGGGGGAAAAGTCATAATATTGCAATGAGCAGGGTCTTATTGCCCAGAGGATGAGCGTCTGAAGCCAGTCAAGTCCGCTTACGAGTCCCAACACGAGCTGTCTCTTTGTCATCATCCTCAGCTTCCCCATCATCTCTTTCTAGGCATCACACTTCGCCCTATGCAGCCGAAGCCCGCAGGGCGAGTGAAACGTCGTGTGAATGGTGCGGCTTTAAACAAACGTGTGCAACTTCACTTTTCGCAAAACAATGGCTGCTTGTCGTGAGCAGGAATAATGGGCTGAAGCCAGCAGTTTCATGATTGGCGGTATTAAAAGCAATGGTAATGGACTGCAGGATGCTGTCCCAGATCTTGTGATTTGCAACAATATACACGGACAGCATGTTAATGATCATACGGTTCGTGCATTCAGTTAAGCCTTTCGTTTTGGGGATGGTAAGGCGAAAATGGCAAGCGCATCAGCTCCACAATGTCGGTGGTAAACTGGTCATCACAATTGCTAACAATAACTCATTGTGGTCCATGGTGGAGGACTGTTGTCCATAGCATACAACAGGAGACATGGCATGCGGTGGCCGCGGGTATATCTGCCATCTCACAATATCAAGTAAGGTAGCCCATGCAAATCATGATCCAACGGTTCCTATTATGGGATAGTGGAAGTGGGCCAAGGAGATCAATGCCTACTTGCTAAAATGGTGCACGGGGTTGTGTCACAGGGCAAAGCAGCCCTGCTGTGCAACGCTTGTGGGGTGTTTCTAGTGCTGACACTGAGTGCAGCTGCCAGACGTTGCCCTCATTTTCGGTCAGTAGAAGCGTTCCTGGGTGCAGTGGAGCATTCTAGCTGATCCAAGATGCTCGGAGCTAGGGCCATCGTGTATTGTCCTGCAACATGGGATGGCGTACCACAAAATACTGAGAAAGTGCCCCCATCTACTCAAGAGATAAATTGAGCAAAACCTGAGGGGAACCTTTCTTGGTTCTGCACAAATATTCGAGATGGCGACTGAAGAAAATGATGGTCATTGAAAGTGTGTAATCAACTCTGCACTCTTTCAGCAAAACTTCTAATTAGCAAAGACTACTTCGTTCCAACCTTTTCCTCTTTAGCCACTGTAAAACCTATCGGAGTATTTCTCGAAGTCTGAATCAAAAACCAGGTCAGCGCATTCGTTCCTCAGCTCGTCGCTGCTTTCGGGACTTTAGCGTCGATCGACTTCCTCAGCCCGTCTTGCACGTGTGGCTATTTTGTGGACTTTTTCGTGATCTAGCTCAAACTCTTCAGACAGTTGATGCACATTCTTTCCATTCAGCCTGTGCCACTGTACGACCTCCACCTTCTCTTTGCACGTTGTATGAATGTATACTGCACGCGAAACTACAACTGTCCTTGACGCTATGGAGTACAGTTGAACCCTGCAATAACGAAATTGCCGGGGGCGAGAAAATTTTCTGTTTTCGCGAGAATTTCGTTATCACGAAAGATGGGACTGTACAGATAAATAAGTACGAACCTGAGCCTGCGGAAGCACAACTTTATTTTAAAAAGTCTGTAATAGACATTTGTCTCTTCTTGCTTTGCAGCAGCATCAAAATCCTGCTCTTGTAACTGAGCATGCTTTCCATTGCAATATCGTTATTGTGAGCACCGAGGAACGAACGTATGGTGTCGAGAGCATCGAGCACATCCCGCAAACTTGCCTCCTTTTTCTCTAGCTGGCCGTCGCCGTCTTTGTCGTTGCTCTCCTCAGTTATGCTGCACACATTCTTGATGATGGTGTCATCTGTCAATTCCTCATGGACAATTACGTCTTCATCCACAAAGTGGATGTCGTCCAATGCCTCCGGCACAGTATCGTCGACGCCGCGCAGCTCCTGCTATGCGCTAACCAGTGCAGCCCTTTCTTCTGGAAGCTGGGACCCTGGCGATGCGGCCGTTGCAGCTGCTCAGTAGTGAACCCCGCGTGCTGGAATGAGCTTTGAATGATAGTTGGTCTTGTTGCTGTCCACGCTGCGGCCACCATTTCCAGGGCCATGAACAAATTCACTTGTAACGGGTGCTTCATCTCTATGTTCAAGAGCAGCCATTGAAGAAGCCTCCCTCGGTATGCACACTTCACACTTCGTATTGCACCTTGGTCCAAGGGCTGAATCACGGAGGTACAGGGGGGGGGGGGAAATATCAGCTGGACGTTAGTCAGAGCTGTGTCGTCAACGTGATGTGCACTGCAGTTATCTAAGAACAGGCACACAAACCTTCCTGCCTTTCGCATGTCTCCATCGAAGGCGGCCAGCCAACTCCCAAAGATGGCGCTGGTCATCCATGATTTATGGTTGGCTGTGTATTGCACGGACAGCCTGCGAAGCAACGTGGCTTTTTGCTTCGGCCGATGACAAGGAGCGCACGCTTGTCGGAGCCGTCCATGTTGGAGCACAACAAAATCGTAATACGTTTCTTGCTCTGCTTCCCACCATGGCATCGTTGCCCTTTCAGCTCCAGCGTTTTTGAGGCAGCATCTCATAGAACAAGCCAATTTCATCGGCACTATAGATGTCGCAGGGCTTGTATTCGGCTTCGATCTCTTCATACGCTTTTCGCATCCAAGTTGATGCCGATACTGCATCAACGCTTGCCGATTCACCGGAAAGTACTTTGGCGACAATATTATGCCTTGCCTTAAAACGGCTCAGCCAACCGGTGCTTCCCTTAAAATTGTCGTGGCCTAGTAGGCACGCGAAGCCGAGGGTTTTTTGCTGCACTAAGGCCCCAGGCAGCGGCACCTTGTTGGCTCTATTCTAAAAACCAGGCATACACAGCCTTATCTACATCCTCAAAAGTCGCTGTTGTCACAGTCTTGTGCTGTGCACGTGCTCCGTTCTTCAGGGCAGCCAAGATGCTGTCTTTGCACTTAAGTATCGTTGACAGCGCACTGCACGGAATTCCAAACTCTTCCGCAATATCCATCTTCCTTCCATTCGCAGCTTGTGCGATGAGTTCCGCCTTCTCCTGAAGAGTCAAAAACTTCCGCTTTTTGGTCGGAGGAGGCATCTTCGCTGCACGTTGACTCGCAAGACAAAAAAAAATTAACCCGTGGCTTGCTGGGCCCCAACTGAATTTGGATTGAATTGGTACTGAGGCTTCCCTTTTTTTTTTTCAGTACGATTATGGTGATGGGGGGGCCAGGCACCTTTGTATCGGGTAGCCGCTGCCATCGGGCGCGGCGGAGTCAAAAGTTAAAGATAAGACAATAAAAAAAAAAAAAAATAAAAGTAAAAATTATTAAGGCAAATTTTGTCCCCAAAAAAAAACTCATCACGGCCGTGCCCGTTTGAACTGGTTGCCAACAAATCACGGCCCTGCCAAACATGGCTTTTTGTTTTTTTTTTTTCTTCATTATTAGCAACTTGTAAACAAACATGGCCGTGTCCGTAAATGTGCTTGTTGGTAGCGTGGAAGCGGCGAAAATGTTAAAGCTGGTGTACTAAAACGCGTTCCAGGGATTTAATTTTCTGCTGTGGTTTACGCATGAAAAAAACGTGTGGACTGCTACTTCAGAAACCTTCGTTGTTGTGGGATTTAAGTCGGAAAGCGTTTTGTTATTGAGAGAGATGAAATGCATTGAATCTTATGAACGTTGGCCGGGGCCACTAAAATATTTCGTTCCGTTGAGAAATTTATACTTGCGGTTTTCGTTATTGCGGGGTTGAACTGTAGTGGGATACAGGCGAGTGGAGTGGGAAGAGCGCACACATGTTGGCTTGGATATGTGTGTGCACTGAAAGACAAAATTCAAAAAGAAACTGCAGGACATGTCATGAGAATGGGGAGGGTGCTTACTTGGTAGTTCTTGGAAATGTGAGATTCGCAGAAAAGGGGGAGGGGTCGCTTGCACGAGAGGGGGTGATTATGCCGCATTTTATGGTAGGCTCTTTGGAGCAACCAGGAGGAAGCGGGAGCTCGTATGAGAATTTTTTTTTTTCCAAAGCAGGCGACCACGTAGAAAAACTGGTGTGCAGCTGATCAAACTTGAGCTGCTGCGAAGAGAGGCAGTAAGGTGGGATCTTTTTACTGTTCTTCCATGAAAGTGAGGATGTCAGATAAAGTCGGTGACACTGACGCGACGCAGTTCTAGAAATCATCATCGTTAGAGTTTGTCGTAGGAAAGTGCAAACGTGAAATACACGTCTGCATCTGCATGCTTACTACCACTTTTATATGTGACTGAGGAGTCATACTCTTGTAACCGCAGGGCCCATCGCTCAAGGTGATCACATGGGCTCCTGAAGTTAACTAACCAGCAGAGTGCATGATGGTCAGTGGCAGTGGTGAACGGGCATCCGTAAAGATATGAGCGATAACATTGAGTAGCAAAAACGACAGGGCAGCATTCGTGCTCTATGACTATAATTCCTCTTTGGATCACTAAGGGAGTGACCCGCATGTGCTACAACGTGCTCCGTGCGCAGTACTGGATGAGAACCGTGCCGATGCGCTGGTATGCACTTCTGCTAGTGCTGAAGAATCGAAGTGGCAGAGCACAGGGTGTGAAGAAATTTTGGGGTGACGGAAGGTGGAGTCACACGTAGGGTGTCCACTCGAAAGCTACAACTTTTCGAAGGAGGGTGCGTCAGGGGGTGTGGTGTCAGCAACCTGATGAATAAACTGGTGAAAGTATCAGTACAAATCCAGGAAATTTCTTATTCTTTGATGGACTGGGATAGCTTGAAAGGTGTAACCGCTGCTGTCTTCACGAGATGAGGTGCCCGTGAACTAGTGTTTGACAGGCTCTAAAGCGGCAGTTGGAGTTAAGCACAAGCAACACAAAGACAGTCACATCACTTACCACCCTGGAACCTGGAGATTAGGTCGTTCCACTTTCCTTCTAAGGCGACATTTAAAACCCAGCATTCCTCATTACAGATATGGTGTTGCCAGTATCAACCAAAGCCATGACAGACTTGATTTGCCGATAAGGAAATTTTAAATATTTTCAGCAAACTCTTTGAGCAGATCGCCAACTTTGTCATCTTCTGTCATGCGAGGAGATACAAGCTTGCACAGCTTCAAGACTTCCTTGATATACTTCATTCATGTTTCAACAGGAAACGGAGCTCTTATAGAGCTCTTGTTGAGCTTGGTTTTTCCTTGCTTCATAGCCTTCGAAGAACTTGATCTCTTCTACGAAGCGGTCCCGCGTAGTGAAAGTGTCCTCGTGGTTATCTTACCATGTTAGGGCTGTGCCAGTAGTGTGAAGACCACATTGGGAAGCTGGGCGGTAGAGTCCCTTTTATTGTAATGGCTCACCTGCTGGTAATGGCTAAGCCACTTCTCCATGTCTTTGCTGGATGAGCCAGTGAATGAACGCGGTTCCCGATGAGACTCCCATGAGCTGCTCGGCACGGTCCTCGGAGCATCACCGTCAGGAGACATCGTCGGCACAGGTGTTGGAAGGCCACCAAAATGGCAACTCCGGCACTGTTGGCAACTCCGAAGCTGAAACTGGGGCTTCCTCTTAGGTGCACCTAGTGTGCGTTTACGCCGCACCTCTCGCCAAGGTGTTGCAAGCAAAGCTTCATTGACTGGAGGATGAGAGTGTCAGAAGCCACTTGAGTCCACCTGCGAGTTCCAGTATTCTTCGTCATCCTCATCTTTCGCTTCGTTTCTTTCTATGCTTCATTTTGAGTTTGCGTGGTCTCCTTTTGTTGGTGCTTTACGTTGTATACGTATTTACTCGCATAATGATTGCACTTTAAAAAAAAAATCTGACGCAAATTTCGGGGTGCGATCATTACGTGGGGTAAATTTTCTATATTTTGGGGCATTTCGAACGTCAGTGGAGTTTGATCGGCGTTTCCAATTTGCGCCATGAGGTAACCGCCTTTCTCGCGAAGCCTAGTGACGAAGTGATGGAAGTCTACCACTTTGCTTTCATACGCGGATGGGAGCCGCTGCCACAATGACGTCCGTTGCATAAAGCTAGTCGTCCAACTGGAGCTAGCGCGGAAATCCTTTGCGGCAATTCCCAGCTTCCTGGCAGTTGTGCGTGCCTGCGTCTGTATCATTTCTAATGACACTTCACAACCATCCTTGCACAGTTCCCTCACATATTCTAGGACCGCCTCCTCAACACGAGGGAACTTGACCGTTTTGGGTCCGTGGAAAACCCGCCGTGTCTTGTTCGCAGCCATCAGCTTCTTGCGCTGCTTCTTCCAATAGCGTATCCTGATTTCGTCGACGCCGAAATGCCTGCCAGCTGCGCGGTTGCCATGCTCCAGTGCATAGTCAATAGCCTTGAGCTTGAACGCGGCGGTATAACTGGCATACTGCCCTATGGTGAAATGGTGTAAACTCACACAAAACCAAAAAGCACGCTGCGACGCTGCCGAATAGCAAAATGGCGAACGCCGCAAAGCGAGTTTTAATCGAGGAATCATGGGAACTCGTCTGAATGCATTCGCTGCGGGATGACTGCAGGTCAACCAACAGGCGGCTGCCGCTATAACAGTGCGGGACATGAAAACAAAAATGGCGGCAGGAAGAAAGTTCAGGGTGCGATCATTATGCGACGAACTTAAAAAATAGAATTATGACCTCAAAATTCAGGGGTGCGATCATTATGCGAGTAAATACGGTGGTGGTCGCTTTATCGGGTACATAGATTGCCGCTTGCCTTGTTTATTGTCAGTAGGGATGGAACTGCTGTGCCGTTTGGGTCCAACTGTGCCAAGTGTCAAATCGTGCCGCATGCTGCTGCAAAATCGAGTTTTAGAGTGCAGCTCTTAGATGCCCTATCCTGGCTGGCACAGTGTCGGCGTAAATGGTAGACGGCTACAGGTTGGCACTGGCCAACTTGGGGCACAAGATTGTATTTGGCCTCCTGCTACCTGCCATGGTCCGGACAGTCTAGTGAATGGCAGTGTTGTGATCTCAAGGGGCACCTTAATGCAATCGCATCCTACACTAAAGGGGAAGCTTAATTGTACTTGGGATAGGGTGATCCAGGTGGCCACCCTATTTGCCTCATCCAGTCAGGAAGCCAAAATACCTGAAGAGCTGTGCTCATATTTTGCATCGTGGAGTGTCGTAATCACCGGCCAATTTTTGCTCGCATTTTGCTTCACACCTGCATCAAAAGGTTGTGGGAAAAGTTATGACGAGAATGAAACCAAAATTAATATTGGTGCATCTATGTGTTGGTAGTACTCTTCTTCCACAATTGTGTTGCTGAAGGTATGGCTATGGAAATATCCGAAATTTTGAATAGTTGGTGAATTGAGTCAAATGAGTCTGGTGTGTGATTTGAGTGACATTGCACGTTTTCATGCTAAATAGAAAAACTAGCATGGTGCTTGTTAGCTACATGCACAATCTTGCACTTATCACGTGAAATGAGCCTGGGCTTTCTTTGTGTGACCAATCACAAGTATGCAGCAAAACCACGCACACGATAGTGGTTGGCCTTGAATGAAAGAAATTTGTTTGCTGTAGAACTGTCATGTCCACTCTGCACTCCTGGACCAGAAAATGTATGTCAGGACCACATGGCACGTCATCGAGTCATGCCACAAATGGAGACAACCATGAACGCAGAGGAGAAGCTAACAAATGGCGAATTCGAGTGGGAGAGCGGGCGCTTCGAGAACACTTCAAAAGTGCTCTCAGGCAAGCGGGCGCCCTCCAGTGGGAGAGCAGGAGTAGAATCACTGGCTTCCAATGGTAGAGAAGGGCTTTTCCTCTGCTGAGAGCACCCAAGTGCACTCCCGGCTGCTCCCTCGTCTAAAGCGAGTGTAGAGGAAGTCAAAAGACATAAAGTGTTATATCCGCGCCATCTTTTTTTCTTTTCTCTGGACTCTGAAGACGGTGATGCTCAAAATGGCGGCTGCAAAGTGTCGGCGCTCGGAAAGCATTGCTCAGGTGCTGTATGCATGTTTGAGAGTCGCTGCAGGCGTCAAAAGGGCCAAAGGAGGCAAATTGCCATGCTGTGAGAACAAAGGCATACAAAACAAGCGGTTCTACATGGAGCGTTGGCCTCTGCTCGGGTTCAACTGCCGCCACTGCAGACAGACTGAGAATGCTGGGAAGAGAAGGGCAGTCACATGGTCGTGGCGCGCTGCTCTCGACACTCGGAGCGTTCCCGTGGGAGGACAGTCACACTCTCGCTCGGCGTGCTTCTGTACTGCTCGGCGCCTCTGCTCTCGTCCCCCAACCGAATGCCCAAAAGAATGTGCCAGTGCTCCTGCCCTTTTCAGTTGCCATCACGTGCGGTGTGCAGAGAAATGGCTCGTAACTGAGCAGGCATAGTTATGGCCTGATAATACTCTAGCAGGCACTTTGCCATGGCCTTCTTTGCCACGATTGGGCCATTTCATTTAACTTTGGATGCCGTCTATAGCTGTGTGTTTGTCACACCCAGCACAAGTTTACCGACATCCCATTAGCGTCTTTCTAGGAATTATATTGCTTCGTAGAAAAAACACGACACTGCTTTGCCGTATACGAGCTCTGGAATGGGCAGCAGCTTCCACAGGCCTCTAACCACCTCTATTACATGTCTGCAGAGCCAATTTAAATGGCCCGTCTGCGATTTATGCTGCCTTTGCCCTCAGCCTTTTGCCTGATGAGGCAGTCTGAACTCACATTGAGATACATGCAACTGAGATAATATATGCGTGATATTTGTACTTTATTGCTGACCAGAGTAGTGGCCTAGACTTTTGAGCTCCTGCCTAATATTAGGCGCTTAATCCTCGCCACCGCCTGGTTTTCATAAGTACAAACTTTCCCTAGGCGTTGTGCATGGCTCGGGAAGAAGGGTGTTTGTCCTGCCTGTCAGAGACCTTAATTAAATTAGCCTTGACGCTCTTTGGCAAAGCTTTCCATCATCATTGCACGCAGATTAATATCATCATAATTCGTTTGCTTTTCTCCCGCTGTTTAGGAAGCTGCAATCTGGCACAACCGTCCAAGTGCAAGGGGTGCCTGGTGCATGCATGTTGGAACCTATTCGATGTCCCAGCTGCCTTGAAGCATCGTATGCAGCGGCACCTTCGGCCACCCAAATGTGGTGACGGCCGGCCGCGGAGGTTACCACGGAAACGAAAGTTGTCCGAAGATAAGACACGTAAGTATATTCTGAATATAATGGGCTGCAGGTGATTTGTGGCATCTAATCTGCTTGTTGGTATCATTGCAAAACATTATAGAGCTGTGGATGCTTGCTAATTTGATTTTGGTTAACTCGGACTTCCTAATAATTTGTTGCTGCTGTCCCGTTAAGCATGTTCAGTGCAAGGAAACTTCAAATGAATGCATTAGCATATTTAATGGTTAATTCAAATGGGTCGTGTCTTGCATTTCTTCTGCCCTAGCTGGGGGAAATGCGACAGTGGCCATCACAATTAATTGTATAATTTCCTAGCGATGGTAAACAGCGACCAAGTAAGATCGACTTGTGTCCGGTGAATATTGATGGCCACCACAGGTATTTTATTTGTCCTCAGTGCGGTGACACCTGCCGCATGCCAACGTGTCCCCGGTGCATTTACCTGCCAAAACGATGCATCAGCCACTAATTCTGATGGGCTCTCTTTAGTTTAACCTTTCCAACTTTTCCAGTTCAAGCTTTTGAACAATGCTTTGAGCCTGAATTACATCAGGGCTAATCAGGTTTGTGCTCTCCTCTAATCTGTGTTGTGATTGCATGATCACAGCAATAAATGTAAATGGCTCAGCTTATACTGCATCAGATGAAAGTCTTGTTCTGTGCCTTAACACAAAATTTTTGTTTGAGATGCTTTTGTTGATTCCTGTGTCCGTGCAGTACCGTCTGCATAACAATAGTCAATTTAGTGTGAAAGGTTCTTTAGGTGACTAAGTTTAATTTGAAACAGTGGACATGATGCTGGAATTAAGGTCATTGTGACCTCTTTGAGCTTTTTGGCAATGACAAATGCTCATGATGGAGATTGGCCTGCTCTGCAGCAGCTTACTAAATCCTAGTGGTTTGCATTTTTAGGCTTAGGCAGCATGCCTGTTTTGCATTTCTATTTTGCATTTGAGGTCCTTTCCGACTGCTTCCGGTTTTCCTTGACAGTCACTACAGTTAAAACCTCCATGTAACAAAGCTCCGTGTAGCAAATTCTTCTATTTTACGAAGTTTTTCAATTCCCCAATGCCACCTCTATTGAAGCATGGGCATTTGAAAACTCCACATGTAACGAACATGCCATGGTGCTTGACCTTGAAATAAGACTCGCTACGCCAGCTCTCTCTATGCTAGTAGTAATTACTGAAAATGTCTCAGAACTGCGCAAGTTTATTGATAAACACGAAATGACATGACAAGAATGCCTACGGTCACAAGGAGCGACTGCAGTCGATACAGTGGACCGTGTTTTAGCGCTGACGGCATCTATATGGCCAACGCAGTTGTCTCTGCTGCTTTTTTTTTTTAGAACATAGCACTACAATTGTTGATGCTCAAAAGCAGTAAAAATAAGAGGAGGAAAAGAAAGAAGGGGTGAGCAGTGTGCACCCACTGCCATCACGCGGTTGTTCGTGAGATTTCGGTGCCGGTAGCTTTCGCGCGTCAGCAGGAGCAGTGCACAGTGCTGGTAATGCGAGGGGAAGAGGCGACGGTAACTGCCAGACTAGAGTGGGAACATGTGTGAAGACGCAGGTGCCTCCTCACCTGGCATGAATGTGCATGCTCTCCTCCTGGCCTGGCTATGGTGCTTCGGGCAGACTGATTCCTCCACCCCCTCCGCCAGCTGTGGTAGTTGCTTTACGGCGGATGTGGAGGCTGGTGTTGTAGTCTCGCCACGCATTCAGTGCGATTGCGAAATGTTTCATCGCTTCCTTAGCTTCAGGTAGTGGGGATTTACTGTAAACGCTGTGAAGCTAACTTCCCCTGCATTTAATCTTATTTTGTTCGTCATTCTGCATTGTGCAAAAACTGCATAATATAAAAACCTGAATGTAACAGTTATAATCAGGTTTAACAGTATTGTCACAGCCAGCTAAACAGGCATTTCGAATCCTTTAGAACTGAATGGCATTTGACTTTATTGCCAAACTTGCGTTTCTACGCAACATTCTTCATTCGGTTTAAATGACATTCAAATTAAAGGAACATTGCGGAGACATTTCCAGATTTTCGAATTGCTCTGAAATGTGAACACAGCTTGCATTGACCAATAACAGGTCGCTATTGCTTTGCCTTTCCCATAGCTGCACTGCCCGACTGCTTTGTCCACGTGGCTGTTAATTTCGATAGCTGTTGTTCGCTTTTTTTTCTCTTGAAGATAATAATACAACTTTGCATGTGACTGCAAAATTTCTGTATGAGTGTGGCAATGACGAGTACTGTACTCAAGTACATTTGCTTACATTGTTTTGTACACACAGCTAATCCTCTTTTGCATCACATAGAATGAAAACCGTGCTTTACTAATATATTAAATGATCTCTCCTCTCTTGTACCAGTTGTACACATGCTTGTTTACACAATGTGATACCTGTGTGAAGTACTGATGCGCTTCGCCCACATACGAAATGCTTGGTAGCCGAGCTCCCGACATCACGTGTGACTGGCACTTTTTGTTGATTCTCCCAGATTTTTCCGATTTGACAAATACTTGATTAATTTGAACAACTTCTTCCGGACGCCTTAAGCAGGGGTTCTCATATCTTTCTGCCTGACGGAAGAAGCCCAACAATTATCAGTGTGTGCCAAGGAACACCCCGTCCCATCTTGCCAATTAGGCAGTGCTTTTCGTGCATGTACCTGTTCTGTATTTCTTTTTAATTCACTTTTGTAAGCATTTGTTTGTTTTCTTGCTCTTTGCAATCAGCTTTTTATTAAATGCCTAGTTCTCACACATTCAATAAGAGCACAGAAAATTATTCATAATGTCAACATTTCGTCTCATTTTCGCACTAACATAGCTAATGCTCTAAACCGGGCTTTAATGAACCGGGCACTGGGACTGGTTGGCACGCATAGCAAGAAGGAGGATAGGGAATGGGAATGTGGGGAGGGGTGGAGGAGGGGGGGGGGGGGGGATGTTGTGGGAGCTCGTGGAGCTCTCAAAAGCAGATCCATGTAATCCAGTTTTGAGAATGCCTGGCCTGAAGCATATTACTAGGCAGTCTTGGTCACATCAGCACTTGGCATTCATTGCATGAGAGTCCTATCTGTCCTACAGCGTAAGCAACAACTCACTGTTGTCAAAACTACACTTGATGGCCATTCGCATTCACTAAAGCTTGTGAATTCGCTCTCCACAATTGCCAAAATTGTGCACACAAACTACGCGGACTTACTAAGCCTACAAGTGTGGCAAAGGGTTACCATCAGTTGAAATTTAATAATTTAGCAAACACGTATTGCTGGCGAGGGTCGAAGGGCAGGCCGCTCGTTTTGCTTATTTCTGATACGTCATTGTCTCATCATGTATTTTTTGTTCAGCCGCCAATCTGCCAAGGACATGAAGGCTGTTGGTCGTGCTATAGTCGTTGCCAGTCTATTGTGGCCTTGCCTATTGCTATCTTCGTGTCATACATATTGAAAATAAGCTAACATATTTGCACGGAGTTTTACTGCAGCAGTGCCATTGCAACGACAATACTGTTAGTGAAAGTTAAAATTTTGAATGTGTTTGAAAATTGCCATGTTGCCCCGTGATGGTTCGTTGAGTCCGAATGGCATTTGAAGCCTTGACTGGCATTCGACTCAGATGCCATCCGAACTTAACCATGTAGCATGGCTATTACATGATGCCCTGCACCAGAAATGAACACCTGGATGTATTGAGGTTTGTTTTATTGGTTCCGTATTACAAATCCTCAGGATTGCAACACTCTTGATATTGCTCCTTTTTTTTATTCATGTTTTTCAGGCACCGAGAGCTTTCCAGAAATGCCAAAGCCTGTTGTTTCTAGTCCAGAGGATTCCCAGGATACCCTTGTTTCCAGCAGTGATTCAAGTAAGCAGTGCCATTGCCACCTTGTCATGTGTTGCACTTTAGGAGGCACTTTTCATTCTCATGTTGCTGAACTATAGCACAAACCTTGGCCCAGTGTTGGCAATATCCGGTCCTATGTAGGTCCGAACATTGCCAATGTAGTATCAACACTGGCCGAAGGTTTGTGCTGTTTGGGGGCGCGCGTGCATGATAGGGTTGGGAAATAACTGTTGGGTGTGTTTCCATAAAGCAAAGAAGAAACGTGTATAGTAAAAGGTAATTAATTCAGGCTTATCCAAAGTACTGTAAGACCCCCGAAAAACTGACGAGAATCTCCCGCATCACGGTAAGTTTATTTTGGCGATACATTGAACAATGGTCGCCTACTTTTTTGGAGAAGGACGGCGTGGTAATGACTTATTTTTTGTGTTTTCATCAATGCTTTATTGCATGCACTCTGTCGAGAGTGTCAAAGCAGGACTGCTCGAAAATAGTTATGGTTTCCCCAGATATGTTCGCGGTGCGACGCAGTAGCGATGGTGCCCCCTCCCAAGTGGCTACATTACGGGTGGGGAGGCTTCACTGTAAAGCATATGAATGGCACTCGACGAACACGCAGTTGTGGCGCAGTGGTAGAACCACGTGGACGTAAGCGAGGGAAATGCGCACTGTCGCCAGTGAGCGTCGGAAATAGAGTGCAGCTGCCATCGCTGTAGGCTGGCATTAAGTTTGTAAAAGCAAAACTGAAACTAAGTGGTTGGCCTATTTTCAGAGACGGGGCCATCTGTTTTGTGTCGTTTCTGCTGCTGTTTACATGTCATGCTGTGCGGTCGACTCCGCAGCGTGAAGTTTAAGATTTATTGGGGCTTTTGTGACAGTTGCTTGCCATGCTGATCGTACCTGGACATGGCCAGCGTAACCGATGTAAGACCCATACCATCCATCGGATGACATAACCTGAATGCTGACTGGGACCATGCCGACTGTTAGAATTATTCACAGTGTAAGGAAGAAGATGCTATAGCGCCCATTCAAACGACGATGAAGACTGCTGGGTTCCTGGCCGATCAGCTGGCGCCCACTGGAAGCTCGGACTGTCTTGTTCGGACAAGATTGTGCTTCACTCTACAATCGTCGTGTGTCACCGGTCGCCGTCTCCAGTCCTCCGAATAACCCCCAATAAACCCCTCTTCAATAGTTTCAAATTAGTCAGGGGTTTAGTTTGTAGACTTGGAGGTCATGTGGAATGATGGGGAGGCAGCTGCTGTCATGGCTGCTATCACCCTCTGCCCTTTGGCTACTGCACTGATCATTGGTGGCACCCGTTTGGTTTTTGCCCATTTTTTGATGGTTTTACTCATTTTTACCTTCTCTTCCTATTTCGGAGGCGACACAGCCTCGTGACTAGAGGTCTCTTCGATTTGGCTTGCACCGGCTGCACTAGTTCTGAAAAGTGCTGCAGCGGTGCCAGGCGGTCATGTGAGCGTGCAGTGCTAGTTCCGATACTGGCGTGCTACGGCAGCTGCCAAAACGAGTACGCAAGTGTAGGACTCTGCAACCTAGCAGACTGCAACGTGCACGCAGTATGCATTTCAATTTCGTGTATCGCGAACGTTGTAAGCAGTTGCCACTAGTATTAGTTTAAATAAGACTGCCTAATGAGATGCTTGACTGGTCGAGTGGTTGAGTGGTTGAGTGGTATAAATCCAAGGAATTCCGGTCTTCTGCCCAAAAGCGCTGCTGCTGAAAAGACGCACGTAACTCACTGCACGGTGTATACATTGACTGTCACTGCACACGCTATCGTGTGGATCGGGTCTCTCACACACACTTGGCACGACAGAAACTCGATCAATCGCAACTGATTTCTGTTCGCAGCTACCAGTTTTCTTTGGTCAAGACCAGTGCCACACAACTCAACACACAAAAAAAAGTACTACAGAGGACAACGCACGCGAAGGTATCATAATCACCGCCACTTACCGGCCACAACTATATATAACACCGCTCCTCCACCAACAAAATGCTAATCACCAGCATGCAGCCCAACTACCCTGTATATGCAACCATTCGCATATTCGTTAGCAACGAAACAATTTGTCAAGGTTCTGAGGGAGACAGACTCAAAGCTCTGCAGAACGATGTGCGGCGTCGTCTGCTCTTGGCCGAGCGGCGCTTACGCCATGCTGCACATTTTTCTGCACCTCCTCTGGAGCGAAGTGCAGGATGGGCGAGAACTCATGCAGAACTAGCCCTGCACCTTGAAAAAAACGAGAAGAGAAGTGCAGATGGCGTGCGCGGCACCGGCAAAACGAGGACGCTGCACTACTTGAACTAGTGCAGTTGGTGCAGCCAAATCGAAGAGACCTTAGGCTGCCTGATGGGGCGGCTTCTGCGGTCATGTGCCAGGCGCCAGGTCGCCCAGGCGACCCAGACTTCTTATGGAGCTTGGCCGGGCCAAGTAGTGCAGTTCGAATTAACCTGAAAATTTGAAATATTGAAGTTCAGAATCATTCCCTGTGTTTCTCGGCAAACTGCTGCGAGCGTGACATGTTTAATTCGTACAAGCTGGGCCAGTAGCATTCATGCTTAGATTGCATGGGATTGATTAATAGTATTTGAACTCGAAAGATAGCATTCCAGAGCTTTTCAAAGGGTCACTTAATGGAAATGAAGCAAAGTTTCCAAGTGCGCTGATTATTTGGTTCAATTTTGTTGTGTATAGAAGCCAGTGTGCTCTAGAATTGTGGGGTCTTAGAGATAGATGCCAAGAACATTTAACTCTTTCCTAAATCCTTTGTGCCCATGCTTTTGAATACCTTGCAATACAGCTCACTATCTTTCCTGTCCAACTGATGCCAAAATGAACTTTGCCGCAGAGGTTATTATGGCTGTTAGGTTTGATAGTGCTTCTTGGAACCTGTTGAAACCAGTAGGTCAGAGTGGTTTCGTTATGTGGTACTAGACTGCCTCGGTGCTAAAGTGGAATAATCTCATTAGCAGCATTGAGTATTCACTGTCAATAAAAAGGTGGACTAGCATCATATTTTTGTGTTGCTTTAGGAAGGTATTGCTTTCTTAATAATTAGCCAATGATTCTAAGTTTCTGGTTTTGTCTGAGCAAGGCGAGTTTGTGGCTTTTTTTTTTTACTCCGGTGTTCACATTGGCTTCATTATCTATCTCTAGAGATAGCGCACATGTTTTAGCTGTGCTGCGCTGTTTCGTGGCAAGAAGAGGGCTGTGTGAAATACAGTCACTTCACAGTTCGCCTTTGCCTTAGCTTTGGCTGGGTGGCTTAGGTATGAACTGTTGCTATTGTGCCGGTCTTGTGACATCAGTTATGTGGTTGTTGGACACTTGTGCTTCCTCTGCTTAACGCCCGTGCAGCCAAGAGCAACCACGGGCCTCGCATCAAGCACGTGTGTCGTCGAGCGGCCGTTGTCTTAGGGCAGAAGCAGGCCACTTTCTCCACAGCGCCTGCGGGCCGCATCAGTCTCAGTGCCCTCTCCGAGGAAGACAAGAGCCGGCTCGCCGTGCACCACTCTTCGCAAGGTGAGAAGCAATGCACTGGACTCAGCTGCCTGTACATATGAACTACAGATAGTCAGTCCACCTCGGAACCCACAGTGATGCTGGTAATGTTGGGCGTAAATGCTGTGTCATGTAGCACTGCTACAGCGCGTGCGGTTCCTGTAAGTTTTCTTCATTGGCTCAGCATGGTTGAGGGACTGACTGCTGAATTTTAAAGACCCATTTTTGGTGAAGCCACAAAGTTCACGTGCAAGGTGCTCAGTTTTGCTGGGGTCTTGTTATTAATCCTTCGAGGACAAAATTAAGACTTTTGGAATAAAAGATTGACACGCAGACATGTATGTGCTTAGAAATAAGATAATTTAATAAAAGGATAAAACCCGGGCTCAGCCTCCTCTTGGTTCGTTTTCATGCATGATTCCAATTGCACTCAAATGGACCTAGTGGACCAGAAAGGCATGATGCAGTCGAGTTCAGTGAGAAAAACATTTTCCTCGTGAGTATCATTGGTACAGTGCCAGTCTTTGTAGACATAGCAGCGTGAGATGATGAAAGACTTGCAGCTCTGCTTTCCACTACGGTGTGTGAGCCGGTGCATGGTCTTGCCTGAGTGCTGGTTCTACTGGAGGCGATGTATAAATGGCAGGCCAGCCACATTTTCTCGCTTCCAGTTTTAATGCCCTGCGATGGATTTTGGTAATTTGTACTGGGTACTGACAGTGTCCAGCTCTCTCCACATCAAGTGAAATTTTGAATGAGTCGCCGTGGAACTTTTTGGAATGTATCAGGGTACCATCTAGGTACCTTGACAGGAGGTATCATGTTGCATCGTCGATAAGAAGCTTTTCTTTTACGAGTTTATTGGCGGTTTTCAACTATGGCATCACTTTGAAACCACCTAATTTTTCATTGCCTTGCAGTTATCAGTGTCATGCGACGGCCGAAATCATATTCAGATTCATCACTTTCATATTTTTCCTTTTTCAGGGTTCTTGTTATGAGCATTTCTTCATCTAATGAACTGCCAGCCGTGCTTGACACTTCATCACATGAAGTGGGCAGCTCTTGAGACTTCTTCCTTAGCACTCTTAAGAGTGGGTGTTCTGAATGCGGTCGTCTGCTTGTGGGAAGAGTGTGTTCCCTCTTACCTATAAAAACAGAAGGTCACAAAAGGCAATATTTGGGCAGTGCAAGCAGTCACAGAGACTCAAACAGGGCCTTGAAACTCATCCTGTGCAGGGAGCCCTTACCGCCCAATTTTGAATTATTGATATTTGTCAATTTTTTTGGCCCTTGTAAAAATGTTCTTTTACAAAATAAATTATTTTGTAGGAATTATATGACCAGTCCACCTCTACTTCATTGGAGAAATGCAAGCACCATTTATTTTCTTCCACATGGAGTCAAGTAGAGGCAAGCGGCCCCTGTAGAAGACAGCAGCAGAGCGTGGACATCAGGAGAGCGCATGACATGGTCGAGTTGACAGGAGCTGCCAACTTGGGTAGCTCATTCGAGATAGGAGGGCGAGATTGAATCAAATTTGGGACCTTTGGATCGCGGGTTAGACACATTACTCGTAGGTCACACAAGCACATTTGTAAGGCATGGTCATTGCGTCATTGCGAAAGAGCTGAGTCGTGCATGGTGACTGATAGTTGGCATCGTCTGCTAAGAGCGGCAAGAGCTGAAACGTTGGGGGGAGTTCACAAAGTCATGTGACCACACGCTGCTTCCTGTCAGAGCGGAAGCTGAGACCTGGAAAATCGAAAGTACCCAGTGTTTTAAGCCGTGGTCGTGACCAAGACCGACTGAAATAAAGACCTGCACAGATAGCACTGCTCCAGGGCGCACCTTCTAGTTCATAACCCTTGCCGCTAGGGAAAGAACACTACGGCCAGCCTGGCGCTACTGTAAAGCTGTTGATAAGAAGGGTCTATTAGTTCTGTCATTTTTCTTCGTCGTTATAGTTTAATTATCTGTCCACGCTGTAATGCAGAAGCACCTGTACTGCGAATGCGTAACGGATAACTGCAGTGCCGTCGCACAAAGTGGATTCGCGGATGAGAAAAAAACATTATAAAAATAGACTCTCCGCTAAAATACAAAAAGGCAAAATTTTTAAAGTATAACTCGGACAAAGCTTTTTTTTTTTTAATTTTAGTTACGGTTTTTTTTTAAACTTTATAATTTATTGATGATGATAAAACGGTTTTTTTTTAAACTTTATAATTTATTGATGATGATAAATGGCAGATGGATGGATAAAGCTGAACCCTTTGAATCGGGCGGCGGCGCCACAGGCCGCCTAGCCATGAGTAGTAATATAGTTTGGATCTATTCTTGCCTTGCTTTCAGCTACCAATAAGCTAACTAACCTTCGTTTGGTTATTTCTACCATTTTAAAATTTATATCCCCTCCATTATCCTTAAACCCCAATGCTTTGGCTAAATCTGCCCCTCTGCCTTGAACTATAGGACGGAGCCCTTTACAGGAAATTAGTGTTCAGCCGTTTCCTCACCCTTCCCACACACCCTGCACAGCGTGTCTAACAGTAGAGTCACTGGAAAATTTTCCAGTGACTCTATCGAACAGGTCAACCGAGCGCCATCAACGGCGAGAAAGGTAACGAAAGTTGGCGCACGCGGTCCCATAGGACCCTGTTTTCAGTGCAGGTCTCTATTTCAGTCGGACTTGGTCGTGACCATGGAGGAAGGAAAGAACTTAGGAGAGGCCCTGACGTCACTCTTTTAAAGCCGATGAGGCCGCTCTAGCCGCGCCACGACCGTGCGCTGCAATGTCTCTCCTCCTACTTTACCCTCCGCATTTTTAAGGTACCTCGGGCCCTTAGCAGCGCTGTTGCTAGTGGCCCGAATTTTCATATAGCATCCTCGATCACCACGCACCGGGTGCGCCCCAAGACTGTCGCGGTGCCCTGTGCACCGCGGCGGTGGCACCCTGAGAAGGATCAACATTGAGGACAAAATGCACCCGCGATGATGATGATGATGATGGTCAGGGCAATACCCTTTGAAACGGGTCGGCACCAAAACTGGTGCGCAGGCCAAAAGTGAAAGGAAGAAAGAAGAAAGTTTAATGCATGCAGCGACACCTTTCTTATGGAGCGCGAATTTGATTGTCTGCTGGAATCTCACCAAACTCCGTGCTGCACACATACCATTGTAGAAAGCATGCAACATCAACGGTACGAGGTATCATTGGGCAATGTCTGTAAGAGAACTGAATGATGATACGGAAGCGGATACACGGTCGATCATGACATAGAGTGTACTTTCTGATATGCTAAATATTGCGGTGACGGCTTGTTCGCTACTTTTGTTTCCCGCATACCACAAGTGAGTTAAATCCTGTCATTATTTATGCATGCAGTCGTGGTTGCTTAAAAACCAGAAATGAAAGGACGTGTTCTTTAGCCGTTTTTTTTGGGTAAGGGCTCCGCTTCTCATAGCCGTGCCGATCACATTGTAGCAGACGTTCCTGCTCACCCAGAAATGCTTTCGGAACTGCATATCAATAACGTAATTCACATCTCAAAGACATGTCGTACGTTACAAGCTTGACGTGTCAAAGGCTCTGCACACTGCGATGTTAAGCAGGGAATTGCAAACAGCCGCTCGCTATCGTTGAGGCGCTAGATGATCGGCCCGACGAGAAAACTGGTTGACTTTCAAGTCTTCACCGTGTTTACGCTGTGTGAGGTCCGTCTTCGTAACCAGATATGATCTTGACAGCAGTTTATCGATTGCGGCAATCATCCGTACTATTTTTCTCCATCGCGTCATTCAGCGTGCAGACGCGAGCACATCGTGCAGGGCAAAGCGGCTTCCCTGCAGCACGCGTCCCGCAGTGCTTGCCGGGATTGAACCCCTGCGAACCACCGATTTTCTGGGTGCGTGGCGGGGCAACGAAAAACTGCCCCGGCAAGGGGCGCTTCCGGTGATCGAGGACAGCGGGTGCGCACCGGTGCGGTTTATCGAGGATATATGGTGCGCACCAGGCGCCCCGGTGCGCACTGGTGCGGGCGATCGAGGATGCTAATAGCAACTGCATGCCGTTGCTAATTTTGCGTCACTTCCGCCACACTTTCTCTGATGCATTGGGAATGGCAGCGGCCTCTCCTAGGTTGTTTCCTTCCTCCATGGTCGTGACGACGGAACGTCGCTAAACCGGAGATGTCTTCGATTTGGCTGCACCAGCTGCACTAGTTCATGTAGTGCCATAGCATCCTCTATTTATAGAGGAGACTATGGTAGTGCAGCAGCGCCGTCCTCGTTTTGCCGGTGCCGCGCGCGCTGTCTGCACTTCTCTTCTCGTTTTGTCAAGGTGCAGGGTTAGTTCTGCACGATTTCTTGCCCATCCTGCACTCGCCCCAGAGGAGACTGAAAAAAGTGCAGCATGGCGTACGCGCCGCTCGGCAAAGAGCAGACGACGCTGCGCATCGTTCTGCAAAGCTTTGTAAAGTCCGTCTCCATCAGAACCCTGCTGCACTTTTTTTTTTTTTTTTTGCACTTTTTTCCTTCTTCCTACAGCCACAACAACAACCTTCAGAACTCGGACGGTTCGTTCCTAACGGATCCGTGAATTGTTGCGTATACAGGGTAGTTGGGCTACATGCTGGTGATTAGCATTTTGTTGGTGGAGATTGTTGTGGCCACATATGTAGTGGTACGTGGCCGCGATACATCACCTTCGCGCGCGTTGTCCTATTTTTTCTTTTTATAGCTGCGAACAGAAATCAGTTGCGATAAATTGTGTTTCTGTCGTACCAAGTGAGTGTGCCACGCGATAGCGTGCGCAGCGACTATTCGCATCAAACTTGTTGCCCACGGAGTACATAGAGTCGTCGAGTCGTCTGAGAGCGCGCACTGAGGTACGTGCGTCTTTTCAGCAACTAGCGCTTTTGGACAGAAGTCCGCGGAAACGAATGAAGCGTCTCGTTAGAGGAAAGCGCATTATCTGTCACACTTTATATAGATTCCTGAATCGCGCCGTAATAAAAGGGAGGAATCTGGTAGTGAAAGGTGAAAGAAAGGTCTAGTTTGGTTATGGAGTTTGACATCTCAAAGCAACTCAGGTAATGATAGACACATCCTGAAATTCAGACCACCTGAGGACCTTTAACCAGCTAAGCATAACTACGCGACCTTTTCAATATGGCGCCAGGCCACAGGTCGGCTGCACAAACAGTCGACACCGGCAGCCACCAAAAGTGGTCATTTGGGTCACGTGTTTTTGGAGCCCAATAGCAACGCCTTTCGCGCAATTTCGCCCTTTTGTTTCCCGCCTCGGGTGTTCGCTCACGTAAGCCAGTCGTGATATGGGAACAGCCTGGATCACGATCTTTCGAACTAGACCAAAATGATGTCGGTGGAGCCCGTATTTCTCGATCTGCGACCGATCAAAATTCGGCGCGATTTGATGTCAATTTAAAGGGCCAAGCGTTCAGATTGTCAACTTTGGAACGATGTAACGTGCGAAATTGGTGGTATTTGTTTTACCAAAATTTGCAAATAGTTGCTGAAATGTTTCAGGACTGCGAAAATAAATCAAAAATCCAAATTTTAGGCCGATTTTCGGCCTCAAAGGGCCGTGTCCCTCCTTCAGTTGAACGAAACTGTCTAAGAGCATTTATTTCAAGTAATGTCCATTTAAGTTTTCACACCCATAATTTGCCATGGTACAATGTTTTTGGGGGTCATGGTTATTGCTTCTACCAAGAAATGTAAAACATTGTGGTGCCGTTTATCAACGAAAGCTTAAAGCAATTCATTGGCAGTTTAAATGGGGAATTGCTGCTCAGCAAAAGGTGCACTTGAGAGAGTGCAGACTATTACAAAATATGGCAGACTATCTCAAAAGAAAAAAAAATATATAAATTGCAGCCTGCTGCCCAAATGGAACTCATGTGGGCTAGCGTGTCACATTTAATTTTGCTTTTGGTTCGAGGTTAAGGTTTCATGGTCGGGATTCAGATAAAGAGCGGCAAAATCAGTGATAGCGATTGGGGATCTTAGTAATAGCGTTGTATAAAATTTTGGAGCCGCTTAACGCTTTTTTTTTTTTTTAAGATTTTATTTTGGTTTGCATTACAACAGCAATGAAAACCGGGGGAGAGCAGGCAAAAGGTGTATCAACACCTGACGAAGGCCCACCCACCCCGTAAGAAGACTATTTACAGAAATAAACTTAAAAAAGAAAAAAAAAAACATCGCAAGAGGGCAATGCAATAGCGTTATGTTCTGGATCCGTTGTGCTTGGAAGGTAGGTGACCAAGATGATGACTGCAATGCACAGTGTCGAGAGCGGAAGCTAAACATAACAAGTGATTGGTAGGGGTGATAACATAATGCTTTTATGCAGTGGCCAGTGAAGCTGATTTGTTTTTGCCATTGTGGGTTCGAAATGCAGTCACGGGGCAGGCCCAGCTCTTCTTTTTTTGTATCTTTCAAGGCCAGAGGAACAGGCATAGTCAAAGACAGTAGTGGTGTATTGGCAAAGTCAAAGCCCTAAGGCTAGTGCTCTAAAACATGTCGCATTCATGTCATATAAGCAGTATCTTACCGAGATGTGATCACATAGTACGATAAATCGATAATGACCATGTTTCCCTACAGATCGTTGGTTCAATTTTCTTCTGTGTGCAATTTTCAATTCTAAATTAGCCCGAACTTCAGAAATAAAAATAAAAGAAAATGGATTTGATATAGAATGTTTTATTTCACTTAAAAATAACGTCTCCCTTTTAATGCAAGTCTCCTTTTCTCTCTTTAACATTGCCTTCTGCGCCATTCTATAGTGTAGCATGCTAGGCTAATGCGACTGTGTGCAGTAAAGCTTTAAACATTTGACATCGAGTCTAACGGCACATTTCTCATAACATAGTGGTTTCAGCATATGCACAATGCAACCTTTGCACACAAAATACGTGCAGCTTCATAAACCTTAGCTACTTGGTGCAAGCTTTTTATGATGGACTTTTACAGTTACTGTGCAAAAGATGCGGTGCCCTAAATGTAGGACACTGGGCATATATGGGTTGAAATTATTGGCCTTCAATTTTCTGCTATTGTGTTGTTCGACTATTACACCATGAAGCAAGGCCTTTTCATTTGTGCTATGGTCTTTTGACATCTGGTCAGTTGTTGGTCCTATTAGCTGCAAATTCTTTTCCTTGCCTGCTACTTGCAGAGGAGGACTCCTCTCCTGAAGTGCCAGAGCGAAACCGTCGCAAGGATGACGGCAAGAAGAGGGATGACAGTGGCCGGAGAAGAGATGAGGGAGGTCGAAGGAGAGACCATGAGAGGAGGGGCGGGGGCAGTGGTGGTGCGCCTGGCAGGGAGCACGAAGAACCTTCGTCACACGAGAGGTCGCGGCGGAGCAAGGAGCATGGTCAACATGGGACGGACCACCAGCACCACAAGGATGAGCGTCATCACCAGCGGCAGCACAGTCAAGAAGAACAGCAGCAGAGGCAAGGACAGGCAGATAACAGCAGCACTAGGGAGCAGCACCAGTCTCCAGACCAAAGACAGCAAGAGCAAGGCGAGGTAAAGGATGATGGCAGAGGTGACAAGGTTGAGGAGAAGAAGCAGGGAGTGGAGGAGAGTCAAGAAGTCCTGGGGGAGCCGGAGACAAAGAGGAGGAAAGTGAAGGATGGGGAGGAGGAAACAATTGTTGGCCCGAGTTTGGCAGAGCAGCCGAGCCAGCCAGCAACGCAGGTGAAAGAGGAAGACGTCAGTGAGGAGCAGGGCACGCTCACGCTGCAGCCGAGAACAGAGACTCCCGATGGCAGCGAGGAAAAGCAAGAGCCCCCTGAGTCCCCAATGGAGACCCTCGCGTCAAAAGGAGAGCAGGAAGAGGTGCTAGCAGACACTTCATGCGCAAGCAGGCCGCTACGGCGCAAAGTTGTTCGCTACTCGATGCCCGTGACCAATTTCTTCAGGGTACGGAAGGCCCGCTGCCACCGGTGTGCTGGCTGTCTGGCGGTGGACTGTGGGAAGTGTGTCTGTTGCCGGTCAGTGTCTGCATTTTATCCGTAACGCTGTGATCTTTGTAGTTCCATTTGTGTAGGTAATGTCTTGAAGTGTCTTGAAGGTAGGTGTTCAGAATTGTGCACTATGATAAAAGCTCATTAATTAAAACTTGATCCGAACTTTAAGGGACTGGGAAAATTTTGCTAATTATCTGAAGTTTGAATTATCAAATTGATCTTGAAATAACTGAGAAGTACATTTTGCATCGAAGTAAATTTTTTAGGTGAAAGGCTTTATCCATTTCTGAGATGGAAGCAGTGAAGCAGTCAATGTTTCTCACATTTATGCCTATGTTTGTTGGATGTCTGTTATCGAGAGCATCGAAGCAGAACTGCTCCTGGCACCCTTTATGGTGCAACAGAGTAGTGGCTTCAGCACCGCACCAGTGGCTGCGTTGCTTGCCAGAAGGCTTCACTGTACAATGCGAAAATGGTGTTCGATGAGCTCGTAGTTGTGGCGTTGTGCAAGAACCGTGCAGACGGAAGCGAGGGAAACGCATAACTCTCACTGCAGTGCACGTGCAAATATTGGAAACGTGAAACTGAAACTAAGTGGCAGGCCCGTTGACTGAGACAGGGCCGTCTGTTTTTCGTCGGGCCTGCCATTATATGCTTGTCAGTGGTGCATGGGCGACTTTTGCAATGGAGGATGGCTATTTTGACAATCGCTTGCTGTGCCGGTTATTCTTGGATGCGGCCTCCCTTTGAGCACTCATACGCATTAACTGTAGATATGCGAATAACCGAATACAAATTAAATAATAGGTTTGCCAGATTATTTGATTTGCGAATCTAATACGCGCTCTTCAGATAATAGAATATTCAATATATTTTGCAACAGGTTCGGCGCTGGTGCAAGAATGACGAGGGACAGTAAAGTACTGTTATTCGACCCCCGCTAATACGGAAATTCGGATAATTCAAACAAAGAGCGGTATCCCGGCCGTGTTTCACAAACATGGGTGTTGGACACTCGTTAATTTGAATGTAGGGGCCACATCGAGGTGCAACCCATGAAGCCAGAAATCGTTCAAATAGACGTGTGAATATGAATTACTTGGAACGGCAGTGCCAGCGCACCTCAGCATGTGCTCTGTAGCAGGTGCAACGATGATCAGAAAACCCCAATAGCCGAAATGTAGCCCAGCAGCATAGTTTGTTTCACTTTTACAATCCCACCATCTTGCCGCTGCCTTGGGGTGCATGCATCAGCCAATCGTGCCCTTTCCAACACTGCTTTGCGGGTCACAGTTCTTTTAGTTCTATTTTAGGATGGCGTCATGCCGTTTCCGATATTAGGCACAAACCACTTGACAAAATTGCAAAACGTTGTCACTGTCGCTTAGTTTTCACCTCAAATATTTAGACAGCCATATTTCAAGCATTTATTAGATAACATTACGGTTCTCTGCAGTTTTTTCTCGGGACATTCGATAATTCGAACTTCGTGCGAGCTGAAGGCCCAATCAGCTGTCACCACGTGCACACTGAAACACCGCAGCGCGTACTCAACCTCCACAGGGAGGAGAGCGCTCAGCTGCAATGACACTAGCCTCCAAGTTCACAAAGGAGATGTTTATGAAACCCCGTCCTCCAGCTGTAAAGCCCGAATCCCACAAGCCTATCATGTGCATTGGTCGAGACTGCCTTGCCAATAGGAATGATCCTATTTTTGGATTAATGGAAGTCAAATCAATGAGCTTTTACTGCATCTGGGGGGGGACTGTGCATAGCTGTCGAAAACAGTGCTGGATGATCAGTGGATACACATTAGTCTCTGCCCCAGAAAGTGTTTTATTATCTTATCTCGGTGCTTTCTTCTTGTGTTAGTGTGTGTGCCCGTGCACATTTCAGTTAAGAACAATTGGAAACTTATCTAATTACTTTTGTGCGACTACGTGACTGTGGTCCTCCTCTGCGATGTGTGATGCAATATGTTATGCACACACTGCATCACACGCCTCAGTGGTGTTTTAAAATTCCATTAGTGCCTTCTCTATTGTTGCAAATGCCCACCAGTCTGTGCCGGGATAGCTTCCTTTGCTATTGTACCACTAAATTCGGCGAATGGGTTGGGAGCCTCTGGAAGGTTGCGAGTTGAGAACTCTAGCGAGACTAGTGCAAGTTACTACTCAGTGTTTGCCAGAGACTTCACAAATGCTATTTGGATTGCACTCTGCAGAAAAATAATCTGTATGTGATGAGCTTTTGTAAATGTAACAGTTTGGTGGGAACAACCAGCACCGCATTTTCTTATGCCAATTAGTTTTGTAGACCTGCTGTGTCTGGAATGTGAATGCCAGAAACAAACATCGATGCGAAGGCATATGAGAATATATCCAAACTCGAAACACCTGCCGTGCTTGTTGACATGAGACTTTCAGCGTAAAGTGTTTTGGCATCTCTCTGGTGACTGCCTTGTCTTCAAGTCTTAAAGCACAGTGTCTGTGGCTTGTTTGCAGGGACAAGAAGAAGTTTGGAGGAAAAAATCTTATGAAACAGGCATGCTTGTGAGTATCTGTTGTTATCCCTAGTGTTTGATGAGCACCTGCAGTTCTTGTCCTAGCCAAATGCATTAAAGCCTCCTTTTAGATCTGAATTTACGGAGGCGGTGAGGTGTGTCACCTTTAAGGGGCTGCCCTGCTTTCCACACTGACGTTTGCAGTCAAACTTTTTTTTTGTGTGTGTGTGTGACAATTTCTGAGCAAAGTTCGTTTTCTTGCTACTGATGCTCACTAACTTAAGTGTACAAAATTTCAGCATTACATATACCTGCCAGCTCTCCTGGTTCACCCACAAGACTTCAGATTTTAACATGACAGCGTTAAAGGTCCTGTTTCCCGAAAAGTCCGGCGTCAGTGTTATCGGCGTTGTGAGCGCGAAATCACAGCTTTGGCTCTGGCAGATGATAGCTGCGATAGAATGCTGATGTGGTTGGGCACTGACTGTACAGGGTCATTCACTTCTAGCTATAACTCGGTCACTGCTTTCAAAACAACATTGCGTCCGATGCAGACGCATGTCCAAGCAAAGCGATGCAAGCACAGGGGGAACCGAAGGCGATGTTTCCCATGACCTGCTACTTATCCTCATTGCATGGCCAGGTTGGATGCAGCGGCGCTTTGAAAGCTGGGACCATGTTGTAGCTAGAAGTTGACGAGGCCGTACATGGCTAATTTGGCAAGGGCTGCATACTTGGGTCTCTCCTTTCTCATGGGAGAGTAATCATCCTTCCAGGACCGTTGGATTCCGAGTCAGACACGCTACCTCTAGGTAACACAGGCGCGCTTGTACAACTTGGTTAGGTGGGCCGTTATATCTATGTCAAGTGCCCTTTCACATACGACCGTATGGTAAAGAATGTGTGTGAGATATTAAGTGAAAAAATTGAAGGGATCGCTAACCGGTCGAGTTGCAAAGTCTATTTACATCCCTGCGCAAAAGTGGAGAAACCATGCGAGCCACTGCAATGGTTGATTTTCTGTATAAAAAGATGCCCCTGAATAATTTGCTCTGGTGAGGTGGCAAGTATATTAGTAAGGCTACCCTATGCATAACTTAGAAATAACCGCTTCATCGTCAGAAAAAGCTGGTGTGCAGTTTTGTCGAAATGCAGGGTCTCTCCACTTTTGCGCAAGGGTGTACATGTGCAAGGATCCACAAGGAGACTTGGCAAGCCGGGCCCATTACCTCTATAGTGTCATACCTTTGAAGGCAGAGCTCAAGTGTCCCTCTAAATTTTTGGACAGCCCCTTGCGCAGCAGTAGTTTCAATAAAATTGGAACAATGGAACTTGCAGCTGCATCGTAATCGCCAGCACCACTATCAATGGCTGCACTGATACCATCATCAGCCCCATGGCTGAGCTGCCAGTTTAATCCAAAGAAGCTGTGGCTAATTGAATTTCATGTTTGCTGTTGCAGCTGCTTGTGCTAATGTTTTGGATCAACTGAGCTACCTGTGTTCAGTGCACAGGTGTAAAGATAGAGTTACCTCGCCAAGGTGGCGCAGTGGTTACGGCACTCGACTACTGTTCCCAAGGACGCAAGATCGAATCCCGGCCCGTGTGCTGTGCGATGTCAGTGCACGTTACAGAACCCCAGGTGGTCGAAATTTCTGGAGTCCTCCACTATGGTGTCTCTCATAGCCTGAGTTGCTTTGGGACGTTAAACCCCACAAACCAAACCAAAGATAGAGTTCTCGTGAGCTTAAAGGTGCACTTCTGCTTACCCCGTTAGGGCAACTTGAGTATGAATGTTTGCGTGACCATTGCATAATGCTCCGTGCCTGTGAGAAAATTTGTTATGCAAAGTAATAGAAAAAAAAGGTGCAGCACTCACATTTAGGCAGAGCAGCAATGCTTTTAAGTTGCCTCAAAGCTTGAAAAAGCTTCATCTTAGAACGTGCTATCAAAAAGTTTGCCGATCTCAGCACCAATAGCTCTCGCGTGTGTGGGGTGATCGAGCCTCATTGTCAGGTTTGAAGCATAGCTCAGGTTATATATATTGTGAGCACTTTTCGTGAACTTTATCCACATGCGTGATTATCCATCGTCACCCTATGTTTTACGTGAACTTCATTCATATTTGTCAATGATCATCACCAACGTCTGTTTGGTGTTATCGATCTATGATGCCATTGTTGGCAGTGCCAATAAAGCTAGTTCGCCCAGCTTACAGTATAACATGCTTTAATATGTTTACTTTTCAAAGCTAGCCGTATCATCACCAACGTCTGTTTGGTGTTATCGATCTATGATGCCATTGTTGGCAGTGCCAATAAAGCTAGTTCGCCCAGCTTACAGTATAACATGCTTTAATATATTTACTTTTCAAAGCTAGCCGTATAAGGTGGTGGCATCTATCAAAATTACTGGGTGAAGTCATCGAAAGCTAAAGTGGCAAAATTTACATGAGTCCTAGCACAAAACAGTGTGGCAGGGTGAGTGATTGAAGCGGTGCAGAAACTTTCTTAGTCGCTGGTGCCGAACAGTGGAAATGAACGGCTTGTTATCATCGATTTTTTGGCCAGCAGGCACAAAGGCTGCTTTTGTTCCTAATTACTCTGTTCTGGCTGAAGTGGTCAGAAATTCCTGAAGTGGATGGCCCCAATACTGTATTGTTGGGATAAGCATGGGGACTAAATTGAGTGCTAGCCAGGTACTTAATGTTAAATTGGTGCACAATAAATGAAACAGATAAAGGAAGGATGCTAGCTTTTCTCATTTTTGCAGTCTAATTCTGCATTCGTGTATACTATTAGGATCTGGCATATTGTAGCACATTCAGTCTTTAAATGAGTGCAAATAAGCCCCAAGCTCATTTATAAACAACTGCTTCGAAGAAAAATGCAGAAATGGGTTCTCCAGGCTTGCGCAAATGGGATTACCGTTATCAGTAAGTGGCGTTATATTGCTATCCAGGAGGAAATGAATGGCATTCAGAGTTAACAACACTTAGCGCAACTTCTATTGAAATCGACAGTGTTACCTCCCCTTTAGTATCCCCTGTAAGGCTGGGGGCAGTGCAGAATGATGCGAGATCTTTGTTTGCGTGCATATATTCTCATACTACTACACATTTTTGCTCACTCAGGCAAAGGCGATGTGCAAACTTGAGCCTGAGGCCAGGGTGCCCGGCTCCACAGTCAGAGGCAGGTGAAGCAGACCGTTCATCGGAGCCGAGTAAGGCGAGTTCATCGGAGCCACGATGCAAGGTCAAGGAGGAGGAAAAGCCCAAGAAATCACCAAAGCCCAGGAGGGTGCTGCAGCCAAAGCCCGTGCAGAGGTACAGGCCCAAGCTGGACAAATATAAGCGGCTGCTGAGACGCAAGGAGAAAGCCCGAGCCAAAGTCAAGGCAACTGCGAGGAGGCGGCTCACGAAGAAAGGGAAGTCCATGCGGAAGGCTGCAGCTAGCTGCAAGACGGAAGTGTCGTGCGGAGAACCTGAAGAGGTGCAGGACAGGAGGGAATGTGCGCCCTTGGCTGGGGCTGTTGCGTGCGAGCAGGAGACGGCGAGCCTGGGAAGTTGGGAGAACAGCAACAGCAGCAGCATCAACAGCGGGGTTGGTAGCAGCAGCACTAGCAGCAGCCTTGCCACCATTGGTGGCAGTGGTATTGGAGCCAAGGAGGCCAGGCAGCAGGCAAAGGTAAAGATCCCTGTGGCATTTCGGTGAAACATGGAACGCTCCTAACCTTTCAGTGCAAGCGTTTCCTTTCCAACTTTTTCAACTTTGTATGCAGAGTCTTGTTGAAACCTGCGGGAATCTTTGCATCAAAACCTTAATCTTTTACAGTAGCCGACTAATTTTTCGGACTCCAATAATTTGGACTTGCGCGACATTTCGGACTTCATTTAGGAGCCGTCATGCACCTCATAGGAACATGTACATTTTCACGGCCAATATTTCGGACCCTAAAAGTTAGATTTTTCGGGCTAAATTTGGTTCCAGCAATACTGTGGAAATCGTTTTTTGACCATAGGCAATTTTTTTCAGCATGAAATAGACGCGAGCAGACATCTTTGTCTCAAACAACCTGTTTTTGCGGGGCAGTGAAAGCTTATGCGAAGCGAGTAATTCGAACAGACTAGATTGCCTATGGCGGCAGTGGCAGTAAGGGAAAAGCTAGGCCTTGTCATTGCGATAGCCTAGAGTGTGCAGTCGGATGGGAAAATGGAGCGTGAGCACTGTCTGCTGCGGTGCGCTCTGCCGCCGCCGCCCGTGGACGAAAGCGACGTGGGGGAGGGGCGTAGTGCATTCATGTAGGCTCTTATTCCACTCGTTTTTTCCCGTGAGTTCCACCTCACAGTCCTTGCTACTGTCGTTAACCATGGAAACGGAAACTGACTGAATGTTATTGCTTCGCATGGTGCATGCATTCGTTCGTGGCATGAACATGACCTGCAGCTGCGTCACAGTGAAAACAGTTGCTGCATTTATGATATCACCAGTTTTGTTTAGAACTATCTTGGTGCACTTAAGTGGCAGTTTTAACTAAACGTGTGCATCTAGTTGAATGTCATGCTCAGCATTTCCACTGCACGCCACCTAGGCAGTGCAGGAGTTGCCGCGTCCAAAGAATCGCATAGAGTCACCACAATAACTATAATTTTGTCCCCAATGTCAGGGATTGCTGACGCTCTCTGCTGTTGTATACGACTACCGTGTGGAAGAATTAAGTTCTAAATTGCTCTGCCATGTTTCTCAGAGCCACGGCCCGGCAATCGTTGATTTCGGAAAAGAGATTTCGATTGAGGTGAGCAAAAAATCGTCGAAAGAGTCTACAGACTGTCCCTTTTTAAGTAATAAGAGTGAGTTTACAGCTGGAGCCTTTCCAAGCTCCACAGTATTGCACCGTATAACTTGCAGCATTGGTTGAGCTGTACTGTGTATAGATGGTTAAAAGCAGGCAGCTCAAAGCACCGGGTACCAGACTGGCACACACTGGTGTGTCTCATCTCGTCTTTGGTCGCATATGTAGACGGCAAGGATAGCCGTAATGGACCAAGAACTCGAGGCAGAAATGATGTCAGCAAAGTCTCTTGAAAGGAATTCTGAGCTTTGGTACGGTTTTGCCGCATTGGAGGATTTCCCGAGAAGGTTAGACTCAGCCACGCATTTGCAGTGCGGGAATTAGGGAAGCTTGTATATTGTAATGATTGCGAATGGCTGAAATATTTATTGCTGCCCTTCCTGCTCAGCTGTATGCACCTCTGGTCCCGAAGGTGGTGGATCACCCGTTGTCTTCCCGGCAGCTCAGCAAAAAGTCTGTGGGCCATGGAAACCAGCCCCTGGTTCAGGCCTTATTATGGGTAAGCGCCCTCCCAAGTGGACTGGGCTCTTATACTGTTTGCTTGTTTGCTTAGTGGTGTCCTTTGGCTCTTTTTTAGGCATGCCATACCGTCTGCCTTCTACAAGGCGATGTAGCGTTTGGCTCTCTTGTGAGTACGAGCGAGTGATGTACAGGCTTAAATAGTCCCAGTGAGTTTTTCAAGTACTAATTAGCCTTATATTTATCTCATGTTCTATAGGTATTACTGTTAAGTCCACTTACACCAGGCAGTACAAATATCCCCTTGAATATGTAATGGTGGGGACATTCTCTTTGATAAGCCACTTTGGTTTCATTTCCATTTTATTTTATTACCTTAAAGACCCCTTTCGGGGTATTACATAAGGGGTATTACACAATTGTATTAGCCCCTTTAAGGGAAGACATGGCTCTTAAAACTATTTTTCCTCATTTTTGTCCAAATTTGATAAAACCTGGTATTCTGATTCACTTTCTTGCACTGATTTAAAAAATATAACTATTTTTCCATTTGGCCAATTAGTTCAATTTTTTATAATTTGCAGAAACAATGAAAAAATAAGCGCACTATAAAAATTCACATGGACACTTTGCTAAGTACTAGAAAGCATAATGAATGCAATGTTAGGAGCACGTTTTTAATATAACAAATATTAAAGATGTTATAGCAGCTCAAAGTTTTTCAATTTTGCTCTAAATTAGACGGGAGGGCACCCACATTTGGAACAGTGAATTTTGAACTGCTATAACTTCGCTAATATTTGTTATATCAGAAAAGTGCTCCTAACATTGAAATCATTATGCTTTCTAGTATCTAGCAAAGTCTCCATGTTAACTTTTTATAGTGCGGTTATTTCTGAATTGTTTATACAAATTATGAACAATTAATTTCATTATCTCTTGGACTAATTGGCCATTTGGAAAAATAGTTACATATTTGAATTCAGTGCAAGAAACTGAATCAGAATACCAGGCTTTTTTAAATTTGGCCAAAAATTGGAAAAGTAACTTTAAGAGGCATGTTTCCCCTTATGCACTTCATTAAAATTTTTAAAGAATTAATTTTTTACTGCTGATTTTGATTGGTATTGTAATTTAAAGGGAGTATCAATACCCAAAAAATGTTTGAAGCAAAACCAAGTCAAATAGCATAATGATGTTTGTTTATTGCTCACTTATATGAAAAATCGGTTACCTGCTAGTAAGAAACAGTATATTCTCAGCAAGTCATCAGGCAAGGCAATCAGGAATGTCTTACAAGGATGGCCTAAAATGCAAACCGTGGGTTTCATCACAATGTAGTTGAGGTCAGTCGTCGTCCACTGATGTGCATCACGATAGTTTCTTCTGAGCTGACATTTTCATTGGAAGAAATACTTGGCGACGCTGGGTTGGTGCATTGGTTAGGGCGCTGGACTACTGAGCTCAAGGATGCGGGTTAAATCCCGGCCCCTGTGGCCACTTTTCGCTGGAGGCGAAAAGCTAGGCGTCCGTGTGCTGTGCGATTGCAGTGCACGTTAAAGAATCTGGAGCCCTCCACTATGGCGTCTCTCATAGCCCGAGTCACTCTGGGTCGTTAAACCCCAAAACCAAAGCAACCAACCCAAGAACTACTGACATTATTGTCGTCACAAAGTCATCTTCGCTTATTAAAAAACAATTTAAAAATCGATGTTCAAATCATTTTCGGATGATGAGGACAGCAACAAAGAAAAGCTCCTTTTCTATGATGGTGGCCCAGTAATAAGGCGTTGAATCCACCAGATGCTATTTTTCTTATCAAGGCTGCAGTATAAAAAATGATCAAGCGTTAGATAAAAAAAAGCAGCTTGTAGTGTCATCTGTCAAGCAGCATGCAACCTAAGTCACAGACGAGCACTACTCAATCAAAACGCTCAGTGTTAAGAACTTTTGCAAGGATGAGGGTGGCTTTGCGAGGGTGGCTTTACAAGGACGAGTTTGGCTCATCCAAAGTCCAAAGTGCTCAAGGGGTTAACTCTTTGATTTGACTCCGCTCACTGCCATTTCAAGGAGCGCAGAATTTTCACACTGGGGTTCTCACATGTGTTTTTGATGCTGCATGAGTTCTTCACTGGCTCGCACTCACTCAAGTAGAATTGTGGTGGAAGTGCACCAAGATAGTGACTGCCATGTAGGTTGGTGAAGAAATGACCGGCATCTTAAAGAACTGGCAGCAGTTGGTGGCTTTTAAGAGTGCTCAAGTTGAAGCCTGTGGGCAACACTCTGTTGTGCTTTCATAAATTATATATGGTCCAGTTTTCTGAAAGTTAGCTGAAGAGGAGGAAACCACTCTTTAACCATATTTGTTGCACTGGCTCACTGTTACTATTTCCAAGTGGGCTGTGCATTTGTGCGCTTTATGCATTGTGGAGTGGCCTTGTTCTTTAGTATTTTGCCATTTAGAGTACTTGTTACCTCTAGGTTATCAGGACAGCAGTGAATTAGCGTTGTGTAGGCCAGCCAGACTCCGTACCAGCGATGAACTCTGGAATATATTCTACCCTGTTCTTACTGTGGGCCGCCGCACTTATGGTGTGTTGCCAGGGAAGCATGTCCTCGCGCGGGTACATTGTGTTCTTGCTTTTGTGCCGCAGAGAGTTTTATGTATCAAATTATCGGTGTATTGCACATTTCTCAATCCTTTTCGAGTTTGATGTGTGTATGTATATATATATATATATATATGTGGGTCCGACTGTGTTTCTGTGTCTTTTCTCATTTTTCGACATAAAAGGAAATTTGCATTTGTATCAAAATTGCCTCGGAAAGTATCAGTCAGGACCAAATTTTTCCAATTCATATTTTGCTGCCAAAATGGTCCGCATTGAATGTACACCTGCACTTGTAAAAATGCACAGAACACAAGCGGACCCATAAGCAAAACACTAAAATATGCTATAAATGGTTTGTTTTTGATACTTCATTACTAGTGTTTACCATGCAAAAATGCTATACATAAATTCACTAGTGCACATTTGTCTGCACTTGAAGATAACTGTTGTATAAGGGGGCTAACACGCACTGACATTGAACGGTGCCTTAGCATTTCGCCTCCATTGAAACACGGCCACTGTAGCTGGGGTCGAACCTGCATCATTTTGCCGAGCAGTCGAGTGCCATGACACCCTATGGAACGGTTTTTGAGGTGGGGAAGGAATGAACTTTATTACAGTAAAATAGAAATTGACCAGGGGTTCCTAGGGAGGCTCGCCAGTCTAGTTCTCCTTCGGCTGCTGCTTCCTGCTGGAACTGGTTGGGGCTAATGCAGCAAAAATGAGACAAACCCGTATCTTAATTGAAAACTGAGCGTCGATGTTAATAAATTCTCCCTTTGTGTTTCAGGACGAGTACGAGCGGTCCAAGATCATTTCGGCAGGATTTCCTCTGGTGTCGGCTCAGCAGTTCGCTGTGCAGGCAGTCTGTTTCCTGTGTGGAAGTGCTGGGGAGGAAGAGGTGCGGTAGTAATTTAGACCACCTTTAGGCCTTGCGGTCATTTGGGTTTTTAATTTGTATTGACGTACACTGTGCTCTGCCATGTTTCTGCTTTAGTGCAGCCTGTGCCTCTGAAATTAACAGAGGGTTGCTGTGCACCAGAGAAATTATTTTTGTGGGATATAGTGGAGGAGCTACTTACAGCTACTGTGTGGGTATTCACATGCGTCTATAGACAGTTTTACATGTTTTGCGTGTAAGAAGGATATCGAGAAAGGAAGTGCGATTTCATTCTCTGAAAGAACAGCACCAACACTTGCTTAAGCAGTGTTGCATAGAGGTAAAGTGGTGAAACTTTTGTGGAATGAATAAGGACACAATAAAATGCGTTTGTTAGCATTGGTTCCTTTTTATTATTCCCCTTGCTTTTTAAAAGCTGATACTTCACAGCATGCAAATTGCTTATGATATCTTCTGGATGTGTGTTACCCTTTAGCTAAGGTACGGAAATGATGACTAAGTGGGCGCAAACGGAACGTGGACACAGAAAAGGAGACAACAGGACAAACGCTGTTTCACAACTTGTGAGTTGTGCAGTGGCGCTTGTCCTGTTGTCTCCTTTTCTGTGTCTACGTTCTGTTTCCGCCCACTTATCCATCATGAACAGCCTTCAACTAGCCCAACTTTCCATTCTGCTGTACTGAGATGGTTTTGAGCCAAAACTGCATTCTATAAAGTTTTGAGGGCAGCTGTGAGGTATAGCCATCAGTTGTAGTTCTGTGCCCTTGAGAGAAGGATTTTATCCAGAAATGGGCATTGGAGCTGATTTGTATGTATGGTGCGAGGAGAAGGAACTCGGGAGTGGGGGAAAAACATTTGCTAATGCATCTCTTCCGAGGAGGTTACGAGGAGAGGAAAGGCGCATGCATTCCCATAGCAGCTTTGTCCAGTGTTCACAGATCTGGCAGCAAGTATTTGCTGGTTTGAGGTTATTTTGACATTTTTTTTCTTCTTTTGGCAGTTGCTGTTTTGTACAGTGTGCTGTGAGCCCTACCATTGGTTCTGTTTGGATACTGATGAAGTGCCACAGCCAGGCGTGGACCGGGAGTGTTGGTGTTGCCCACGATGTCAAGCCTGCGTTGTCTGCGGCCACCGGAGCAGCGTGAGTGTCATTTAAATTCTGCTAATTTTCCAAACAAAGAAAGGAAAATGTCTTGTAGTAGAGCATTCTCAGTAGGCATGTGCCAATGTTTAAACTTTTGAATAGTTTCTGATTAACTTTTGCTATTCGATTCGATTCGCTCTGAACCCTCACTGTCCAAATTCTTTGAACCTCCTGAGCTTGTCACACTTGCGTTCATTTTTTGAGCCATCTTGTTGTATTATGGTAACAGTGCCTTGCCTGTCTGTTAATTGACCACTGATGTTACTCCTCCATTAAGGCGGTAATCACCTCAAATGCATTATGACAGCATTCCCCCTTTTTTGTATGAGCATTTCTTACTCTTTTTTTACTGTCAAACAGTGACATTGACTACTGCTTTTTTTTACTGACGACAATTGTTATCCAAAGAATCGTAAACAGGGTATTAGACCCTTCCAAAAAATAAAGCTTATTGCCATTACTGCTATGGGATTTTTGCTCCTTTATTTAGTTCCTGGTAGGAATTGCACGTATAGTAAACTATGCTGATGATCATTGGGAAGAAAATTTGTTTACAATAATTTTTATTTTCTTATTTGCTTTGTACACCTGGAGTAAATTAATTTCTTCTGTCCTTGTTTAGCAGAATATTATATTGGTAACTCGATAGTATTAAAAATACTAAAAAAATAATCTGTTCGCACTCATTAATATTTAGCCCGTTTTACAGTAAAAATTTTGCTGTTCAGAAAGGTGTAGCTCTCAATTGCTTTAACCTCAAAAAGAGCTTAATGGTTCTCAAAAGGTGCCTGTGCACCCCAAGTTTTACATCTTTTTATCCTAAGTAGTTAATATCGTCATCATTATTGTTATTTCTTACTGCCTTTTAATCGATGTTTGTATACTAGGGAATTTTCTTTTCTTTCTTCTTCTTCTTCTTCTTCTTCTCTTTCTTCTTTTTTATTTTTTTTTTTTTACATAGGTGAGAAGCCTGGTAAAAGAGCGAGCAGTGTCATTTTTCCCCCTTTCTTCAATTGTTTGATTGTTTCACTCTTGAATCTTACTGGAATTCATTGAACTGCAGCAACTCTTGAGGTGCAACAAGTGTCAGCAAACATACCACACAGACTGCCTGGGGCCGGGCTATCCGTCAAAGCCATCGAGGAAAAAGAAAATTTGGGTGAGTTAGTGGTGAAAGAGTGTCAGTGAACTATCATCTCCCTTCTGACTTTTTTTCAGAGGTCTCTTGCTAGTTCAAATTTTCTTAATTTGAACAGCCTGCTTATTCTAACTCCTTGTCTTTGCCAATGTCGGAGGTAGTAAGCCCTCGTTTATTTGAACCCTGCGTAACCTGGAAAAAATTTTGACCCCCTTTGAGTCTGAGTTATTCAGAGCCAATTGTATTATTTAAAACTAACTTGTCATAAGTTTCTTTTCATCGTAGGCAATAACGAAAACTTTTGTAGCTCCGAATTTCTAGCATTTTAATTGGGAGGTAATACAGTTGAGCCCGGATGCGCTGAACACAAGGGGGATTATTACAAAGCAGTTCTATGCCCAATCACAGCCTTGAATTCGAGCATGGGAAACTCGATAGCCGCTGCAAGGCTCCCATTTGGAAGCAAGCCACGCCTTGACCGCGCCGCTGCCACCGCTTCTCAGGGTGGCAAAAGAAAGCGCAATTCACAAACAAAACAAGACCAATATGGCGGCGCTCGGTTTGGCGGGAGAGGAATGGCGCAATATTTGGGAATTTTCGGCGCTTGTTCGCAGCTCCACAGCTGCCGCCGCTTGTTATATAATTATTTCCAGTATTCTGTGATGAGTTCGGCATTGATAATTACAGAAAGGATAGTTTATGAGACATAGTACTGGAATATATAATCTTCCAAAAATCGACTGTTTCGCAATTTTTCCGATTTTCGAAGGTCGCGTCCCATCCCCTTTTAATGGCACACTTCTTGCAATGACGTGCCTTCGGCCAATTTGCCGGCATCACGCCAGTTGCAACGTGTTGCTAAAAGTCCAACCTGCTTCACAACGAAACTGCTGCAGACGTAGGTTTGGAACTGCCCACTGCTTATTGTGAGATATGTAATCTTGCTACTAGTACACTGTAAACAGAATAATCGCCCATTAAAATTAAGGTATAGCTGTGCTCCACAACACTTTCTTCAAGAGCTCTACAGGTGCAGCTAGGCATTAGTTGAGCTTCGCCACATGACAGTGACGTGGTATGGAAAATGTAGTACCAGAGACTGGTGGTCGCTCTTAAGCACCTACCATGCTCTTCACCTTCTTTGCCACTTGGATCCTCAGCACTGGTTATTGTGCACCTTAGGTGGTCTGTGTAAAATTCTTGCATGCTACTTAGTACTTGTTATGAAGGTTGCAGTTGAGCAATTGTGTGTGTTGAAACACTCCTTTCTTTCCTTTTGTTTCTATTCTCCTAGCTTTGTGCCAAGTGCATTAGGTGCAAAAGCTGCGGAACCACCTCGTCCAAAAACTCTTCTTGGAACTTTGACTTGTCCCTGTGCCATGAGTGTCTGGTTCTTCGGGAGAAAGGTGAGCAGTGGGTCAAGTCTGGGGCTGTGACTGTGACCACGCTTGAGTGACATGTTTGTATCCGTTCTCCCCCAACTTCCAGGTAACTATTGCCCGCTGTGCGAGAAGTGCTATGAAGATGACGATTATGAGTCAATGGTGAGTGGTTGCCCTTTTAAAGTTTCATGCGACTTTCTTTTTTGCCATTGCAATTAAAGCCTAATGGTGGAAAAAGGGTGCTAAGGGCGATGGCCGTGGAGACCACCTTTCACGCACAGGGGCGCTTTTGTACAGCATTGCGTGCAGCACGTGCAAGCTGCTGGCACCACTTCGGTTACGAAGTGCAAATTGTACGTGCGTGCATTGGCATGTGTTTGAATGATTGCAATCTGTGGATGTTTTTATTATTTTTTTTTCTGTGCAGAAAAATGCATGTCACGCTCTGCGACATAGCACACAGCACGGCTGCATCCGACAGAGGAGATGCAATGTTAGTGCTGTTATATTTTTCAGATGGTCCAGTGTTCCCAGTGCCAAAAGTGGGTCCATGCACGCTGCGACGGTATATCGGGTGAGTGCAGCTGGAGAGGTTCTTGTTGGACGATGTCCCGTTACCACTGTCCTTGTGACAGGCATGGTCAATTGGCCGCATTTTCATCCTGCATACAACGTGATCCTTGCCAATGTATTGAGAGGGACGCTGAGGACAATGCTGCCCAATTTTTGCTCTTAATGAAATCAACTCTTCATCTCAGCCTCCGCATGTTTACTTTTGTCCGGCTGTAGAACATGCATTAATTGCTGAAAAAAACTGCATTTAGAAGTTTTCCCTGCAACTCGGCTCTCAAAGTTTAGAGCAAAAAAAGGCCCTGTGATGACTTTTTTGAATAAATGATGGACACTGAGAATTACAGCAAGGGCCCTTAATCATTATTATGCGATGACATTGCGTTTGCATTAGGTTTTCTGCTTACTTTTTATGACTTTTGTTTTTGTGAAGGCCCACGGCTGCCTGCCTTTGTCACCCCCCCACCCCCGCCCATCATATCGGTGACGACCTAATCGGCATTATGCCGCATGTTGTCGTCATCACACACACAGTGCCTACTTTCACAACGATTAGAGGCTTTCTCAATTAATAGCTGTGGAATGTTTTGGAGGATTTTCTGCACCTCAGGAGACAAATTTTGATGTTGCACAATTTAATCTTTATGAAGTCAACTGCAGATTTTACCAGCTTCATTATGTCGGGACTTTAGCTGTATGGGAAATTTTTCTTTCTGCTTGGTCAGCTGCCGTACCTCTCACATTAGGTGGACCTTTTCCGTAACAGAAATAGCATTTTAAGTTATTACAAACCTTGCTTGTAAAAGGCATTTTTAGCTTAACTTATGGGGTTCCTTCTGTACATTAGGGATACACCAGGTGGATGATCACACCCATAATATTTATTGTGACTGAAACTAACATAAAACGAGTCAATTGGATGTAAAACATAGGTGAAGGCAACATGCATTGCGTGAACTGCTTCCAAACTGCTATCGAGGCTAGGGCATGAGCTTTGCAGGAAGGTGCCCTCGCTGTGGCGTACTCGCTCATGGTGTTTCTGCGATCAACCCAGGCAGCATTAATGATCGGTCAATATGGGCAGGGTGTTTGCAATGTCTGGCCTTACATCGGACTAATAAATTGTTAACATACTCCAATACTGGGCCATGGTTTGGGCTGCCTGGGAAGAGGCTTCAAACACCAAAAAAGTTCCGTTAGTCTGTTTTCTGCGTCCTGCAGGTTACGCGTCATGCCGCAAAACAACGAGCAAGCCTCTGCCTGCACTTCACTGTGTGTGACCTTCGTTCCCATCTTTTCATGGCTTTGGAGCTCAACAGATTTATGGCGGATAGACCTTGAGGAACTTGAGTGAGGAGAGCCTCTCTCCCTATGCGATGATGGGCAGGCTGATGTAAAGGCAGGATATGCGGGAAGAAATATCCTTCCAATTCACCTCAACTCCTAGGTAGAGGTGGCTGCGGCCGCCTATCACTGCAATTGTCTGCTCTTTGTTGCTGATGTTTCGTGCACTGCAGTGCCACTTGTTATGATGTAAGTACCCAGATTTGCACAATAGATTTCGCACAACAAAATAACCTTGGACAGGAAACTTAAATTTTAGCGATTCAAGATTGGTAAATTAAAACATCTGGGCACTTCACTTATGTCTGAACTTCATTTATCTCCAAAGGTTTGCTTTTATGACTTTACCGGACTATACTTCGTTTCATGTACGTTAAGTGCAACGCTGCTAAGACCAGCACTCATGTTTGCGCACCCTGTGTCCGCGCCCTAAAATAGTACATTGCTTTTGGGGAGCAAAAAACAACAAATGCTTTGTCTGCAGACCCAGTACAATGCATTTGTCATCGGTTTGATAAAAAGTGCTCTATTTCTGGCGAAGTGATCGAAATCTATGCATTTATATTTTGCTGCGTTTGTCGTTTAGGTTACCGAAGTCAACATCGTTGTCAAGAGTAGACGTAAGCACGAAATGTTTTAGAGGAAAGCTGTAGAACTCTCAAGGGCATCTCATTTTTGCTTCAGCACGTGTGTCTTTTGCGCATGTTTTAAGTGTCCACCGAGAAGCAAGACAGTCTTGCACCTCTTCAGGTTTTGGTATGAAATTACTTTGAAGAGATCCTTCATTCTTCGTTGTGGACTACTTTTGCAGCCAACAGGTGCAGCTGTAGCGGAGCACAAGATGCATTAAGTCTTGCTATATGCCAATTAGGCGAAAGTAAACCGGCGCTTTTTCTGCCAATAAGCGTGTGCAACAAAGCCGCAGACTTCTTTCCTGAAACTCTTAGTCGCTGGGTGACAGCGTAAATGCGGCAAAGTATCGGTAATATAAAAGCGTGAAACCAGGCTCGTAACAGGCCTCTTACTTAACTGACAGCCTCCTGTTCTGTACTTGTCTGTTATAGAGGGATTTGAGTGTAGCTTGGTGATCCCAGTTTGCTGAAGCGAGTTCACATGGCCAGCGGATCTGCGACCTCGGTTTAACATGCCTTTTCTGCATCACGCAGAGGAGCTGTACCAGGTGCTGTCGCTGCTGCCGGAGACAGAGCTATACCTATGCCGGCTATGTGAGCCGGACTCTCCCCGTCTCTGGCTGGGCACAGCTGAGCGAGTGCTGCAAGGGAGGCTTCGGTGCATCATGGCCTCCCTCCTGGAGGTGAGGGGCAGAAGAGCTCTTTTGCGCTTAGTTTTGTCATTCAGAAACAGCATGTTTAGAAACAGTTGTAGCCACCGAAACTAGCGCATAAGGGAAACTGGCAGATGGACGTTTTTCCAGTTAAGAGTCTCACAGCTGTTGTGTTATTGCGTGCTGCTGGATAGAGCTGCCTTCTGCAACTGCCTTTTGATGCGTGGAATGACCACGCAATGAGGCAGTTTGGCCATCAATGGGGCGATTTGAGAGTGCCAATACTACAAGTCTGCTCATTGGTGCCGTCCACGACACGCAGCACCAGAAAGCGTCCAAGGACCGTTGCCAAGTGCTGGAGCAAGCGGTGCCCACACCTCCTGACCTTATGGCCTTGCCTGAAGAGGCACAGGACAAAGACAGCTCGTTGGAGTCCACCCAGCCGACTGCAGCCCTCATGAGAACAGGTTGGTGGACGATGCACGCTTACGCTTTGTGCACGGGTATTCCAGGTGGGGAATAGAGCGATGTCGTCGCTGTGAAGGTTGTCATTGAGCAGCTGATCCTAATCGTGCTGTGTTGCAAGTGGGCTTGTAATGCTTTGTAAGTGTGACAATTGGAAAAAATTCAGGTGAAGTAATTGTGATTGGGCTAATTGTCTTTTGCAAAACATGCAAGTCTGGTTACAAAGAGTGGATAGTCGGTGGGAAATGCAGACTGAAATGTGGCCTGCCTTCAGTTAAATGAGGCTAAACATGGAGTGGGATTGGGAAAGGGGAGGAATTGGTCATTTTTATTTTTGCTAATCAGTGTCATTTGGCATTTTGTCATTTTTGTTATACACAAGTACCACACTGGATTGTAAAAGTGCTCCAAAGTGGGATGAAGCAGCAGAGAGTATACACGATACCATTTGCTCACAATGGCTTCAATATGTGAGGTGGATACCGGCGCACATGTGCATTGGTAGTACAACTAACCTCGCATCTTCGATGCACTCCGACTCTTTGTCACCTACAGTTTTTTTACGCCTGTCTTACAGATATCCACTTCGTGGATCTTATCAAGGTGCAGCGAAGGCTAGAGTGTGGGGAGTACACAACTGTGGTGAGTTTCTTGTTCCTTTTTTTGTATTTGTTTCTGCCCTTCCAATTTTGTTTTCCGATTGCCTTGCGGCGATGACCTAATAAACTAAGTCGCCGACCGATTTATGGACCCTCACGGGGCCGCAAAAGCCTCTGGAAAACCAGGCTGTCTGAAAAAACGAATTCACAACAACACTTCTTTTACCGAGCGGCTCAAAAAACGTCTGCCTGTTTCTGAGTCAATCTCCTCATTCTCGCAGCCGGCAAGGAATACCGCGCAATGGTCGGAACAGCGCGACGTTTAAACAGAAAGAGGCGCCAGACACTGGCAAACCAATTTAGGCGCAGCCTCACTGCTCCCGCATGGCTCTATGTCAGTGGCCTCCCCCTTTTTTTTCTCTTGTGATGAAAAAAAAAAAAAAAGAAAAGTGACAGTGGTTCCTGTCTCCATGAGAGTGGTGGAAGCTTTGTATTTCGCGCGTTGGTTCGAAAAAAAAGAAAAATGCAACACTGTCTTGCGAGCTTTCTCAGAAGCAGTGTTTAGTTGAGACACCCAGTGTATTGCAATATGAAGTAAAACTGTGTCTTTTATCAGTAGGCAGCAGGTGCGTTTTGGGGCACTAGACAGACGCGCAACATTTTCTTCTTCCGTGCTCACGCATCACCATCTGCAAGCAGACTCTTGCCACCGCTACTCTGCTTGCAGCCTCCAAGGCACCGTGTGCTGCTGGCTCTCTCGCTCACAGCTACACGCAAGCTGTGACATCTGGTTGCGTGATAGAAGCATGCTCGCGCTTACTGGCCCGTTTTCCATGGGGTGGAGCTCCATCGCCACCGCTCGACGGAAGCGTGGATCAGGGGCCCACGGTGCAGGCCGCCTGATTTCGGGGAGTAATGTGTCCATAGACTCTGCTATCGAGAGTATAGGAGTATGCGAGATTTATGCAACGCGGGTTCGGGATTCCATAAAAATAATATAGCAGCGATGCTGTGGCAATTTTTCGTAGCTTTTGACCTGTGATTAAGAGAAAAAGTCCGGAAAATCAAAATGGAGTTTCAAACCTCTGAAATTTTGGCTGGTGTTATACATTAACTATAGGGAGCGTTTGACGGGACCATCGCAGAGTCAGAATAACCAAGTAGGCTCGGAAATTCTTACGTACGAAAAATTGATTGGCGACTGTACTGAGTCAGGTGATTTAGGTTTGATCTTGGCTATGGCAGAGGCCACAAAATAACCCATCGAAATGCAAGGGGCCTATGTATTGGGCAACATTAGCGAACATTAAAAAACACCAGGTGCTCAAAATTGTTCAAAGTTTTCCGCTGCAACTTTCCTCATAACCTGAGTCGCTTTGGAACCTTAAACCTCAAAAGCAAACAAATGCTACTTGGAAAGAAATTATATGCCAATGTTGCAACCCCTACCATCTTAACGGGTAATGCAAATTGGTAAAAAGCTATCGCAAATTCATCTCCAAAAACTCAAATTCTATAAAGCGGTTCCTTTGTCCCATGTTGTCAATGCAGTGTGTTACTCAACTTTGTGTCACTTCTCAAGATGGTACCACAGCAGCTGCCTAGTTGCTTGAGTCTGCTTTGTATGTGGGAAGCACAGGAGTTTGATGTGCTGTGCTGCTAGGTATGCTTACTGTACTTACTCGAATGTAACGTGAGGGGTGACATTGCTTATTGCCCTGTGAAAAAATAAAGCCACGAATGTAACGCGAGATAAGCGTTTGAAAAAGTACCTTAAATAGACATTGTGGCCCTTGCAGTCTCATCGAAAATGCTCGTTCGTCATCGTTGGAGGCCGAGTTCTTGGAAACCGAGTCTTCCTTTTCACTCTTGTCCTCCCAGACGATGTTGTCGGAAGCCTTTGTGGTCAGGCTCACATTTAAAAATCATCTCGTGCTGCATCCACCACCCACATATGGTAGATTAGTTAATGCCTAGTTGTCGAGCTGCCACAGAATTTTCGATTTCTTCTGTCAGAATAGGTTTTCTTTTGAAGCGGGCATCGTACTGTGCACAGCGCGTTGCCATCATGCGAAATATGATAACGACAGAAATAACTTCACTAATCCACTGCAAAAGGTGCGGCAAGCGTGTGATAAAGGTGACAACACGATTTTGAGCCTACGACCAAAAAGCGCAACGTTTTGACTTCGGATGGATTGGGATTTGGCTGATTTGGCTTCCCTGGTACTCACGTTGTCAACATAACAATTGTAAAATTGCGGAAACCAAAACCGAGGGGTGACAGACCCAATATGGCTGCACCCCGGTGCTGCTTCAGGCCAACCGATCGCAGTATTTTATTATAACGCGAGGGTAGACTTTGAGAGCCAAAAATCTTGGGGAAAAAAAAAAAAGCACACTTGCAGATTGATATTGCACTAGTATTGATAAAGACTTTAACGTTTGAAAGGCGTTAGCTGCATTGAAAAAAAATAAAAAAAAATTAATGAAAAGGAGATTCATTCCTGAACCAGTATTGTTTGTTTGGTTTATAGGGTTCAACATCCTAAAGCGACTAAGGCTATTAAGGACGCTGTAGTGGATAACTCCGGAAATTTTGGCCACCTGGCCTGCTTTAATATTGTGAGCCTTCTGTGGACCTTCTTTCATTTGTACATGCCATGATCTTCTTCTTTCATTTGTACATACCATCATCATCGTCCCACGGCGCCGGGTCCGGCGCGCGCCTGGGTTCGTGATCGGATTAAAACGCTAGGCAAGGCTTGGCTGTCCTTGCCGTCACGACCGTCACGACAATATGCACTGAAATTGCACAATATGCAGACACCTTACTTTTCACTTCCATTTAAAAATGGCTGTGGCAGCCGGAATATGATCCTGCATACTTAGGCTCAGCAGTCGAGCGCCCTAACCACTGAGTCACCGTTAAAGGCTCCGTTAAAGGCTCCGTTCACCAGAAAACCCAGCTGGCAGGCGGTAGTTGGAAGCTGACAGGGCCAATAATTGATTGGACGTAGGGTTGCCCGAGGTTACGTTTGGCAGGAGTTGCCAACTCGAGCCTCGCCTTTCATATGGGAGGGTGATATCAGAATCAGCCTGCCAAAACCGTTGCATTCATGTTACCCTCCACCACGCAGACACGTTCATACGGCTTGGTTAAAGCGTGGCTTTATGCGTGGGGTGGTTATCCTACGCTATCGCGTCAACACTATTGAAAACAGCCTCAGAGGTTCATTACCTTTAAATCGGAAGGTGGCTTTTGATGACTTCTCACTATTGATGCTTGTAATTGTTGACGTTTCAATTGCAGAAGGAGTTTTGTGAAGACGTCTTGCAGGCTGCCACAGAAAGCCGAGTCTCAGCTCAGATGGTGAGGGATCTGTTAGGAAAGGTGAGTTACAGCTGCTGCTGATTCATGAAATGTCTTCACCCTTCAGTTTAACCCGGTGATCTTATGTCTATTTTGGCATAAAGCGGGTTTACAGCACACATCCTCATTGTCATCACTTGTCTACAAGAAATGATGTTAGCCTGTTGTAGTCCTAGGGGCTCCACTACAGTGGCCTCTTTATTTATTTGTTTATTTATTTATTTCACATTCCCTAACGGCCCACGCAGTGGGCATTCAAACTCAAAGGGGATCCAAAATTTGTTCACTTGTATAGAGGGGGGGAGTCTTGATGTTAGAAAGGCAAAAGCATCAGTTCTAGTTCTAGTTAACCGGCTGCTTGAATTAAAGGAGAACACTTTTGTAAGAATCTACTTTATCTGCTGTTTTTCTTTTATTTCACCAACACCTCTTACGCATCTTCTGTGTTCATATTGCAAAGTGCTAAGGCATGCTTTCACCCAAAGCGGGTCATTGACAATAGTAAGAGTCAAGAATAAGCTTGGCTAGGGCTTTTGGAGTGTAGTGTATCTCAGAGTCTTATGAATAGCTAATATCCTATGCGTGATATGGAAGTGACGGCCTGCAGCAGTTCAGCTAATTTGAATATTTTAGGTGCTGTGTGGGGTACTTGATCATGATTACACTGCAAATTGGGTATTCCAGAGCATGGCCCTTCAAAGGTAGCGTTGTAGAGCGATTCAGATTTAAGCCAGTTATTTTAAAGGCTTCATTGCTGATGTAGTTTGATACATGAAGTGCCTCAGCCCCAGTGCTCTCAGCAAAAAACCGCTACAGTCAAACAGCGGGATTTAATGCGACTTGTTCGATATTCAAAGTAGTTCACTCTAATCGAACCCGTTTATAACGCACTTCAGCATCAAATTCGTTATAAAACAATTGATTAAAACCACATTAGCAAATGAAAAATTATGCCACTCACCATGAATAATCTACTACAAAAGGAATTCATTGCAGAGAAATCTGCATCTATTTGCAGTAGGCAGTGATGCTCACCCGAACATTGCGTTTGGCACCATCGAGGAGAATCGCGCTTTTGACACGCGACATCATCTCGACGTACTCCAACCCACTTTCCTGTATTTTGCTGTGTGCTTTCGATCAAACCCCTCAAGTTGTTGATGCTTATGTTAAAAGCAACACTTTGGTGCGCCGTTGCAAATTATATATGCTCAAGGACGACTGTGTATAATGTGCGCCGCGAATAAGTTTCTATTGCGCCAGTGCCCTCGGATATTTTCGGCAAATGCGCGGTCCAAGTGAAAAGTTTGTTCATGCAGGTTCGAGGTGAGTTTCATTCTTTTGCGGCTCTTGCCTTCTCAGTGTGGGCAATCCGGTTCTCGGCTTTTGCATATGCGGGTACGTATTGTCCGGAATTAAGAAGATCAGCTAAGAGATGTGGGCTTAGGCGAACTGACACAGAGTGCCGATTCCGGCAAGTTGGCGTGTATGTTTTGCTTTTCTGTCTCCATTCTAGGTGCTGCTTTTTTTCATAAGCGAATCTATGGATTTAAGCACACAATCCAGGAAGCATAATCAAACCTTACGCACGAAATGCTGGCCTGTTCACTTTGCTTGTCATACTGGTTAGGCGCTGTCTCGTTCTGTTCTCGTATAGCTTTAATAGAAATTAAAAAAAAAGTTTAAGCTCTACTGAGGCGGCGTTCGCGAAATTCAGAAGCGCAACAGAGTTATGTCCGCCCCCCCTCGACGAATCGAATAAGGGTCAGGACCCACTGACCCCCTTAAAATTCAGGCTTCAGTGTGATAGCGTTTTCTTGTTACTTGAATTACATTGTTCTGTTGCCAATATGCCATGTATGCCTCCTGCCTTCTCCGTCTGCGACTGGCTAGAAGTTCGTATTTCCTCCTGCCTCATGCAGTGTAGAGTATTTCGTCTATCTCCTTCAAACATATCGAGTGTGAACTGGTGTATAGGTTTGCCCGGTAAACTATGCCAGTTGTTATTTTCCTTCCTCATCAAGGTATCGCCTTTGATTGACATGCCTAGGGCACTGTCTGAATTGTTCTTTGCACTTTTCACAGCCCCTGGCTTCCTCGTGAGTGCATATCTCATTCTCAGCAGCTGTCGGAACAAGTACCAGATGACTCTTGCCAGTGATTCGCTAAAGGATGAACGCAGCCACGTAATTTATTTAAGTCCATTGTAGCTCCGAGAAATTTGAATTGCTAAATGATCAACTCGGCTTGACACCGCCGAAAACAGACACAGAGAAGAATAGTTTGTGCCTACTTCGACTCAGTATAACGTTGACATAGATCGAAAATAATGAGAGCTAAAATATTAAAACTGCTGAACATGAGGTTGAGGGTGAAGGAGGGCAAACCAAATGAGGGTGAGGGTGAGTGAGGACCAGCAATATTTTTTAGTTAAGGGTGGAGGCGAGGGGGGACCGCCGATTGGAAACTGAGGGCGAGGGAGGAAAGGCCAAAATGAGGGCATTTACCCATCTCTGGTCACAGCATAAAAGGAGTATGTGTGACCGTGGCTCTGCTATGGTTGGGATAATATTGTGGAACAACGCTTGTCCTATGTAAGAACCGTAAAAAGAAAAAAATAATAAAGGTTAGGCCCTTACATGAGTATGTACGCTATTTTAACAGAGATGTGTGGTCATGAAATCCATCCCTTTCTCCCTCTGGCAGCTTCTGGAGGAAGCCTTCCCAGGCCTGCGGCCTTCACCTCTGCCACCAACGCCTCCGCACGAGCCAAGTGCATTGTTGGGTGGTGGGGCCCTCCTTCTGGCGGAAGCAGTGCTTCCCCCCCATGGAGACCACCTGTATGCCCAGTGCCAGGCACGACCCCATGGTGCAACTGGACCACCCGAACCCCAGCAACCTGGTCTGCTAAGAGACACCACGGGTGAGAAGAGTGCTGCCAGTTTTCTTAACCTTTTTTCTTTTTCCTTTGAAGATGCCCTGAAAACATGTTTTGACAATATTTGAAAATAGTGTCTTGCTCGTAAAGAACATCTGCTCGGGAACCTTCTGTAACATAGATGTAAGAGTCCTTGGGAGCGCACCTTGCTAGCCGAGTGTAGTGCCACCTACTTTGACAGCTTTAGCATTACATATTGTGTGTAAATTGCATTCACTTGAGAAGCCAGGCCAGGTGAATATGTTAAACAGAGCGGAGTACATTTTTTTCGAGGCATTTCCTACTAGGCTTCATGCGTGCTAGCAATTACTAGTGCCACTGCCAGCTACTCACTGGTTTTCAGTAGGTACCAGCTTTTTTTCTTGGCATGTGGCTTGGCTTCTGTTGGTTCAAATGCTTGGAAAATGAGTCGCCTCACCTCAAGTAGATGAAAAACACCTTGTGCCATTAAATTAAATTCGTTTTCAGTTACTGCGCACAAATGATACACGTTAGGCTCTAGCCTACTGTAATTACCCAAATATAAATAACGCATTTTTTTGCAGTTCATTAGTTTCAAAATGCATCTTGCTTTTGCAATATGTTTATGTTGGAACCAATGCTTTTAAGGCTTTTATATGGAACAAAATCTCGTGCGCGAGATCTGTCATATTCCGCGAGTTTCCATGAGATTAGTTCTTGTCTAGCGTTCTTTATATGTTATATGTGGCACTGCAACAAACGCCAATAAGGGACAAACGACGAGCGGCAAATGATAGAGGAAGGGTAGGCTTTTGCCATTCTCCTCTTAAGAGACATCTAAGATATCCTCGAATGTTTTTTTCCTTACTACTGAGGAGAGCTAAAACAGCTTTCACCATAGGACTTGTGCGCTGCAAGGAGAAGCCAACCTTTTGATCATCTTTGAGCCGTATGGCGCTTGTAGAAAGTAGAGAGTGGTCATGAATGTGGAAAAAAAGGGGCGTGAATCGTTGAGACAGACAAAGCACTGAAAGTGTTGCATAGAATTGGAAAGGAAAGGAGGACTGTGCAGCACAACGCACAAAGCAGTGACGGGCTCGGCTGTGACAGCAGGCGCATGAGAGACTACGTGCATTTATGTGTTAGAAGCTTTGCTGTCCTTTGTAATGTCGCATACATTTTTTGAAATGCTGATATGCCTGCCTTTTCTGTATCTTTTTGTACCATTGTCATCCTGGCTTTGGCTAACCTGAGCGGGCTGATATTGTGTTGTAAGAACATAATTTTAATATTTTTGTTTTGATTTTTGTTCGATTTTCCCTCCTCTCTTTTCACGTTATATTCAGTGTTGCATTATATAGTGTAAATTTCGTAATTTTCAATGCAATCTTTTACGTCTTTTTTTTTATTGCTGCTTGTCCTGCTATGAGTGGTACTTGTCTTTTCAGTGGTTGCTTTTTCCCCCCAATTTTTTGCAACTACTGTGCTCTCTGCAAGTGATAATTCTTGGCACTTTGTCCCTTTTGTCCCTTTTTGCAGAGCAAGGAGTTGACTCTCGGCAGTGCGTCTTGTGTGGTCGGCCTGGTGATGACTCTAGCTCTGTGAGTACTTGTCTGTGAAATTGTGTGCAAGCCCGTCCACATTAGTATTTGGCAGGTTCGATTCTCACTTATCGACTGTTTTGAGTGGGCTGACTTGAGAGTCAAAAGTAGCTTGTGTACAAGAGCATGTTGTGGCAGTCTTTGAGCATCTACATTCTGGAAATTTGCAGTTTAAAGCTATAGTGAAACATTGATTATGCCCATTTATGTGGCGGCCCGCATTTCACGACCGATTGGCACAGGCCTGGCAAGTCCCCGTCAGGAATAATGCAGATTACCTAATTGGCAGACCCAGAGTGCTCCAAATTGTAATCAAGGCGGATGCAAATGCGTGCAAGGGTGTGATCCAGCCTATGACTGCCTGTGTACTGACAGTTCTAGCGACAGCTCTTGACTTCACCCGAGCGGGCGACTTGCAGCTATCGGTGCAGGGCGCCTCTCACGTAGCCCGCTTTCCTCATGCTTTGCTGATGAAGCCGTTATGGAAATCAGTTTTATGTTCTTGACAGCTCGAAGTTATTGTGCTGACGTTGACAACTGCTAGATATTTTTATATCAGCGGTGGCTAGCTCTGCTTTCCCTCTGCAGCTTCAGTTGGGGAGCATTCTATGCCTAGCGAAACTTATTATTTTTGTCTTGTATGATGTAAACGGTTAATTCATACGCTGCTGCCTGTTGCCTTTAGTAAAATGACTTTGCTGACACGGTTGTGCCACATGTCGTAAAATGTCTTTGAAATGTCGGAGCAGGTGTTTTTTTGGCACATTGTTCAGGACATCATTTTCAAGGCACACAAGACACCTACCTAACATCATTGTTGTCGGCTTGTATTTTGAAGCTGACTTTCTATTTTCGGCCAGTGAGGGGTAGGAGTTCGAGCGCTGATGTCTGCATGGCAATGTACGGCATGTATTCTGCACATTTGGCACTTGTAGTAGATCATTTAGGACGTGTTTGAAAGGTTGCATAATTTAAAAGAAAGATGTGTGCGAAATGCTAATACATGAGTAAATGTGTTAACTCACACAGAATGAAAATGGGGTACTTTCATACTGCTTGGGGAAAATAATTACAGTTAATTTTGGCAGCCAGTATAGTGGGTGCATTCATAATGTGAATGCACAAGTCTTGCGAGGTATCTGATCGGCTTATACGTTGGTTTCACGTGGCGTCCTGAAAGTCATATAAATGCGCTTCTACTCTATTGTGGTGCCGTGAATTCGTTTTTTTTAAACATCTGTCCTTTGAGCATCACTCGCTGTGGTGGTTTGGTTTGGTTTGTGAGGGTTAACGTTCCAAAGCGGCTCCTGTTACGAAGAACACTGTAGTGCAGAACAACCGCCTGGGGTTCTGTAATGTGACTCAGTGGTTATGGTGTTCAGCCGCCATAGGGCACATTTTGGCAGCGGCCTAAGATGCTCTCATGTTGTGTGATGTCAGAGCATGTTAAAGAACCTTAGGTTGCCAAAATTTGTCCCGCATCTGCCGCTAGGACCTCTCAGTACACAGGCACACTTTCGAAATGATGTGCTACCGTGTACTACTTCCTTTCGGCATTAGGAAGGTAACTGCGCATGACAAAATGGAAGGGGCACAGATAAGTGCTTTGTGATCTTTCGCCTGAGAGTAAGAGTTGCATGAAAGGAATAAAAGTTGTACGCTTGAATGGTGAAAATGTGCTGTGCCTTACTCATTTCATTAAAGTCTGTTTTATTGAAGCGAAAAGCTTCACTAGGCTAGTCAACTCCAAGTCTCGAGTGTGCTCCGTCGTTAGAAAAATCCACAGCTGCACATGCGCAAACCACGTGACGTCACAGGAGAGGCGCAGGTTGGTCGGAGCCGCCGAACTGCCTCCGCGACTCCGCCGGTTGACCTTTAGCCGGTGCCGCGCGCTTATCTTATGTGATGTACGGCTGTAATCAATGTTTCACCGTGATAATAAGCCATGGAATATCTATAAGGTGCAACCGTGAACAATAAGGTAAGCCACAACCACGCCAAGGAACCACAAGCTAAGCCATGGCATCGCCGAAACTTTTTGCTTCTGATATCCAGGATTAACCAAGCTAAGCCACCACCAATTTCTTCTTTGTGCAGAAGTCTGGTCGGCTGCTCTACGCTGGCCAGGACAATTGGGTGCACGTCAACTGTGCTCTTTGGTCGGCTGAGGTGTTCGAGCAGGCTGACGGTGCCTTGCATCGAGTGCACTCTGCCATCATGAGAGGGCGCCACTTGGTAAGTGGGCGGAACAGCTAGTTTGTCATTTTCTTTCATTGCTGCGGCTCAGGCACATGCTACTGTGCTTTATCGTTCGTTGCTATCCTAACTAGATGACGACTTGGCTCAGCAGTTGTACAGTGTGTTGGGTTTAGTTTAAATCAGTCTGCAGTTTTGCAGTGCAGGTTTTACGCTGAGCTATGCCTTGCAATAAATAGCTGCGCTAGTGTAGCGTCCAGCCACACATGTGTGTCTTCCTAATGTGAATATGTGAATGTGCTTCTTTGCTTTACAGTTAGGTCTGAATTTGCACAGTTGTTGAAATTTGTGCCGAAATTTTGTTCACAAATTCAGCCACAAATGTCTGGCATATTAGTTTTTTTTTTTTGCATGATTGGCATCGTATTTCGTAATAGGGACACATTTTTGTTGTTTAGGTGAATAGCTTTGTTCTCAAGGAGATAAATCAGCTGAGTTATTGTCACTTATGGACTTCTTCCTTTCCTTCCTTCTTCCTTTGATTGAAAACTAATAAAAACAGCGCTGTGAGGTGTGTGGCATCGTGGGGGCAACCGTGGGATGCTGCGTTCGTGGCTGCCCTGCCAACTTCCACTTTGGATGTGCGCGAGCTGCTCAGGCCATCTTCCAGGCTGACAAGAAGGTCTACTGTTCCTTTCACCAGGGCAACGTCAGCCAAGAGGTGTGCATTTGATGTCCAATTTTCTCATTCTTTAAGTGTGGCAACTCTTGGGAATGACATTATGCTAATTTTGAAGGGCTGACTGCATGGAAAATAAAGCAAACCATACTGCAGTGAATCCTGATGTGTGCTCCCCAAGCCATCGAATACTTTGTCTCGGAATGCGTGAACAGTGTCCTTTGAAGTAGGAGACTGCTGTGTTAGACCAGTGAATCTGTGATGGGGTTCTGTGGGCTCATTGCAAACTCTTTAATGAACAACAAAGGCAATCGTTGCTGGCTCACGTCCAGCACATCGATTGAATTGCATGCTGAGTAGCGTTTAGGAGCATGGTGCTACTCTGAATGCAGGTTTGAAGTGGAATGGCTTTGTAGTTCTTGCTTAAAATTGCAGTATTTCTGTTTTGCTCACTTACTTGATGTCTCCTGTCTCATAATGTTCTGAAATTCAGTAGTAAGTTACAGATTTTATTTTGAGGGCCTAAGTTTTCCTTCAGCTTCTCATAAGCCATGTTAAAACTTAAAAGAGGACAGTTAGCATGTTTAACTTTACAGGGAGAGCTCTTTTTTTTTCCTCCAAATTTGCACATTATTTTGGGTGAGTTCATTATGAATGCGTTATGTGCTAGTGAAAATTGAACTGAGATTTAATCTTGCCTCACTGCCAGCATTTGTAGGTACTTCTGTGGCCTCTGATGATGGTCTGTGGTGTAAAGGCATGACGACTTTCGCAGGTGGTCGAAGGTGACAAGTTTTCTGTGTGCCGGGCAGTCTATGTGGACCAACAGGACGTGAACTCGAAGTGGCTGAAAGCCTGGGAAGGCAGCCTTGCCAAGGAGCTCAGTGTCATTGCAGGTGAAGTGATCATTTTCTACATCCTTGCACCAGCTGTGTCTGCTACTGTGTTCCTCCGAAAGTGTGTTGGCGGAAAATATCTGTTGACAACAGAGACATTGTGCCAACTCATAGCTGTCACTGGTATCCAGCATGTCACACTTACCTCTAGAGGATCGCAGAGGTTTTGGAGCTTGAAACGTTATGGAACTGCAGCCATTGCCACTTGTGCTAACATAGATGAGGGTATAGGCTTATGAATGCCAGCCGCAAAGTTTGCCTCTTCGAATGCCAATGTGCACATATATGTTAGTGTCATCGCTTTCGTGAGCGACGTGATAGCTTGTGTATAGTACTGGCACTTGTGGGCCCGTTGTCGTGGCCACACTAAAAAGCACAAGGGGCTGCACGCTTCTATTTTGCTGTTTTTGAGGAATTAATTGTTGTTCGTATTTAAGGAGACCAGAAATGCAGTGTGCCGAAGTTAAGCAAAAGTGGCGAGTAATAAATATTCCATTGCTCATCACTTCAGTGGTTAAAAATTACGCTCTTCTCTACACTCCAAGACACCAGGAAAAAATATGAAGAAAACAACTTCAGCTATTATCATGTTATCGGTTGACGTTTGGTTTGCTGACTCGCAGTTGTTGTGCCCGTTTTCATGGGTGTGTGTTTTCTGCCTCCCACACATTCATTGGTGTGTGTTCTCGTTCTCGTCTGCATTGCCTGCAACAATGGACATGGAGCTCGAAACGTGACTGCCGCCGCCAAAAGGACGTGGCAGCAGTAAATATTGGCACCATATGCTCGAAGGCATCGGTCTCACTCTAATACTGCCCAGGGCACTCATGTAGCAACAAGCAGATGACTTTCACAGCTACTGGCAGTGTTGCCATCTGGGGCCCTGTCACTCGCTATGATTTCACTGTACAGTCGTAAATAAAAGTGGTATACAACACTCAGCCGGTGACGGAGCTTGAGAAAGCTGCAGGCCAACTTCATCTAGCAACAGCTATGATCGGGAAAATAGTGGCAGTGCCTCATTTTTTTCCACATGCATGTGTCACTGTCTCTGTTCCTTATGCTGTCGCTAGATGGCATTTCGATGCAGTTTCCCTGAGCTCTGTCGGTGGCTGACTGTTGTACACTACTTTTGCTCACGACTGTACATGTGACATGTATCTTGACGGAGTATAGCTCCAAAAACCACCACTATGTGCTGATTATCTCGGAAATTTTAAAATTAATAATAAATTGCTGACTCCATTTAAGGAGACAAATGCTGAAAAGGCAAATTTGGCAAAATGCTCAAACGCTTTTGTCCTACACATTTACCAGTGACCTTAGGTCATAGAAAGAAAAAGGCGCAGTATCCGTCACACTTGTTTCTGTGGACACCTGAACCGCGCCGTAAGGGAAGGGATGAAGGCAGGAGTAAAAGTGGAAAGAGAGAAAGAGGAGCCATAGTGGAGGGCTATGCAATAATTTCGACCTTCTGAGGTCTGTAACGTGCGCCGATATTGCACAGCACATGGACACCTCTTCGTTTTTCCTCCATTGAAACGCACCTGTGGGCAGTCAGGATCGAACCTGGGTATTCCGGCACAGTATTTGGACAACTTAACCACTGCACCACTGCGGCGGGGCAATTACCAGTGACCTTCGAACTCATTTTTTGGTGCCTTTAAGCTCTAGATCTGTACCGTGGTCTTTATGGGATCTTAGGCTGTTAGAATTTAGAATGCTGGTTCTCCGATTGGTGGTGTCTGATTTTGAACTTTATTGCAGAGCACATGAACCTTGTTGTATTTCAAGGTCTGTAACTGGTGTCTTGCTTTCTCATGGACGTGACTAAGAAATCGAGAAGATACATGAGCTTGTCTGTTGGACCACTGAAAAAAAAATTACGAGTCACTTTGGTGACTAAAGTGATGAAAGGCAGAAGCCTGAGTGCCACATTCTGCTACGCATTTGTTGCGAATGTGGCGGTGAATGATGCTTCGAATAAATAGGGTGACTACCGTTTCACATTCCTTCCTTCCTTTATGGCATGGTACATGTTTACGCGGATAATTGTGATGGATACTGCTCCTTTTCTATCCTGTAAATAAATTTCAAACGCCGCTGCTGCCTGCTGTACTACCTAACGCCTCCTAGACATCTGGGTCTGCTTCTGTTTGCTGTGTGGTGCGGCATTCGAGGAAGCGGCAAATGAAGGGCGCACGGACACCTGGATCGGACGCCCGGTGGAGTCAGCTTCATATATGCATTAATTGCCTCCCCCTTGTCGAACACAACCAGTATTTCATTGAATGCATTAAAGTTCACCGGCGTTCTATAATTCGTCTGCAGGAAAGGAAAGGTGCAGTATCTGTCACTCACGGAATCTCTCTATCATTCTCACTGTAGACAAGAGGAATTATGAAGAGCGTTTCACGATCCCTGGGCATGGCGCAGTGGTGAAGCGCTGGGCTGGGGAACCAAGGGATGGGGATTCGATTTCCCGGTGGGAGACAAGGTTTTATGCGATAGCAATACTGCGCCAGGTTTTGGCCGTCACGTCGTCCCGGGAAGGGCCACGTTTGACCTTGAACAGCTGCGAAGAAAAAGAGGAATAAGGAGAAGGAGGAAGAAGAATGCTTGGCCACCGGCAGCTAATGCTTTCACTCCATATTCGGTTCAGCAGCGTTAAACCCTTCTTTATATGTGGGCTGGTAGGTTATGCTCTCGCGTCGTACTCTTAAAGGATGAGCTTAAGAGTCCCCAATAATGTAGCACCTTGCACTGATGGGGCGTGATAAAGGAATAATGTAGCAGGCAAAAGAAGCTTTCGTCATTGCTGTCGTAATTCAACTAGGCTTAACCAGAGTTAAACCACAACTAATTTTATTAATTTATTTTTCAAGTATCAGAGCTGCCTCAAAAGCGTAGCACTTTTGCTGATGATAACGATGAGCCATTAAAGGCTTTCACCTTAATATTGAGTAAAACGCTGCTTTTTGGGAAACAAAGTGGCATCAGATTTTCTGCCAGAACTCGTATATGCTGTATTCTGCACAAACTGTTATATGTACCCTATCTGCTTTGTTTTTGCCAAACCAAAGACCTGGCAACAAGAGTGCAGGAAATTCAGACAGCATATTATTTGCACTTCTCTTGCACAGAATTGATTCAAACAGGGTGATGAAAGTGCTGATTCCATTGTGTGGATTTTAGTCTCTAATCTTTCATTGTTAGGAATGTGTCAGGTCAATTTAGTGATTGCTTTATTCTGCACTGTTACAATGTTGCACTTCATCTGCTTATGCAGGGGCCATGACTATCGAGAGCCTGGGACACTTGACAGAGGCATCTGACCTCGAGAATGTACTTGTTCCTGTCAACTACAGGTAAAGGTCAACTCTCAGCATCGGTTGGAGTCTCAGTCGAACTGATCCTGTCAAGGGTCAGAGCTTTTGTGCATGGTTTCACTGCTGTAGTGGGGGGTCGTACGTATAGCCAGCAGTCCTTTTCATTTCCAAAATGGTAGCATCTCCATTTTGCTCCCGTGTAAACGGCGTACATGTTTTATGTCGGAACCAAAACACCCCTATTTTTATGGCTACTAATTAGGTTAGTGTCCGTGTGATATAAGCACTCTGAATCAGGTGCCCGCTCTAAATGCCCACGTTTTGCAAAGGCTGGGACCATCTGATAGTCATCATTGCTATCATGTGTTCTGCTTGGTCGTGTGTTGCCGATATGACTAAAGATAGGCGTCTTTTAGTTAGGATGGGAATGTGTTTCACTTGTCATATTTTTGGTAGGAGCATGTGGAAATGCAAAATTTTTGTATAGTTTTTTAATAGTACTTGCTATTTGATTCAATTCACAGTGCATTTTCACTATTGCATCCATGGTCTGAACAGTGAAAGCACAGTTCGCTAATTTTTTATAAACTTTCAGGAATCGCAAATTTCTTGTCTACTGCCGCGTGCTCGCTGGCCACGAAACGAAATGCAGCACCATGTGGCATATCAGTATGCCTAGCCATGATACGGTCTCGGTTCTGAGCCTGAGTGGAACTGATCACCTGGTTTTGGATCACTGTATGCACTCCTTCGGAAGTAGCTTGCAGCGTAATGGGGGCACAGTTACAGTGTGTGTGTTGTTACATGGCAGCCACTTTCATTGCTGTCGTTTTCATCATAACCTACCCAGCTAGCACGGAACATAGGCACAATATTGAATTATGCTGGAAGTGCACTGGCCATATGAGACCATGCATTGCCAACATAGTTCCAATATTGGGCCATTGTCTGTGCTGTCTGGGTAAAAACTACTCATCTTAGGTCGCAGTTGACAAGAAAAAATATACTCGTGACAGGAACATTGGGTTCAGAACCAGCCCTCTGTGCAATCTGCACCGCGTACAGTGAAGCGCATGTGCTGGGGATGGCATAGTTTCATTTTTGTGCTTTCGTGGTTCGTGGAAGCATTTGGGTGGTTGAGGCGGTCTTGCAGCCTGTCTAAAGTGATATGCAAGAGTTCAACAGGCTGCATGTTGTCGTGGACATCCGGCGGCATTCCACATCCCAGCGCTTTGTCTTAAGGCGTCATGAGGGAGCATGTAAGGAAGAGTTCCACTAGTGTTGCTGCTCAGGTTGCTGCTCTTTTGTCTGTTTTGTGAGCTGTCTTGTTGCGTTTTGGCAGTGCCTTGCCTTGCCGTTAACCGACCGCTGGCCTCACTCCTGTTACGGAGGTGTCCACCTTACATCTCCCCGAGACAGAATTCATTAAGCTTCCTTTTTTGTGTGAGCAACAAGTCAGACTGTGATATCATAATTTTTTCACTAACAGTAACCATTATCAAATGATTGTAAACGAGGTTATACTGCATGACTCCTTTACTTATTTAATACCGGGCAGGCCTTAGGGCTATAACCATTTATGATGATGATGGGAGAAAGCAAAAATTTTTTTTTGCAATATAATTGTTGCCTTCCTAACTGTGCTGTGTGGAGAAGCTTTTTTTTCTACAAAATGTTCTAATTGGTGTCAATTTTCATATTTGTATTTCCTTTTGACCGGAAGTTTTGTTCTCTTCTAATGAATATGCCTTTTTCTGGACATGCTTAGCATACCGTGATAGTACAGTTGAATCCTGCTACAACAAATCGGCGAGGCTTGCGAAAAATTTCCGGCGACAGTAGCGCTTATCGCTGTCAGATGCTCCGTGGCATGCGCACCTTCAGTAATCTGTTCGCAGAATTCTTCCAGAACGGACAGCGCTTCTGCGGCTTCTTTAACCATGCGCTTCGACGGCGGGGGAAGCTGTTCACAATGAATCGTCGTTGCCGGTACTTTTAACTTCCTGAATTATGTCGTCCTCAGTCAGCTGTCCGGCGACTGTGACGCCATCATCGATGGTGATGTAATCAGTAAGCCGCCGTCCGCAGTCTTTTCCTTTTAGCATTGAAGCTTTCACTGTCGAACGCCTCCAAGATGCTCTTTTCATTTTTGACATACGTGGCCAAGGTTGTCCTCTTCACTCCATACGTCTTGGCGTGAAACGCCGTCCTTGATCGCCTTCAATATTTGCACTTTTGTGGCCAGGTCCTTCGCTTCATACTTCGGCCACTTTGCAGCACTCAGCGTCAAGATGCGCAGGCACAGCACTCTATACACACACGCAGCACAGTAAACACGTAGGCGAAGCGTGACGATGCAAAAAGCATGTGGCGACGACACACGGTGAGGCGAAGCTCGATGACTCCACTGCGCGAAGGTAGGGCTAGGAAAGAACAAACTTCCGGCTGACCTCGCTCCCCTCACGTCATTCTGCTGATGACGATGACAGTGCGGATGGCGTACGCTGCCTTTTTTTTTTCAGCTTCACACTAGCGCCACTCTTGGCAGTGTTTTTTTTTTTTTTTTCTTGTTTTACCCCTTCCGCAGTGAAATGCGAAATGGCGGGCTACGGGGCTATGGAGCTACGTCGAATTAACCGACGCACGGCAAAATTGGTCGAATTAATGAAAGTTTTGTCCCATAGACTCCTATGTGTAATTGGAGGGACCTCGCAAGCACGTCAAATTAACGGGGGTTGAATTAACGAGCTTTCACTGTAACATCGAAGGCATTCATCACCTATGACGAGGTTGCCAAGACTGTTGAATTCTGGGCGGAGTCGTCTTCAGCATCGGACGGCGGCTCTTCTGGCTTGCCAACATTTTTAATGATGTCCTCATCACTTAGCTCTTCGTAGACAAGCACATCCACGTTAGCGTTGAGGAAATCGTCCAGCTCGATAGCGCCAGGGATGTTTCCTGCATCCTGGAGGGATTTCCAGGGCGTATTGATCCCCGGAGTTGACGATGATAGAGCGTCATCTTCCGCGGCTGTAGCTGTGCTGCTCGCCTCCTGGTCAACAAACCTGGTGTGCTGGAATAGCCAGGGCTATTTGCAGGTTATTCGCCTTGCCTTTCAGGGCCGCGCCGTCGAGATACACTCGCTATCGATACGGTCAACTGTGCAAGTTCCACACTGTGGTTAAGGGAGATGTATTCAAATGTGGTGTAACTTGTGTAACTGTAACTCTGCCTTTTCATTGGGATGTTGATATATATGATCGATCAAGATAGGGAGTGACCGCTGGTTTTACGTTCCTGCACGGATGTGTAACTGTTTTTTCCTGGTAGTTTTTCACAAAAACAACCTTCTCGCGTTCGCAGTTAGAAAAAATTACAAGGGTTCAACGCTGCTGAACCAAATATTGAGCGAAAGCATTAGCTGCGGGTGACCGAGCGCTCTTCTTCTTCTCTTTTTCTTCTTCCTCAGCCCACATATCAAGCCCCGCTTTAACCAACCCATATGAACGTGCCTTAGTGGCCTATAGGGGTTCATGCTATGTGCAATGCAAGATAGCTGGGTGCATGTATAAGGTCCTCTTCTTCCTTTTACTGAAGTTGTTCTTTTGCACATATAGCTCCCTCATTTTACCCAGTCTCTCACTTCTCTGTCACACCCCCCTCCCACTTCCTCTGTATTGTAGTTTATGCCAAGTATTCGAATGTTAACAGCTGTTGCTGCAAAAAAAAAAAAAAAAAAAATGAATGCAACAACTGATAACTCATTGTTTGTTGTAGATGTCGGCGCTTGTTCTGGAGCATCCAGAATCCGAAGCAAAGAGTGGTGTATGTGTGCCGGACGTATGAGGTGCGCCCGCCGCGCCCTCCACCGTGCGAGGAGGACTGGGGTGTGAATATTACGACCGTGCATGATGACCCACCGCTGGGTGGGACCGCCGTCTCGCTTGCACCATGTGATAGTGTTGCGGCGAACTGTGATAGCACGGGTAGCAGCAGTGCGTTGGCCGTTTCGTCAAGCGACGTCTTGCCGCCTGCCACACCTGCTCCCGACCTGGATGACCTCGATGCCAAGATTCTGGATGAACTTGCTCGGTGTGTTCAGAGCAGTGACAGCCAGATGGACTTTGCTGAACTGTTGGAGAACATATCAAGATCCTGTGATGCAGCAGCCTCTACGACAAGAGGTCCTGCTGGCAGCAGCAGTGGCATTTCTGCCTCAACTAGTAGTGTACATAATAGCAGTGGCAGTGAGTATGCAGAAGCAGCAGCAACAACTGCGACCTCTCCCACGGTGGCTGACCCGTCAGTGGCAGTACACCGGGACAGTGTGGTTAAGAGTGACAGTGATGCGGCGAAATGTGAGCCAGTGGCCGCTGTGCCTGTCCCCTGCGGTTCTGGGGGCCAGGACCGGCACCACGACAGTGCCAAAGGGACTGTTGGTGCCCATCCTGCAACGACTGTGGCTAATTCCTCCCCTGGGCCAGCTGCACAAAGTGGCAGTAATGGTGCGCCATCAGTGACTCCAAAGTGCGTGGCAAAACCTGTGAGACAGCAGCAAAGTGTGTGCGGGTGCACTTGTGAAAACCGGACAGCAGTTAAGACGATGGCCAGTAAAGTTGCCACAACACCCAGCCGGGCAAGGTCACGACCTGCTGTGTCACCCAAGACCATCCTGCCCAAGGTATCGGCTTCCCAGGGCTGCCAGAGACCAAGGCCTGCCTCCTGTCAACAGCTGCATCAGCACCAACACCATCATCACCACCAACAGCAGCAGCAGCAGCACCACCACCAACACCACCACCATCAGCACCAGCATCAGCAGCAGCGGCCGGCCTCTATGGTACCGGCACCCACTCTGCAGGCCACCCAGTCCCCATGCCTTGGCATTCCGCCTGTTGCTGCCACTCAGCCCCTGGTCAGCTACTCTCCTTATGCGTACAACTTTCCCGTGATCAACCAGTTCCCGTCCACCATCAACATGACAAGTGTGAGCTGTGACAAGTTTGAAGTGTACGAAGTGCCCGGTGGTACTATCATCATTCCCCGCCAGCACTACCGGCTCGAGAACTGTGTCTCAACACTCAGCATGGCAACAGGGGCGCAGGTAGCCTATCTGGGCTCGCTGCCCCTTGTGGCATCTCCCTTCATGCAGCCAGCAGCACCAACACCACTTGCCCTTATTGGGGGGTTGGGAGGCCAGGCGGCCCCTGTGATGCCACTCGCATTGCAGTCTCCTGGTATGTGTAGTCAGATGCCCTTAGTTGCTGGCAGTGGGCTTGTAGCCAACGCTGGTGTTGTAGCTCCTGGTATGGCTTCCGCGGGGCTTGTAACATCTGTTACCAGCCAGACATCTGTCATGAACAGCGGCGCATCAACTGGACCCCGCACTTGTTCGTCATCTAAGCGTGTTCCCTGCTATGCAAATGCCCATCGAAAGATGCTCGCCCAGAAGCAGTGTGCCAAGGCGGTCATGATGCGAAACCGGCTTCTGCAGTCGGGGCGGCAGGCGGCGAAAACCATAGTGGCCCAGAGCCAGACATTCGTAGCACGAAAGCAGTGTACAAAGTGTGTGGTCCTGCCTGCACGTACGGCAACTGCCCCGCCCGCAGCTGTGGTCGCTGCCGGCGAAGCCACAAAAGCTGCACCGACGACTTCCTGCTCCGCTCAGGTGCCCACCCTGGCAAGTTCAACGTCGCTGCCATCCCCTAACCCACCCGCACCAAGCATGGCGCCAGCACGCAGTGCCCCGTCCCCCGAGGTCTACCCCGAGCCAGACTCCTCTACAGAGTTTCTCAGTGGACCGGGACGTGTGTCGCCGGTGCTTTTGCCTCCTCCGCAGCCGCCCTTCAGCCCAAGCCCACAGGAGAGCCCGCGTGGTGCAGGTGACTCAGGTTCTCTCGGGGCAGAGTCCATCTTTGCACTGCTTCAGAAAGCGGCCCAGCGCATTTTACAAGATGGCTGGCCTACGGACACAGATCCCGAGCCGTGCCCTCCGACATCTTCGACAGCGGTGCTTTCAGAAAGCAAGGAGCCTGTGCACAGTACAGTGGGGGCACTGCCGCCAACACTGCAAGAGGAGACACGTACGTCATTCTTTGACAGGCCCTACATCATCTATGAGATCAGCAGCGAGGATGGCTTTCTGCATTCATCACCTGATGTGCACGGTATGCATTCTTTCTCTTATCTCTCTCTCTCTTTTTTTGTTTGTGGAGAATTAGGCACCTTCCTCTTGTGCTTGTTTTGTACTGCGTCACCTCATCGTTGGTTGACTGCAGCACTTGAATGCTAATGCCTTGTGAACTGAAAGGTGATCCTGTCACTCTCGAGATGTAAAGAACTTGCTTTATTTAATTCAGTCTGCTTGACATGTGTTTGGTAGCGCGGAATATTTGCCGTGGAGCCATTTCCTTTTGTTGCAAGTAAGGCACCAAACTGATTCGAGTGCAAGTCGCCACCTCTCATGTGTCACTCTGTGTCCATTTTCACAGCTGCGCAAAAGAAAAAAAATATTGGCTTGCATTAGTAGTGTCATTTCCTTTCCATTAGTTTGTGCTTCTGGAAACGTTTATTCTTTCTTCGAAGCAAGGACGCTGTTTCATGTTTGCAAAGATATGTGAGAGGAGAACTTGAATGTTCATGAAAAAAAAAGAAAAATAATGTGATCATGGTAATGTGAGCCCTTGGCATCAACGCAGCGTTGTCTTCTGTAGTGTTCCTTCTAAGCGAAGATGGTGTTTCATGTTCATGTGTTTCAAAAGTAACGCGAAGTTGATTGTGAAGCGATGATTTGAGGTTACAGTAACTACGTATGTCGTCATACAAGAAGGGCAAGTTACGTATGTGGATTGCTGTATTATTCTTTGCTGGCTTATTTGCAAACAGCACAAAACTGTGCTTGTGGCGGGCATACATCTTTGTAAAGCCTTTGAAACATTGGAGTTATGTAGCGTTTAAAACAAAATTGAAAAGCATTGCAAGTGTAGGAGAATTTTCTAGCATTGGATGTAGCAAAGTGGTTTTGAGAGCAGTTTTTTAATGAGACGCTTTCTAACTGGTCATTGGCACCCTTTTATATTTTTGTAGAGGCATGGAGATACCTTTTTGAGAAGCTTCAGGATGCCCGTGCCGGTGCCAACATGCCACCATTGACCAATGATGGTGAGCAGATGCGATACACTTCCCCACTACAGCTCTTCCCCCCCTCTCTCTCCATCCTTTTTTTTTTTTGCCTGCAGCATTCATTCTCTTCTTGATATTGAACGTTAAGCATTGTTTTGATCCTTGATCCTCTCTGTTTCAGTGTAGTGAGATGTGAAAACCAAAAAGTACGCTGTACAATCTCTGGAGATGTTACTAGTTGTTTTTTGTTTGTTTTTTGCAATTGCCTTATTGTGCACGTTTTTTCTCATTACTGTTTATTGAATTGCCTTATTGTGCACGTTTTTTCTCATTACTGTTTATTGTTACTGTCCTGAAGATTCAAAGAGAAAAATCTAATATGTTAATGCTACCTGCAGGTTTGTTGCTTATTAGCAGTATGCTTGAATGTCTAAAAGAAAAGCCCTTTTAAGAAACTAGCACTAGAAGGAAGTACTAAGCCAGGCTGAATTACATAGTCATGGACATAGCATTACAATCTGGCTAATGCAACTTTTTCACCAAGAACAGCTTCGAGTCAGAATGAGTGAATAGAGTTCGATTTTTAACGCATACCACAGTACTCTGGTGGGCCAGTTAGTTTCATGTTGTTGGTTTAGTGAAAGAAGGGGGGCAGTGGTTACACAACACAGTGGCTAACAACTGTTCTTAATTGGAAGGCATGTGATGAGGTGGAGCCCTGGAACATGTCCGATGCAGCATGAGCGCTGAATAGAAAATTGAGCAGTATTACGACTCACTCTATAACTGCTCTATTAAATTGAGTGAAATTTCATGGATTTTATAAGGAGGCTCCAAGTAAACTTTGAAATTTGAAATTTTGCAGACAGGTGCAGAACTGGCTGCAGACTTTGAAAATAATGTTTTCAAAAAATAGATTTTTTGCCGGTGTTTCGACTTGCAAGACCCGTGTCCCTGCCTTAGGGTGAAGTCTTCGATTAATTTTAATGCATGCTTTCACTACCATATTGAACTTGAACGAATTTTCACGATTTTATAAGGAGAACCTCAGTGCACTCTTAGTAGATTAGAAGGTAAATTTATTGCTTGCATAGGCACATTTTTTTTAGGTACCTCCAGTCGTAAAACTCAAAAGCTCATTTCGCACTCCCATTTGTCTCACATATGGCACATCTTGCACTTACCTCAGCTGCTTTCTTCGATGATGTGGATAGTGTGCCTCAACTATCAAAAGACGTTAGTGGGTATGATCATGGAAGCTCTTCTCAGAGTTCGGCTCTGAACATCTAGTTGCAGCAGGTATACTGTGCCAATAGGTTTATGGAGGCCAAGAGATCAAACAGAGCGTCAGACGAGATCTGATGAAGTCCCCATGCGTTTCTTACCACTGCATTTGCTATATCTACTGTCCTTTGTAGCCCTGAATTTCAATTCTGGAGATTTCAGGCTTGGCAAAAGTTATAGCGAAGTTAACCTGCAATAATGGAGACGAGATAGAATTATAGCCAGCGGGGAAAAGTTATTGGTAACTATTAAAAAAATACTCAGCACATTTGACCAAAACAATTTGTTAGATGTACTAGATCTAGTATGCTAGGCAGTAATGGTTTAAGATAAGCTATAAAGTTACATATATTAGCTCGGTGACATGTCGACAAAAATGGAAAAAAAAAAAAAAAAGAGTGCAAAGTTTGTAAACATGTCAGAAATGTGAAACTTGGTTTTCTTGATTGTAAGTGAAGAAAAAGTGATCAGTCAGTGCCTGAACTCTCTTTGTTGTGATATTGTGTATCCAAAGGCATATTTTTTTTTCTCCTGTGCTGCAAGGCTGCTCAGTGAGCATTCATTTTTACTTGGGCCTTTTTGGCCTGTCCTGGGCTTTGCAGATGTGGATGGCTTTGCCATGATGGGCCTGACACACAAGGCTGTCGTGTACCTCACAGAACAGCTTCGAGGAGCTGACAACTGTGAAAACTACAACTTCCAGTACCACAAGCGAGACAGCACAAAGGTAAGTTGCTCAGGTTTCGGGTGCACTTCGAGTTTTCGGCTAGCAGCCCTCTCTTGAGAGGGGGCTAGGCTTTTCTTACGGTAAGCTGTTGCAAAATACATGGGATGCAACAGACAACACATTTAAGCAGGAAACAGCATATTTGTGTAATGGTAGGTTCCGCAGAGAGCTGTGGAACAGTAAGTGGTAGTAGGTGTAAAGTTAAGAGATAGGAAGCGTGCGGAATCAGTCAGGAAGTAACTCGAGTTAATGGCATTCTAGTGGAAATCAAGAAGAAGAAATGGACATAAGCAAGGCATGTAGTGCGAAGATAGGGTAACCGATGGTCGCTTAGGGTAGCAAATTGGATTCCAAGGGAAGAAAATCACAGCAGGAGCAGCAGAAAATTAGGTGAGTGGATGAGGTTATGAAGTTCGCAGAGGTCAAGGGGATGCAGATAGTACAGGACCGGGTTAAAAGGCCTTTGCCCTGCATTGGGTATATTTTGGCTGATGATGATGATGATGATGACGTAATGGTATGTGGCCGTAAGCATAAATTTGTACTTGAACTTGGCTTCTCCAGGAGATACCTAAAGCTTCCTAAAACCTAAAGCTTTCAGCAATTCTGTTTGAATGCTGTGAAAGCTATGTTCTCTGTGTTCAGTATTCGCTAAAATACATGGGAGGAACAGGGCCTAACTTGTGCCCTTAAATAACGCCATGTAGTTGAAATTATTCCAAGGCTTTCGTTTTAAGATAATAATTAAACCTCATATGCCATACTGAAATACATTAATGAACTTGAAGCAAAGTTGCATAGACTGCTAGAAAAAAAAAAATAAGGGGGCGACCATATGCTCTGTTTTGAGAACAACTGACTTGCTGATGCACTTGCCCCCATTTCCTTGATGTGCCTTTGGTGGTCCATCTGTTTGCATCACTAAGTACTGCTTAAATTAGAACAACAGTGTGAAAAAAGTGTCCCTTGCTTTGACCCTTCAGCTTCCGGAAAACCCGTCAGGCTGTGCCCGCCTAGAGGGCTTCAGGTCACGGGGCCACCATGACATGTTCAAGTTCCTTGCATCAGCGCATCGCTCACCGCCGAGCTACGATCCAAGCAATGACAATGGCGACGAAGTGGAGGTGCTGCACAAGTCTTCTCGGCGCCTGACCAGCCTGGACCTGCCTATGGCCATGCGCTTCCGACACCTCAAGAACACCGCCAAGGAGGCTGTTGGAGTCTACAGGTGAGCCTCTTGTTACAGCACCCCAGGGACTTAGCGAGCACTGAGTAGGGAGTGCTGCGAAAAGGAAAAAAAAAAAAGAAAAAAGCCATGTGTACTTGTGTGATCCCCCTAATGCTGCACATCCCTAGACGTGCATTGAAATAATCACGTGTTCTTTGTAACGACCAACCCAATATTTAATACCTCTTCATGGGCATTTTAGGTATAGCTATATGAACAGTAAGTAAAATAAACAGGTAAGTGATGTCTTTTGCTCTAACATGGTGTTTGTTAAAAGCTTGATAGAAGGATGCTGTGAAACAATGTCAGATTGGAGAGACACGCAGCAGGGATGATTGGCACGTGGTGAGTCTGGACGGGGGTGCAGCAGCGAATGTTCAGAAGAGCATCTATCAAGCCCTTTAATATGCCACATATTAAACTTGGCAAATCCTGTTACACAAAAAGGAAGGGCAGTTGGAAAAGTCGCAGCATTATTGGATATGTTGTGCTGCTGAGCTGCTAGGGAAAGTGCTGCGAGGGGTGTAAGAGGAGTATCGGTACGATGACAGTTGATGTAATGTGGTGACATAATGTGCTGAATAGTGTTGTCATGATAGGTTAGTGGTCAAAACTGTGGGCCTATTGCTGTACCTTCTGCTTGCTGCCTCATATTGATGGGAGTGATAGAAGCTTTATGCACACGCTGTTGCGGTTGGTAGCATTGCTTTCATTCTTCTCAATTTGCTCCTTTGTTGTTTTTTCAATCAGGTCTAGCATTCACGGCAGAGGGCTGTACTGCAGGCGCAACATCGATGGAGGAGAGATGATAATTGAGTACGCTGGTGAAGTGATCAGGGCAGCACTTACCGACAAGAGGGAGAAGTACTACGAAAGCAAGGTGAGCAGCTGAGCCTTATAGTGGATCCTACTATGCCTCTAGCACTTTCCACCATTTTTCAGAAAAAAGAGCATGGCGTGCCAAGGTGGAAAAATTTACAAAATTTGGTGCATCATCAACTTTAAGGTGTTACCACTTACGTCACGAGAGCCTGAAAGCTGACTAAAAGCCTCTATCTGAGAGTGCACAGTGTATTGCTGGCAAATGTTCTTGGATGTTATTTTGTCCCTCACTTCACTCGCTCACCGGCTGACTGACTGCTGCTAATCCAGTAATCCCATTAACAGACTTCTGTGTACGAATAATGAAGTAGATTTTCTAAGGTTTGCACTGACAGAGACTGCGGAATCTTCAGCCTTATGGTAAATTTTCCAGCTTAACCCTTTCGCTCTCATTAACGGACTGCCATGTTTGCGTCTGTCTCCCTTGCCCCCCCGCAGTGCCCGTACCCATACATTCACTACTACTGTGCGTTCAAACATTTGTGCCCAAGCGCAAAGTAGGCTAGCTGGGACATATATGATTATATTAGAAGCTCGTATTTTAGCCTCGCACTGTTGGAGTACTTAAATTGGAGAGCGCAGAGAGACCATGCACACCCTTCTTTTCAGGGTACCGTGGTACCTCTGCGCGCATGGTCATTGCCTGCGCTACTCTATTTAGCTATGTTTGTATCTCATAACCAAAATAAATTTTTACGTTCAATCCCCGATATTCTCGAAACGAAGCCGACACTGGGGGCGCGTCGTGGCCATAAACACCCGGCAGCGAAAAGGTTAATAAAGTTCTTTTAAGTTGCAACATTGTGGTTCACTTGTGACAGCACTAGTTTTCTGCGGTGTTTTTAACGTGTTTAATAGTTGAGTGCAGTCGTGTGAAGTTGTCAACGTTGACATTAATTGTGTCTGTCTGTTCCTTACAGGGGATTGGTTGTTACATGTTCCGCATAGATGACCATGAGGTTGTTGATGCCACAATGCATGGCAATGCTGCTAGGTTCATCAACCACTCCTGTGAGGTACGTGTGCAAGTCTGGCCTTGCCATTATAGTATGGTAGAATGTGGATACAAATCTCAAGGGGCCACAAAGGATATTTGTTTCACCAAAAAATGAACAAAATTCAAATGCTCAAGCACGAGAAAAGCATTTAATTAAATTATTCAGAGTTAACTGGCGACTGTGGTGTGGGAATGTGTGTGTGCGGAACACCAGTGCTTAGCACTCATGGCACATTCATAATGTACGACTGACAGTCGCATTGTTGGCGATGTGCTCGATGCACAGCGCCTCTACTCAACTCTCGGGGTGCATACAGCGCGACGGGCGAGTAGAATGCTTAGCGCTTGCTGGTGTGGTCGTGGCTCCTAGATTTGTATCATCTGTTGTTGTGTGAAAAAGTGTTTGGGACATTAGAATTGGAGCATATTATTGAAAGTGTACTTCAGCTGGGGATTTTTACGAATTTGTGTCTCCGTGATATCTTTGAGATTCCACTGCATGATAGTCTGGTGAATAGTAGTTCCACGCATGTGGACATATGGGTGGTACAGTAAAACGTGGGTGTATCGAACCACCATGTGGCGAATTTCCACATTCTCCTTTGAAGCATGTGTTTTTGCAAGCTCCTTGTAAAGAGGGCATTGCCCCCGTTGACATTGATATATGCACACTCCACGCGCCTGTCTGTTAATTAATGCCGCATTACTTGTAGTTTGACTAAATCACATGAAAATCTTATGGTGATAGAATGGGGATTGCTGCGAGAGGAACGTCTAGGGTCACAGTGAGCAAACACGGGCACAACGGGCTGTGCTGTAGCATGATCGGTGTCTCTTCGAGGTGAATTCAGCAGCCTCCGCAGCTTCTGCTTGTGTAGCATCACACCATGTGACACTGCAGTAGCTCATGTCCCAAAGTAACACAAAGGAACAGAACGTAGCAAAGCAGGCATGGGCCCACTGCTACCACTAGGTTGCTTGCGATTCAGGTGTCAACAACAGATGAGTAATGGGAGCATGGGTGGAAGAGTTCACCCTCGTGTTGCTACAGTGGACTACAATGCTACAATGGAATGAGAGATGAGCGGGCAGAAAGAAGCAGGTGCTTCTGACTTAGTTTTCTGACTTAGTTCTGAGTTCGTTGTTGCACTTTCATGGCCGAGGTGGCGCGTTTTGTTTGAAACAGAATACTTGCATTGTGTGCAGCAAAAACTGCAGCCTTGATGCGTTTTGTGCATCGCTGCTTATAGGTATCCACTGTGGTCGGCCTTTTTTCTTTTATGCTATTATTGATTGCTAGGGCTGATATACTGCTTCATTCTTCATTTACCTTTTGTTTCTTCCTCATAGCCCAACTGCTACTCGAAAGTGATTACTGTGGACAACAAGAAACACATTGTGATATTTGCGCTGAGAAGGTGAGTGTGGAAGTGTGGACTTGGGAAGTGGAAATGGGGTGTGCATGCAGCTTGTAACTTGTGCACATTATTATACTGCCTCAATAAACGTGGCAGCCTTGTGGGAAGTGCAGTTTGAGGCTAGTGAATTGGGGCACTTTAATCCTCAAACCTTGACCCATATTCTGGAAGTGTTTTCGAGGTGACCATGTCCAAATTGTTAAAGGGACTTGGAAGGGAAATACAGTTCCTCAGATTATGTGCCCTCCTGTCTCGATTAATATTTTGAAGGCAATATTTCTTTTGGCCAGTGAGGGGTACGAGTTCGGGGATCAATGGTTGCGCAATGATGCACGTTGTATATTGCAAATTTTTGCATTTATAGAGCTTTTACATTGTGTTTGAGTAATTTGTCGCATCCTTTTTGAAGCCAAAAAGAAGAAAGTGCACAAATTATGCAAGCAAATTAACTCTCATAGAACAAAAATAGAGGAGTTTTGATAACGCATCACGAAAAAGGTTATAATTTCGGCAGACAGAATAGCGGGTACGTTTATAATGCGAATGCATCAGTTTGTGACAGTTCCGATCACATGTCCACATTACACGACAGGGGTGGGACAGCTGCGCCATTTGGACCATTTTGATACATATGCAATTTTCTGTGCTTTGTTGTGCCAAAAGCATTGAAATGGCTGAAATTGTGCCGACTTGCACCAGAAAAGCCAGGCAATCGCAACGCGTCTTTTTTTTTTTTCTCGCATGCCACGGCTTTCAGAGGTGCCCGAGCATTTGATATGGTTTACGATAGCGATTGCTATGCTATTTGTACTGCACTTGTTATTAGTGAGAATGTTCGAAAATTCCAAATTTTTTTGTGTCCGAACTCGCGGCCAACCATCGCAGGTTCCAAGTAGCATTCATTGGTTGTGGGCAGAGAATCCAAAACGAAGGCACTGTGAAGGAGCCGATCATTTTTTTTCTTCATGTCCCCTTTTTCTCTTGGACACTGCAGAGAAGATTGCTGCTTCTTATGTTAGCACATGTGCAGTTGAACAATAAATATGTTATACAACCACAATTCGTTGCAATTTCTAGCGTAGCAGTTGGGAAATTATGCTGTCAAGAAACATACTAACCGGGAGGAAAATAGCGCAACTATAGGAGAGATTTTTGCGGCCGTGACTTTGAGTGCAGGGGCCAAGAAATTGCTTGAACTGGGTGTGTATCAGTGAGGTTCTACCGTAGTTGGAAACCCTAATACTAGAATACATGGATATTTTGTTCTTATAAACTACCCCCTAGGTATCGCGGAATCGTATCGCAGAATCGTCTTGTGTTTCGAGATTCACATGGTGCACAAGAAATTCAGAACAGAAAAAGAAAAAAAGACATCTGTACTGACTGCTATATCTGCCAGCAAGAAAATGAATGATGTGCAACCAAGCACTCTTTAAAGAAAAAAATTTTGTTGTAATTGCTAGTTAGTTTTAAAAGTGCCATATTTGCAAGGTCAAGGATTCTAAGTTTTCATTAAGTCAGTGCTATAGTTATAGCACATTCTGAGAAAAAGCTAGGAGTTTGCAATAATATTAATACTGGACACAAGGGGCATGACATCGCTTCAGTGAATGATGAATAGGGCCAATTTCAGAATCATTATTAGTATGCTGTTTTTTTTTTTTTGTTTTTTTTTTCGTTCTTTGCATTTATCATGCTGTAACCGCGTGTCATTAAAAGCAACAACAAAAAAACGTGAGGTCCCGTGCTGCAGCTCACTGCAGAGAAAAAGGCAAGCAAAGCTTTAAAGAATCCTGGAAGTGCATTAGCATAAACTAGCAAACTTTAAACAGAAGCCTGTGTCTCATGGGATTGCTGACTTGTGGGCAGGAGAATGGATTGGCATTCTGTTTCCACTGTGTACTGCATCTCCGTTTTCTCTAACTGCTGACGTGTTACGGCTACCTATAATTGTTTTCTCTCTCCCCTTTTCCACCAGCATTCTCAAAGGAGAGGAGCTGACATACGACTATAAGTTCCCCATTGAAGATGTCAAGATTCCTTGCTCGTGTGGCTCCCGAAGGTGCCGCAAGTTTCTCAACTGAATGGGCACGCACAGAGTGCCACAAAAAGCTGTCCCTGCATCGAGCTTACTACCAGTTGTTGGGGGACGTGTACATAGGCTTTTAACTCGACAGTCTTTTGTTCCTGTCTGTAACCTCACCATCACTCTTGTGCTCCTTCCCACTCCCCCCAGACATGTCCACTCTCAGCTACGATGTATTATTATTATTATTATTATTATTATTATTATTATTATTATTGTCATCATAATTATTGTCATTGTCATTACCTTTCACTTTTGTTCTGCCTATCCTTTCATCACCACAAATCCTCCAACATGTACGTAGAGTACTTGTGTGCCATGACTGAATGGTTGCGTGCATTTTTTTACATGTATCATGACATGCGATCAAGGTTTCTTTTTTTAGAGTTAACAAATGTTATAGGAGATGAATGGGCACCTGTGTAGCGATAAACAAGCATGCTTTTTGGTACCTTGTGTAAAAAATAAACATAGAATCAAGAGTAAGGAAGAAAACAAATTATTGAAGCAAAGATAAGAGTGAGCAACAGATAATAACTGAGGCCTTGTGCCTGAACGATATTTTTCTGGTCGGCAGATGTGCGAATTATGCACAAGTGTCTTGTTTCTTTGATTCGACGAGAAAAAAAAGCTAGATAGAGAACGATGTTACACGATACCTGAAAGTGCCTTGAGTGGTTTTTACGGGTGCCAACTGTGATCTTTGGGAGTCAACCTGTACATAAAATAGAAGTTTTAGCTGTAATTACCACTGTCAAGGAAAGCACGAGACAACATCATTTGTAACACATTTCGGGAGTTACTACAAGTCTGTTAGAGCAGCGGGGAATGAGAAGATATGCACAATTATAAATATCTCATCGTATATAGTATATATATACATATATACATATATATATATATATTATATATATATATGTATATTAGTTGTTGTGTTCAGAATCTTTGCAACTATGTATACCAATAATGTCACTATTTGCATGTGTTTGCAAGCACTACTGTTCTGTCGAGTCATTTGGCAAAGGCTTGTGGGAAGTGCCCCCTCCCATTTCGCCGTCGTTTTGTCGTTGCCTGGGAGCAAAATTGCACATGAACAATTGTGTAGTCTGTTTTTAGATTTACTGTGCATGTTTAAGTTGCATCATTTTTCCGATGCGGCTTTGTCGAGAATATACATGCAATGTTGTACAGAATGTTGCTAGAATGCTCTTTTTTTTTCTCAAGCGAAAATTGTGATGCCTCTGTTAGTATGTGTCACGTTTAGAGTGTGGCTATTATTGCCAGCGCGTTTTAGGCTTAGTAGAACTGATTGAAACTGTAAATATAAGAACGCCTCATAAAGATGTTTGTTTTCTGATTTGTCTGGCTGTGTTTTAACTCTAAGGTTGTGCGGTATGCACAGCCTGTATGAACATGGAACTGCTGCTGTGGGCAACACCTGTTTGGTCAATGTCACTTGGAGCTTATTTCTTGACTATCATTTTATGAACGGTTTCGCTTTCAGCACCTACAAATTTGCTGGTAAGTTGCAAAAGGACGTGGGAAAAGTAATTTATTTTTAATTTAAGGAGATGACACTATGTGTCATTGCACTGTTATTGGGATGCCAGGCATGGTCTTAGTCACAACCAATTTGAAGAGGAGAATGATTTCCACTTAGCAACTGAATTTAGCAACCAGTATCTTGGAATTGAAAGCGCAGCATTGTTTTGAATACTGACGTTGCAATCCTGTGTGTTTGTATGACAGTGCTAGAAAAATTACCTTAGTAACACTGACTGAAGCTGCACATAGAGCATTAGTTCCGGTGCTGACCTAAGAAAAACCTGCGGCCAAGTAGTAGATATTGAATTGGATGTAAAAAATGGAATGACTTTCGGAATGAAGTGCCCTCTCGTAGCTCATTCCAGCTGAGTGCTGAAGTGGTGCCACAACTAATTTCACAATGTCCAATGCTGCTGATTGCTGCTCATTGCTGAAAGGAAAAATTATGGTAGACACTCAATCTGCTAAACAGCCATGATGCTTTCCATCTACGGCTCCCCTTGCAGATCCTCGTGCATGTACACTTTGCTATTTGCTTAACCATGGCTTCCTTAATTTGCATCTGTATTGTCTCGCATATTATTAGCTACTACATTTTGTGCCGGAGTGCCCAACCGATGCAATGCCCCGCTTTAATCACACCCTACGAATATGCCTATGTGGCCTAGGGACAGCTTGTCCCTTTCGGAACCAAGGTCCCCATATGGTTCAATTCCTATGTCATCCTCCCATCTCGAAGAAGCTGCTTGAGTTGGCAGCCCCTGGCAAGTTAGTCATGGTGTTGTGACATCGCACAATCCGCCAACCAGTTGGTGCCCAGTTGTACGTGTTGCCTGCTGACTACCGCGATATTTGCTCACGACACCACATTTTCTGGAGAATGGGGCCTTCATTGCTGTGTTGGAATGTGCTGCATGATATGGCCTGCCTATTTCTTGTTTAGAAGGCTGAATTTTTTTATAGAGGCCAGCAAGCAGTGTAATGTGTAAATCCACTAGAGGAATATATCAAAATTATTTTCCGTAGCCTGCACTGCCTGCCGTCCCAAATAATTTTAATCCCATCTCTCCGCCTGATGGTGTACCTGTTGGTCATCACACTGGTACACATAAGACATTATTTTGGTGAAAAAGGTGGCTTACCAGTAGGTCGCAATACCATGGAAAATGGCTTCTGAAATTATTAGGCGCATCAGCAACTGACTGATTTATTGTCGAATACCAACTTTGGTATTGTTTGGTAGCAGATTGTGGCAAGCTCTCCAAGAGAGGGGAGTTCCAATTCACCTCATTTGTCTCCTCAGGAACCTTTATGAAGGGCAAGAGGCCACAGTCAGAACTGGGCATGGTCTTATTGATTGGTTTCCGATTGAGAAAGGGGTGAGGCAAGGCTGCATACTGTCGCCCTGCCTATTTAACCTATATGCAGAGTGCATCATGAGGAAGGCCGGTCTGGACGAGTCTTCAGCTGGAGTGAAGATTGCTGGAAAACGTATCAATAACCTTAGATATGCGGATGATACCACTTTAATGGCAGAAAGTGAAGTGGAACTCAAGAGACTTATGATGCGCGTACAAGAAGAGAGTGAGAAGTTTGGGCTTAAATTGACATTAAAAAGACATAGATCATAGTGTCTTGCCCTATCAAGTCCTGGAGCATCGAGGGACAAGAAGTGGGAGCTGTGACAGATTTTCTCTTTTTGAGCTCCAAGATTACCCTGAAAGGAGACTGCGGCCATGAAATTAGGAGACGCCTGCTTCTGGGAAAGAGCAATGGTTAGCCTTGACCGCCTAGTAAAGAGCAGAGACATTAATTAGTCTGCCAACCAAGATCCGTATAACCCGTGCTATGGTCTTTCCAGTTGTGATGTATGGATGCGAGAGTTGGATTCTGAAAAAGGCTGACCGCCGAAGAATTGACGTGTTTGAATTGTGGTGCTGGCGAGTACTCTTAAGAGTTCCTTGGACTGCCAGAAGATCAAATCAGTCGATATTGTCGACCATAAACCCTGACTGCTCATTGGAGGGTCAAATTCTAAAGTTAAAGCTCAGCTACTTTGGTCATCTGATGAGAAGAGAGGAGTCGCTGGAGAAAGATTTGATGTTGGGAAAGGTTGAGGGTCGCCGGAGAAGGGGTAGGCAGCGAACGCGATGGTTAGATGGCATTCTCGAGGCATTGCAGATGAAGCTATGTGATGTTAAGAAGATAGTGAGAGACCGGAAAGCGTGGCGTGACATGGTCCATAGGGTCACGAAGAGTCGGACACGACTGAACGCCTGAACTGACTGACTGACTGACTGACCAACTTTGGTTGTACCAGGTCATACCAATGCTGACCATGTAGTGGTAGTTGCAGTGCCATCCCAACTGAAATTGGCTTGTTGTCTAAATGATTGGGCAGAGCTTAGCAGCCGGTATTCTTGGCCGGCCAATGCAAGCCTGGTGGTCTGCCAGTTGCACTGGCTAATATTTGGCCAAGGACTTTCAGCCAACTATCGGCAAATGGTAGGGATTTAGTCATTAGCCAAACATGGCCCAAAGTAGGGTCGCAGTTGGCTGCCCACGAGGCTGGCCAGGTACTTTAATTGAGCCAGCCACATATCGGCAAATGGTAGGGAATTAGTTGGCAGCCAAACATGGCCCAAAGTAGGGTCGCAGTTGGCTGCCCAGGTACTTTAACTGAGCCAGCCACATATCGGCAAATGGTAGGGAATTAGCTGGCAGACAAACATGGCCCAAAGTATGGCCATGGTTTGCTAACCATGAGGCTGACCAAGGAGCATGTATGTTGTAGCAGACGCATTTGCATAATTTTTGCACAGAAGTGAAGTTTTTAAATAAAAATCGGCAACATGAGTACTATGCCCTTTTTTCTATTTTGCCGTTGCAAGCTTAAAAATAAATTAAGATTTCTCTCGACTTGAAGCCCCGCCGGGGTGGTGCAGTGGTAAGACGCCCGACCACTGTGCCGGAGTTCCCGGGTTCGAACCCGACCGCGGCGGCTGCGTTTCGATGGAGGCGAAACGAAGAGGCGTCGTGTGCTGTGCGATGTCAGCGCACGTTAAAGATCCCCAGGTGGTCGAAATTACTCCGTAGCCCTCCACTACGGCTCCTCTTTCTCTCTTTCCACTTTCATTCCCACCCTCCTCCCTTCCCTTACGGCGCGGTTCGGGTGTCCACAGAGCAAGTGTGACAGTTACTGCGCCTTTCCCTTCCTGTGAACCAATTTAACTTTATTTAACTTTTAACTCTCGACTTGAAAAGGTCACTGGCTCTGAAAGGAGTGCTTAATATATGGGAGTCATATAAGCTCGCTGAACATTGCAGTTAGGTTGTGTGTGCATGCAGCATGGTGCTATCTTGTTTCATAGTTATCTCTGGTGCATTGTTTCTTGTACGATTAATGTATGGACCTGGTCTCCATGGAAAATGTTTGTGATAATTATCACTGCTAGACATGTTCCTTGCAACCTGTTGTTTAAAAAAAGTCGCAGTCTTTTTCAGTTCTACAAACTAGATTATTCTGACCGATTTTTTGTCACAAACGTGCATGTTTTGTTGGCAAGGTTACAGACTGACATTTCTAACTATTCAGGCAGTTTCACATTGCAAAGTGGACATTATCTGCAAGGTCAGCTTCCGGCATTGACCCACCATCGGCCCCACATTGGTTAACATGTGTGTCTAGCTTGTCCAGGCTGATTGTCCAATGACCAATAACCAAAAATGAATTCGTCAAACCTTGTTGACTGTGCTTGTGCCAAGGTTGGTCAACACTAGCATCTCATGGCGATCCAATGTCCATCATGTCAATCGTACAAGAATCAATGCACCGAAGGAAAACTACGGAAGACAGTAGCATGCTGCGTGCACACACACCTAACAGCAACTTCAACATGATTATATATCCTCATGATGTGCTCATTTCAGAGCCAGTGACCTCCGCAAGTCTAGTAAGTTATTTCAATCATTTTTAAGCTTGTGATTGCAAGGGAAAATAAGAAGGGCCTGCTAATGCATATTGCCAATAATTTTCAATTAGAAACTTCCCTCTGTCACCTTTGTGCGAACATGCAAATGCATTCGCTAAAACATGCATGCCACTTGGCCAACCTCGTTCGTATCCAACCACAATCCACTTTGGGCCATGTTTGGCTGCTGGACGTCGGGTGCCGACTAATTTTCTACCATTTGCTGATAGTTGGATTAAAGTCACTGATTTTGTAGGGAATTAACCAGCGTAATGGCATCCAACCAGGGACCACCTTTTGGGCATACATTGGCTAGCCGAAAATACTGGCTGCCGAGCTCTGCCCAGTCGTTTACAGACGATAGGCCGTTGGTCAATTTCAGTCGGGATGAGATCGTCTGTGTCGAATCCGCGGTGCGTCGATCAGCACTACACAAATAATGTCCGCGTAAAGTCCTTCCAAAGAAAAGCTAAGTCTGGACAACCATCGGACAGCCACAGATAAAGCCAACTCAGTTGTCGAATTCGTGACGCTTATTTGCCAGTTTACATGGACCCGTTATCGGGTCAAAAACCGGTCATGGGTTCATGTAAACGCCGCGTCAGATCGAGTCGACGAGTCGAGGGGTTCACTCGCTCGACTCCGCTGCAGGAAGCAATTGTAAACGCGGTCGATGTTGGAGGGAGGATGCGATGATGAATAGTGGGAACAGTACGCGGAAAACGCAGGATGCGCTGGGATTGGATTGACCCGACAGGAGCGGGCAGAGTTGAGTTTTCGGGTCGAAAACCGGTCATGGCTTCATGTAAACGCCACGTCAGGTTGCGTCGACGAGTCGAGAAGTTGAGTCCAGTCAACTCTGCAGCAAGCGATGGGTTCATTCGCTCGACCCCGCTGCAGGAAGCGTAAACGCGGTCGACGAGTAGTGGGAAAGGAGAAACTTTACCATCGGAGTTTAGGTTAGATTATAAAAATAAAAACAAACAATGCCATCTGTTATTCTTCGCGCCACTCGTCGGGTCGGGTTCATGTAAACCCGCGGGGCCGACTCGGTCGAGTCCTCTCATCAGGTGTTCTAGAAACTCAACTCAACCCCTCAACTCGACCACCGCAGTGGGGTCCATGTAAAGTGTATTCTAGCACACTACTAAAGTCTAGTTTTATGGTTTGAATGGTCTGATGGCCTACGAGGAATCGATCGCTTGGGAAAAGTCCCTTTCCAGTCCTGAAAAAGAAACTGAAATCGACCGAAGATCCTTGGTCTAGGGGGCGCGACAGCTGTTACAACTTACAAGTTAGAAGACGCACAGCGTAGATGGCGTCAAATTTTATAGCGTAGGCGACGTGTTTCGCATTGCAATGATGTTTTCAGGAGTAAACGTTGTGAGTGTAAACACACCTCTATCAATCTAACTGTATCAGGGCACCGTTCGGCCATCATTAAGCAGCGAGAAGTGTTGACATGTTGCCTTTATAACGATGGTAGTGTGGCGTTACGATATCTGTGGTTTGCTTTGCTTGTGTTCCACTTATGGATCAATTATTTATGCTGATTATGCCATCGTCGAGTGGATGGTCATTCCGACGATGTACACAAGGTGCGTAATTTTGTTCAAAGCAAAAAGAAACTGAAATCGACCGAAGATCCTTGGTCTAGGGGGCGCGACAGCTGTTACAACTTACAAGTTAGAAGACGCACAGCGTAGATGGCGTCAAATTTTATAGCGTAGGCGACGTGTTTCGCATTGCAATGATGTTTTCAGGAGTAAACGTTGTGAATGTAAACACACCTCTATCAATCTAACTGTATCAGGGCACCGTTCGGCCATCATTAAGCAGCGAGAAGTGTTGACATGTTGCCTTTATAACGATGGTAGTGTGGCGTTACGATATCTGTGGTTTGCTTTGCTTGTGTTCCACTTATGGATCAATTATTTATGCTGATTATGCCATCGTCGAGTGGATGGTGATTCCGACGATGTACACAAGGTGCGTAATTTTGTTCAAAGTCTTTTCATTTTTTGTGCTCGCTACTGGCTGCCTGTCTGAATGCGAAACGAACTGTTCATTTTTTTTTTTGCTCGCTACTGACTGCCTGTCTGAACGCGAAACGAACTGCGCATTCCGTTTTCACCAATGTGCGATTCAGTCGCTATTTCAGTTATGCATAAGCAAAACCAGTTTCTTGCGCATGGCAGTCATGCGTACAGCGCTGGAATAACAAGGAAATGTTATGCTTTGCAGTGGTTTCTGAAGTGCCGACATTCAAACTGCGCGGAATAGTCAGTCAATCGAAGTCATTTGGCAGTTAGTACCGCAAAGCTGCCCACGATTCCGAATTTTTAATTCAGCGACCTCTTTACAGTTCGTGCTAAACAGCTGCAGTGAGAATAGGCGACCTGTGCTACACGTGTATCCCCACTTCATCCCTCCTTAGGCTGTCCCTCTCCACTTCCATGCTATACTTCATTAATATACACCTAAGTTTCATTCTAACTAGCAAATAAAAACAGTGTGCAGTCATAGTGACTAAGTGGCCGATGTGCTTGCTCCTCAGGTGAAAAGTCACATCATCGCCAGGCCCAGATATGATGCTTCCCTTTGGTGTTATGCAGAGACACTAGGGCAGTTTGTCATAGTTATTTTCCATGTGCCACTGTGATCCGATCCGCGATATTGCCACAAGACTAGAAGTCTGCACAAGTCTTATTGATTTAAGAAAGGCGAAATTCTTTCAGTTCATAACTACCGTCCAGTTTCTATATCTCATCTTGCAAAATATTGGAATCTATATAGTTCCCAACCACATCTGTGGCTTTTTCAACTATTTTAACATGTCATCGTTTCAACATGGTTTATAAAGGGATTTTTGACCTCAGTTTTTCTTGACAAGGACGGCCGAGTAGATTTAGTATTTTTAGGCACTAATAAAGGCGTTCGACTGTGTGCCTGTGACAAACTTACTCTGAGGTTGCAAACACTAGACTTAGAAGTTATCAATGAGCCCTTAAACATTCGTTTATTTGCAGAAAGTTTTTTTTAAGTGAAATTAACCCTGAAAATGACCAGCTTGTGTGTTAAGCTCAGCCGTGAATTCTTTAGGTGATTGGACGACTAAGTGGAGTATGAAATAAACTTTATGAAATAAGTCTTCATGTCTCGGAGAAGAAAATGTCCACTTTAGTTCACATATGCTATTCAGGACAATCATCTCACTGAAATCAGGAATGGCCATAACAAGTGAACTGGCCTGGACAACACATATGGACAATATTTCCTTATCAGCCGTCTGTAAACTCTGTTTTCTATGTCATAAGCTTAGACTCGACAGTCAGGTTAGATACCTAGCATATACTTCTCTGATCCATCTGAAACTGGAATATGCTTGCATCATTTGGTGCCCTTTAACTAAAAAAATATATTGACACATTAGGAAGAATTCAGCACAGAGCTGTCCAATTTATTTACTTGAAGTGTGCTTGTACAGATTTCATATGGGTTCCAACATTCACATGCTTCTGTCAATACACAAGTTCTTGTGCCTAAAAATTTTTGTACTCATTGCTTTGGGCCCCAATACATATTTAACACCACAGTGGACCTGATATAATCATATGCCTCCTCCAAAATCTTACTTCACGAGGACAAGTTCATTGCAGTTCTCGTTTTTCTCTTGAACTATACCAGGTTGAAATAATTTACCCAATAACTGCATTTAGTCTTTGAGCACGATACAAGCACATATCCTGAACAATATACCAGCCATGTCATGTTTTGTTACTCTTATGCTTCTTTTATTTAATGCTTTCACCTTCATTCATAGCATTTTTTTGCATCCTTCTACAAGTTTCCCAGTGTTGTCACTACTGTATTATAAGTTGTGTGTGCTCTATATTTCACTTCCAGAGGAACTGCTTTTGCACTTTTGCGACATGTTTGCTGCCTAACTTTTATGGTAGCATATACAGTTTGTTCAAAAAGTCAGCGCAGCTGCTGTAAGCCAGAATTGAGAAACATTTAGAAAAAAAAAGGGCCAAGAAAACATGCGTGCCTTTTTTTTATATCACAGCTGTGAAGCAACTGTTCTTTTTGCAATGTTCAGAGTTGTGTCATACCATTCAGCGTACATCCGCCAGTCAACTTGGAAGCTTGTTTATGATGGATACGTACCGATGACATAGGTACTACGCCTTCCGATCCCCCAAAACCAAACCAACTAAAAACGTTTGGTTTGGTTTATGGGGTTTAACTTCCTAAAGTGGCTTGGACTATGAGAGATGCTCTAGTGGAGGGCTTCTGAAATTTCGACCACCTGGGGGTTCTTTAACGTGCACTAACATCGCACAGCACATGGGCACCTTGCTTTTCGCCTCCATCAAAAAGCCGCTGGCAAGGCCGGGATTCGATCTGCATCCTTGGGAACAGTAGTCGAGTGCCCTAAGCATTAACACTTTGCCAAACTATGTGCCAATCTCTCAGTGTCAAATATGAAATGAGAGAGCTGTGTTGTAGGTGCTATCTCAAAGCAAAGCTTAAGCATTCTCCTAATTTCTTCTTGTCATATACACCCGTCCTGCTTGCGATCAGGCCTGCAGTATTCTGTAAATGAAAAATTAATGGCATAAATTAAATTAATGCAATAGTAATGCATTTGAGTACGATACAAGCACATATCCTGAACAGCATATACCAGCCATGTCATGTTTTGTTACTCTTATGCTAGTAGATGAAAGGGATAGATAGAACTATGTATTTGAGAGGTGCAGGGATCACTGATGATGCTGACGGAAAAGGAACATTTTTCTCCTTATCCCATCTATGTGCCGGTTACATTTTTTGGATGCTGTTCACCCACACACCTCCTCTCCCATCGCTATGGAATGAAGGGATTGCTGGGAAACCATAAGAACTCTTCCATAATCTGTAAGCAAATCCAGATTGGTTCACAAGAGAAGGACCTCCGGAGATTGCTGTTTTCGCATCTTGACAAAAGTCTCCCCAACAGCCAGATAAAGTCACATTAGGCGCCGGCTCTCTCCTAATTCCGGTTATGTCGCTTCACACGTGCTGCTCTAAGTTCCATTATTAGTGGTTCTATGTGTGAAGCAGACTAAAAATTGTGGCTCCTTCCAATGCAGTCGGGAGTCGAGGCCTTGGGCTACAGCCTTCTTAGCGCCCCCTTAATCCAGTGCTGATGCTAAACCATTCAAAGCAGTGACTCTGTTGTGTGTTTTATGCTCTGAGTCATGTCTGCTCCTAATTTTTCTTAATGTTCACGAAACATTTTCTTTCAGCCTATGGGGCGCATTCAATGTGGTGTGCTTCAACATCATCGTCTTCCTGACATTAATGGCACACACAAGAGCAGTATTCTCAGATCCTGGGACAGTTCCTCTACCAGAGACTAATCTAGACTTTTCAGATGCGCTGAGAGCTAACAAGCCTACCGATGACAAGGTAGGGACACTCGAACTGTCCCATGCTCTGTTTGCTATTGATGGGCACAGGCACATTTGCATATGAATTAACACAAGTAATGTAATGCCAGATGGAAACAGAAGATCTAATATTGCCATTAGGGGGGGTTATCAATATAAGTAACTTTTTTTTTCACCTATGGTCATTACTGTTAACAAAAAGTGACAAAAAACCCTTTGTAGCTTCACTGTTGTAAGTACATAGCTTTTGCATTATGTGACCTATAATCTGATGAAATTGATTTTATTCAAGTTGCTGAAGAGGTGTGATTGTTTGCAAATATTTTAATGTCAGCAACATACAGCTACTAACTGCATAGAAGTAGGCTTGTTAAATTTGTAGACATGGGACTAGTTTAAAAGTGCATGGCCTTCTCTTTTGTGCGCATTGTGTCTTTGTAGCATATGGAAAAATTTTCCTGAAAGTAGCCTTTTTTTCTTCACCATTTTTTACTTCTTATACCCTGCAATCTGAAGCATTGTTTCAAAGAAAGTTCCTATTGACAGTTCGCAGTTGCATTCTAAAATAACGAAAAGAAAACATGCAGCCACATTTATAATGACTAAGCTTATCTGTTTTCACGTTAACATGCTATCTGCATTGCCGTCAGTTTATAGGGAGCGAATGAAAAGCACTATGCTTGAATATTTTATTTCATTACGCTAGCCATTTGCATTCAGTGCTTCAGAAGCTGTGGCGTGCAGGAGAGCATTTATACAGCAGCGACTTCCACAGTATAGCAATGATATGCTTGTGTCAAGAGGACCTGCGCGTGGCTCCAGTGCATGTTCACATGACTATCCTTTACACGTCCCTCTTGCTGCAGTTGTCGTCTGGTAGGATGTGCGCTAAATTGGGTAAGGGGGAGGGTGAGGTGTGATGTTTTCCTAGCAAACGTGCTGCCCCTTGCTTCTTGCAATTTTTGCTGTCATCGAGGTGAGACGTTTGTTCGTCAGCTAGGTTGCGGCATGACCTCTCAAAAACCACATCTAGCTGGAAGCTGAGAGACGAAAGAAATGCGGGGGGGGGGGAAGGCACACTTCAGAAATGTGCTGCCTGATAATATCTGCATATTTGGGTCCACATCTTTCATAGACAGAATGGGACCCTGTTTACTCCAGCGAGCGTAATGTGGGAGACATGCAAGACAGACACATCGCTCGTCTTTAAATTACGTTACTGCCAAATGCTAATGTTCCTAAAAAAGGATCATTTACAGAAACCTCACAGCTGCTGAAAAACGCATAAGCTTTAGTTTTTTACTTAGCTTTCATGAAGTTACCAACTCTTTGTCATTGCTTTTCTTCAGTTTTATTCCTTTCAACATTTTTTTTTCCTTCTGCAAGAGGGTTTTACACACACACTGCTTCGGCAAGGTCCCAAATATGTCCATTTACCACTAATAATCTGAAGTCTTTAATTAAGCTGATAATAAATATTTTACTTGCTGTGCTCTTTGCTACTATCACACAGTATTCGAAAGTCAGAAATTTCAAATAAAGAAATCAATTTCAAATTGATTTCTTTATGTTCAAGTTTTGGAACATGGGCAAGTAAAGGGTTATGTAGCTCCTTTATATGAGCTGCATTGACTGAACTTTTTTTTTGTAAGCATGTTGAGCAGTGCCACCAGCACTTCCAACCTACATGCAGGGTCTTTCACTCTTGCAATGTTTCCAAGTTTCTAGCATATTCGGCTTAAACTAATGAGCCTTAGTTCATAGAGAGGCATGAGCACTTACTATAAAAGCTTTGGATATGCTAAATTAAAGAATAAAAAAATTTGCAGTGTACAGTTTGCTTTGCTGGGGGAAACCTGTGACAGGTTTGTTGTAAATGAGAAACAATGCTCCATGTAGTTGATGAACATCCTCTGATGCACATCTTTATTTTTCATTTTTTTCTTTATGAACATGCCATGAATGACTGGTGTCATAACTAATGGTACATATTGGGTATTGCCGTAACATTATGAATCGGTTTCCTCACAGCTACTTGTAACATGAGTCAGCCGACCGGGATAGCAGTCAGTTGTGCGACAATAGACTGCAAGCAGGTTGTCATTCACTTGCACTGCCCTGCCCGGTACACGTTGGTGCACAAGCCTTCTTGGCACTGATTTTCAGGAGCCACCTGGACCATGTTGTCGCACATAACACATTCATCAGGAATCCAGGATGCCCAAACTGCTTCAGTGCATGAATCCTCTGCCTGTTGAACGCACTTGTTGCAAACAAAAAAATGCAAAGTCCACCCCAAATATTCCAGTGGTGCTGCTAAAGGAATGCTTAAAAAAATAAAATAAAAAAGTTGTCATAGAGCCTTGCTTGAGTCCTTTGCTAGAGCATGGGCACAAAGTTTTGAGCCTACATTTTTTTTTGCACTGATGTAGTAGTGTGCAGGGCCTTAAGAATGACAGTGCTGAAGATGTGCCAGAGTATGCTTACTGCACTGTTTATGTTTTATAGATTTTTTTTTTTTTGGTTCCTACATTTTGTCACAGATTGCATTCATGAAGTGTGTGTGATGAAAAAATAGTTACTTTGTTGCTTTTCTGCTGCTGTGAGTCCATGTGACTTGTAGCAGTTTTGTGCATGAACCTCATCCATGACAACCTGCAGAAGCCCAAATAAGAAGTGTGGGAGCAAGGCGATGCAGCAATATGTTATTGAAAGTACCCTAGGGCAAATATTTTTCAATTTTGTTGTCTATGGTCGCGCAAATAATTATTTTTAAAAAGCAGGACCTGGAAATTTGATGTGTATAGTTCAAGTTAATGAAATGCAAGTTACAAGTACAGCAGTGATGTTGTGTATAGTTTTTTTTTAAACCTTCCTTCTCTTTTACCATATGGTGTCAGGTGGTGCTTGGATAATAGGTTTTAGACTCTTCGGACTTACTATGTTTGGATGTTTCTCCTGTCAGGGCGACTGGACGATATGCTCCCGCTGCGAAACATACAGACCGCCACGTGCCCATCATTGCAGGATTTGTCAGCGTTGCATCCGCAGGATGGACCACCATTGTCCATGGTTTGTGAACAGTTGTCTTGCTGTGTGTCCCTCTGGTGCACCGATTTTGTTACAAAGGCAGAAATGCACTTTACCTTTATGCTAACGGCTCTTACTGCCTTTCACTTTGTTTCCTGTTGAAGCATACGATGTGTATGGGTAAAATTATTGCAGACACACGGACACTTCATATACACGTAATGCGTGTTGCACATTTACCTGCATGCAGTAGAACGCTTCTCCCAGCTAAACTGCTGAGTCCTTGCAGCTCAAATTTTGCACAGAAATGGAATTTGATTGTCAGTATTTTTTTATGCCAAATTTGTTTGGGGCACTTGCCTCAATCAGTCAGAAAAATCTGGATGTTTGCATCATCTGTGTTGACGGCAAAGCAAAGCAAGTCGCTGTCCCAGCAATGGCACCTGTTGCGTCATCTCATGTTGTTTACAGCAACACTGCCGTGGAGTTTTGGCGAAGGAAAATAGGTGGGCAGGGTTGTTTTGCAGAAGGTTTTAAGAGCTTTATCAACTAATTTATCAATAATAATCAGCGAAACTAGGTTTGACAAAAACTGCACTAAGTTTGACGAGTTTTGTGCATCGCAATAAATCATTTCCAGGTTGCAACGCAGTGACATGGCGCTCTCAGTGTCATCATTGAGGCAGCAGCTTATTTTGATTTGCCTCTGTCACAGATGATGCAAACATGCGGCTCTTGATCTAATGAGGCGAGCACCTCATGCAAGTTTGGCATAAAAGAATACTGATGACCAAATGTCATTTCTGTGTGAAATTTGAGCTATAAGGATTCGGCGGTTTAACTGGGAGAAGCATAATACGGCACGCGTGTAATTGCACAATGCAGTATATATACGCCATGCACATTATTTGGGTTTGGGAAGAGATGATGAAGACAATGCACTCGTGGGAGATCATAGCTGTGATAGAATGCATTGATTTATACTCCGTTTCATACATCAGGTGCAACGCAGCGAAAGCTACGCAAGTAGTCCGTAAGAAAAAAATGAGGCGTATCACTACACGCTCATTCCGTGGTCGAGTGGTTTCTGTGGAAACGGGCTCTATTCCGATCATACACGTTTGCAATAACTTGCTTCACGTGCCTGGACATCACAGTGCGGATCTTATAGAAAACAAACCGCTCCGAAGAGGCAGCCGCAGTTGCTACATTGCGCATCACAGAGGGTACCGCTGGCAGAATTGCAGGGTAGCGAAAACACAACACGAACGAAAATGACAAACAAAACATACAAATTCACCGAATCCGATGTTTTCTCCCTAAAAAAGGTGCTTTTTATGGAGTTGATGGCAAATGTTAGATGTATTAAGGTTGCAGACAAAGCAACTATTATTTCCTCTCGTCAAAAGCATGCATTATTTTTCATCGTGGATGCGAGGAGCGCAAACAAGAGCTCTAGCTTTGGCAGTGTTGCACTTGATGAAACGGAGTATAGGTGGAAGCTGTTGCAATAATGAGAATAGTAGAGAAAAGGTGCGGCAGTTGCATGAAGCTCTCCACTGCTTCCCACATGGTTTTAAAAGGAGGAATTTGCAGAGAATATGCATACATTCCTGCCGCAGTCTTATGGAGCATTTACAGACTTGGCTCAGCTGTTTGTGCGTAATTTTCAGAAAAAAAAAAAGAAAGAAAAACTGGCTATGCTAGCGAAAAAAATGGAAAAGGCAACAGGTTAATTAATCATGCTTTCTGGCTGCGTTGAGAGACTGTTTTTGTCACTAAAACCATTGTGATGGCTTGATGGCTCTGGCATTTGGCTGCCGAACCTGAGGCCGTGCAGTACAATGCCTGTCTCAGTGGTCGTATTTCAGTGACAGAAGCATGCAAAAGAGCCTGTGTGCTTGTGAAAATTAACGCATTGTAAACACAAAAAAGGCGGTTGAATATAAATTTCAGCCCACCGCTGCAGCATCTCTCATAGACTACATGCAGAGTATTTTGCATTTTTGCTTACCCCATATACTAGTGCCTTTCTCAGCTAAACAAACTGACGCATTGTTGGAGCTCAGATTTTGTACAAAAATGGTATTGATTGGCAGTACTGCTTTATGTCACATTTCTTTGGGCTACTTGCCTGATTCGATCAGAAGTTGCGCACATTCTATGCGGTGGTGGCAAAGCAAAACAAGCCACTGTCCGAGCAATGGCACCTGCGGTGCCGAAGTACTAAACACTCTGCCTGTGCTATATACCATATCACTCCTCCTGTATTTGTGTTCATTCAAGCTGCCTGTGTAAGTTTTGTAATCATCAATACTTAAGATAATTCATAAGATAATTTTCAAATTATCTTTAATAGGTAGGTGGGGTGTGAGAAAAAAAAAAATTACAAGGATTCAACGCTGCTGAACCAAATATTGAGTGAAAGCATTAGCTGCTGGTGACCGAGTGTTCTTCTTTTCTTTTTCTTCTTCCTCAGCCCACATATAAAGCCTCGCTTTAACTAACCCATATGAATGTGCCTTAGTGGCCTATAGGGGTAACGTGAATGCCAGTGTCCTAGCAGGCTGATTCTGACATAACCGTCCCATGTGAAACGAGAGACCCAAGTTGGCAGCTTCTGCCAGCCCACACCCTAGTGTCATGTGGGGTGTGACATCACAGCGTCACCTGGGTAAGACGTGGCTACCGCCGCGCTACGCTGAAGGCTTGAAACCTAGAGTAGTATTGCTTTCGCAATAAAACAGGTATTTAAAACTGGGGCACAGGTATTTAAAACCTGGGGAAAGTTACTGGTGCCAGTTGCATTTCAGATTAGTTTTCTTTATTGCGAAAGCAATACTACGACAGCCAAAGTGAAACCTCGGGTGGCCGCAGTTACACCGTGAAGTGGCAGCTACGCCGTGAAGAGGCGTAACTACAGTCTTCTCATAAAAAAAATCAGCCTGCCATGACATTTGAATTCACGCTCCCCTATGCCTCGGGCAGGAGCTGCCAACTCGGGTCGCTACTTTCATATGGCAGAGTGATATCAGAATCAGCCTGCCAGAAAACCGTTTGCATTCTCGTTACCCCTACAACACGCAGGCTTGTCCATACGGCTTGGTTGAAGCGTGACTTTATATGTGGGTTGGTAGCTCACACTCTAGCGTCAAGTGTCATACCCTTAAAGGATGAGTTTAAGTGTCCCCAATAATGTAGCACTTTACACTGATAGGGCGTGATAGGGGAATATACTGTAGCAGGCAAAAGAAGCTTCCGCCGTTGCTTTCGCAATTCAACTAGGGAGCTAAACCACAACTAATTTTTGCCTAAGGACTGGTTATTGGGTACATTCGGCTTTCCAGTCCCGGACTAATTGCTGACAGGTCTCGGCTTCTACTCTGACAGGAAGTAGTGTGATGGTCACATAACCTTGCAAGCTCCCTCCATCGTTTGCTTTTAGCAGACGATGCTTACCGTTAGTCACCACGACTCGGTTCTTTAGCATTGGCGCTGCACGCACGTTTATCTTTTGGCATACATATAATATTAAAGATAGATATGTGAGGAGTGAATCAATCAGTGCTTTTCATGAACGGAGCATGACATGCTTAATGCAAAGTGTTTTACAGAACTCAGTTTGGCAGGGTTTGCTTGCTACTGCTCCTCGCAAAGTTCTTCAGATAAACGGCCCAGCTCACTGGCACCTACCTCACTGTGTCCGAAAGCAGACGAAAGCTTTTGCGAAAGCATTTACGACAAGCGCTAGCTGCTTCTGTTCACAGCGGTTTGCATGCGACTCTTGCAGACCTGGTGCTGAAAAGATAGCGAAACAGGTGGAGAACTTCTGGATAGCATGAACAAACAATCTGTGCTCGGGGGCATTGGACATTTCCGTGTCTAGCGAAATTCAAGTGCAGAAAGCGAAAATGTGAGACTCAGACATTTTACAGCTGCTTAGAGACCAGCTACGGATAATGCGCTCGTAGTCTAACTCGATATGGCCACCAGCCCCGGAGCTGTACTTGTGGGCAGAGCTTCTGGGCTACCCGGGGAAAATCGAACGCTGGACACCTGTTGGCAGGTAATCTGAGACTGCCCTGGATCAAAAATCGAACATACCCAGTGTTGTTTGCGTGTGTGCGTTACGCAGGGTGCAAAGCCTAATTGGCACATATTCGACGGTTTACTTGTGTACACACAATTTGTTCGTGCCATTTGTAAGCTGCACTTAAGAAAGTCCGCGGTAATGAGATTGTTAACTGTGGTGTTGAAGTTGGTAACGGACGTTTTGCTGTTTTGAGGCTTTCACGTTTTGTCTGAGCACTCTGTAAAATCCTAATTGGATAACTCTGTGCTTTGTCTCTTTCTTGTGCAGGATCAACAATTGCGTTGGGGAACAGAACCAGAAGTACTTTATTCAGTTCCTCCTCTATGTTGGTAAGAGCTGTGACTTGTATCGAAGATGATGGCCTTGCTGTTTTTATTTATTTTAGTAAATATTAGCAGGTGATAAGTTATACCAATAGTAAACAGGTGATAATAATGATGATGATGATAATGCTCATAATGTCTGTAAATTGCTTTAACTGTTTTGCAGGACTTGGGTGCCTGTATATAATTGTTTTGGTGGCTGTGTCATGGAACCTGGAGTGTCCAAACTGCATTCATAACGCTGCTTACAAGCAAAACCGAGTGTGAGTATCAAATTAAGGTAACCTGGGCTGTGATGAGTAGTTCTTGATTTTCCATAGCGCTACAAGAAGTGGATGGACGTGCTCCTGTCTTGTCCCTCCTCTTCTGGTTCTACTGTGGAACATCAAGTATACCACTAGCCCTCACCCTCACCCTGTTATGTGTGGTTCCTTTACTAAATCTGGTTTGGTTTATGGTGTTAACGTCCCAAAGCGACTCGGGCTATAAGAAACGCCGTAGTGGAGGGCTCCGGAAATTTCGACCATCTGGGGTTCTTTAAGTTTAACGTGCACTGACATCGTGCCTTGCTTGCTTTTACTAAATCTGTTCAAGGAGTACTTGAGGAGTCTTTCGCTGCCTTATTGGTCGAGATGTTTTTAATTTCACAGTTATCAAAATCAGAGTGCAAAGGTAGGACTCTGAGCATATTTTCATTAGCTGTACTATGCGAAAGTTAGCAGCTTTTTATGTGGTTTACTGTCAAATCCTTACTATATGTTCTTGTATATAAGTACATCATGTGAATTTTCTGCATTCACAAATGTCATTTTTTTAAGAAATAGAACTGGCACACATTAAATAAATTTTTTTTTTGTAGCATGCTTCGCATAAGTTCGTTTGACATTTCTTAGTAGATAGGATCCAAAAGAGTGGATACGTCTGTATGAAAAACCTTTGATGGCATTTGTTTTTGTTTATGACAGCATATAGACCTTTTTTGGGCTGTTTGATGTTAGTTCTGGGATGCCGGATTGAAGAAATTAAATAAATGAACTTAACAGCCATGAATGGAGCTCAGATCTGTGTTGACGCAAACAGATTTGTTACGTTGGCTGGTTACTGTAGCCAATCGTCTCCTGTGTTAAACAGTCAGTCTCTTGCTCTATTACCCGACGTCGTCTTCATCAGCTTCCTGTGTCTTCGTTTATAAACTGCCAGCCTTTTGTGCTGCACTTTAGATGCCATTGACTGTGACACTCGGTGTGCAAGCACTCGGTGTGCAAACACTCGGTGTGCAAAGAGTCTGTGATTATGTATATAGCAGTTAGTGTGCGTGCGTGCTATGATATTGTTACGGACGAAGGAGGAAGAAAAGGGCAGTAGCGTGCGTGCTAGGCCCGCACACAGATTCATTCTCTCTGTCCGCACACAACATCTCTCTGTCCTCTGTTCTCCTGTTGTAATCGCTTGCCGCCACGTAACATTTGGTGGGAGGTGCAGCATACGTCATCCCCATCCTGGCCTTGGAGCATCGACGCCATCTGTAAGCCGGGACCATCAACCGAGGACCCAGGGACATCGCCGAGCAGCTTCGCCCCAGCCCTTCAAGCCCAGACCTGACCAACTACCGCCGCCCAGCCCCCAGCCCAGACCTGAGGACAAGGAGAACAGACAGACCAATCAGAACCGAGATGAAGGATCCGAAAGACTCGAATGACTCGAAGGAACCGATGGACACGAACACGCAACCCCCGCCCAAGCTGCCCGACGTGACCTCGAGCCATCGGTCCCATGGACTCTGGTGACGGATGGTTGACAGCTCCAGGGGAGGCGGATCACCCACGTATCAGACATCGTACTGGCAAGCCGTTCTATTCTTACTTCTTCCTCTTCTTCAAGCATCCAGACATGCCCATCATCATGCCATGGAATCATCGGTAAACTTCCTCGTCTACGATCGGGACGATCGCTCGGTGGCCCCGGGTTATGTTACGGATGAAGGAGGAAGAAGAGGGCAGTGGCGCGGGCAGGAGCGTGTGCGCTAGGCCCGCACACAGATTCTTTAAACGTTATCTCACGACCATCGAGCATCTTCTCTCTGTCCTCTGTTCTCCTGTTGTCATCGCTTGCCGCCACGTAACAATATTGTGAACAAGTCTAAACACTGTCTAGGCGCCTGCTAATGTTTGGTGACTTCATAGTTTCTAGGGATAGTTAGAGCTAAAGACCAACCACGTAACGCGGAGGCTACTTTTCGATGGAGGTGAAAAGCTAGGTGTAGTGCGATGTTAGTGCACGTTAAGGAACCTCAGATGGTTGAAATTTCTGGAGTCCTCCACTACGGCATTTCTGATAGCCTGAGTCGCTTTGGGACATTGAACCCCGTAAACCAACCAAAACAGGAAATGAGTAACTCTGTAAGCATTGACGTAAGATGAAGAAATTCTTGTTTTGATTTGCGGCAAGAAGGATACTTGGGGTTCCAATATACATATGTGCAGGCTTGTTGGCATTGTTTTGTGATGTCTGCCACACAGTTTCACTTCATCAAGCATGCCTTCTAGAGAGAGATGATTTTGCTGTATTTTTCTTCTTTCTTATGTAAAAATGATTTTATGAAGTGATGAAGGTATACAGTAGTGCTATTAATATGCTGAAAAATATGCCTGTCCTTTTTATGGGCGGCATTAGTTCAACATAGCTTTTCACTGTTCAGCTTGGTGTGCGGGCATTTGCACATTCTCGAAACTTCAGTGCTTATAATCAGTGTCTTAATTGGGTCAGAGGCAGTTTTATAGGCTTTATAGGTTATAGATTTAAAGGGTGGCAGGAGGGGTCCCATTCGAACCGTGAAAAGATAGGCTTCAGCATGGTTTTCATATCTAAACTTTCTCACTTGTGTGTTTGGGGGGGATTCTCTTTCCCCTATAAATCCACATCTATAGTGGGTAACCATACAGTGCGCATACTTGCGTTACTTTGCCAGTGCTTTAAAAGTGATTTAAAGAGATGCAGAGACAAGCTCCTTTCAGTCTTAATCCTTAGTAAATATAGATTCAACAGCCTCTGATATCCATGCCCCAAAAAGTGTGATGACTCTTGTGATTAACTTGTGAAATTAGACAGTGATGGCAGCACACATATTTTATTTTCTCGCCTTGGTTCGTTTTGAGTGAAAGTGTCTGTCATTAAAATGTGGTGATCCATTGCTATAGGCCAACTTTCTCAGTGTTCTTTTGAACATTGTAGTCCTATCTGTATTCAGTGTTTTCTGCCATCTGTGGAAAATTATTTCTGCATTACATATTGTGTATTGTGTTGTATACGCAGGGATTTGTTCTTGTCGTAATTTCAATTGTATACTAATTTAACTGCAGTTATGAGTGTATTATACTAATTAATATGCAGTACTTAATTTGTTCCAGTACTGTAGCGGTATTATTTTATATTATTAGTTTGTAGAGCAATTTATGGCACTTTGAATACACAAGCGTGAAACTTTCTAGGCTTAACTGCCTTGATATCTTCTCAAACTGCCTTTTCCTTATGTTTTTTACCACATCTTGAGTCGTCATGCACAATGCCAGCCAATCTATCTAATTGGCTAGTGTGGGCGTGGAACATTCTCATGATGTGGTTTTCGAAACATGGAGCTTATAGAGAGGCTTCGAATATAATGTAAAAACACTGATATATAGCAAAAAAAGCACGCCACTGCACATCAAGTGACTATGTTTGCAAATAAAATCGATATGTAAAAGAGGAGAAAAGTGAAGTTTTTTTTTATTGTTATCTTGTGGGTAGAAGCGCATAATCCCACCACTGATTAAGTGCATGCAATGGCCACATCATTTTTGATCTTGCAAAGTTTTGATTTCAGCTTTACTTCTATTGACGTCACTTCTGTTTAGATTTGCATGTCGCATGCTATTCTTGAGGGGCTGGCACAAATATACAGTAGTGCAGTGGTTGATGATGGCTAGGGCTCAGTTATCATCTGTTCATAGCAGCTGCCACAGGCATGTCTTTTTATCACGCTCTCCAAAGCCGGTTCGCTCTTGTGGATGGTGTCAGCATTGTGTTCACGAGGAACTAAAGAATGCTAATGAATTCTACTTACTGCAGAATGTAGTGAGCTGTCATTAACGTTAGCCTCTTTGTGAAGAGACCATGAATGTAGTTTAACTCATAATTGCATGCAGATAGTGAAGCAGAAGGGATTACTTTTGCAACATTGCGTGTGTGTTGCTAGTTGGGTACCTCCAAGTAGTGATTCTGCCCAATTTTCTATCTCTTTAAAATTTCTTTCTTCATTGTGCTGGGCCCACGTAGGATCCATTCTGTCTGTCTTCTGGTGGAAAGTATTCTCTTTGGTATCTTTGTCATCGCCATCATGTGCGACCAGGTAAGCAATGGATCTTTTCTTTTTAAGCCAACTGAAATTGCTTTTAGTGTGTGCGGAGAGACCTCTCAATTGAGTACATATAAGGTTGCTTGGTTTATCAGAAAAAGTGGAAGTTGTTAAGCTGGAGGGTGCTTGGAGCTCATAGTTAATCATTCGTTTTATGAAATGGACAGTGTGCAAAAGCTTTGGAATAAGTGCAACTAAATAGAAAAATGTAACAGATATGTCATGTAATATCAAAAAAAAGTATTTTTCACGCCAAAGAACTAGCAGTGCATTATGCAGTGGGCTATATTTATGAAACTTCTTGTGGCTCAAGAGGCCTGCATGCTAGACTTCTGCAAACACTACTGTATGAATCTTGACCAATTTGCTGGACTCAATGTTTTGTTAGTACTCGCTTGGTTCTTGTTCATTAGTAGTGGATGCAAATATTGTTATTGTGGTGAACTCTTTGCTCATTGTAACGTGAAATGCACATTCTGAGCCATGGTGTTGGAAGAGTTAGATGTATGAACAAGCCTTGCCGGCGCAGCGCATTGCTGATCGCAGTAGGCCAGGCCTTCGACAGATGGCGCGACTCTGTTAGGGGCCATCGATGCCAAAGCACAGCGCTTGTAAACATGCGGGTAAACTCGCGCGGATCCGGGCAGAGTACGGCCAATGTGAACCTTTCGTCTTCCCATCAAAATTATCCACTATTAGAAATGCATTGCAAAAGCAAATATTAGTTTAGGGCACTTGTAGTCTTCAAACACACCACGAAATGCGTCAACTCTATTGCTTTTCGCTTCTGCTGAAAGGCCGTCAGTTCTACCATGATTTCACATCGGGAAATCGCATTAACTTATGAAAAATGTCATCCCACTTATTGCGAGGAGGCTGTAATATTTAGACACCATGGGCAGCAAAATATGACTGATTAAAATCTTGGGAAACGCTAAGCAGTCTGTTACACGCGTGTGCAGCCTTTCATGCCATATGCTAAGACTGCCTGCCGTTCGTCAATCGAAGGTATCACTTCCGTCAAAGAAAGAAACGAATCACTCTCTCTGTGCACTAGAGGCGAGGGCGGTAGAAGAAAGACAAGAAGCTCAGACGGTGTGCCTGCCTTGTGGCGAGCAAGTGGCGCTGTTATATAATAGTTCACAAGAACACCGCTGCCAGGGCCGTCACGTGTTCTGACCTCAATTCTCTGCACTACATTCTCTAAATACAGCTGTGCTAGACACCAAAAAACAAAGGCTATGTTTCTGGGGCTTGCAGAGGAGCTGCTGTTAAAGTCTGCACTAATACGAACTTTAATTGCAAGCGATAGAGCGAACAGCTATTTAGTGGCCCGCAATTTTCAAGACGAGCATTTAGGTCAGTTTTATTAGCGCTAAGGCTGATTTGGCCCTCATAAAGTTTAAGCAGCTAGAATTGCGCATTTCACACGGCACTGCTTAGGCTCGGGCCGGCCCGAAAGCCCAGATGCGGCCTGGCCCATGTGCTCGTCTGGGCCGGGACATGTGCATTTTGACCAGTCCTGGGCCGGGCTTAAAGTTGCGGGACCGGGCTGGATTTGGGTTCATACACAGAGGGCCGATGTGGGGTTTTTATTCACTTTTGCATAGTGAAATACACACCTGCAGCTTTGTAGCAACGAAACGGAAGAAATACCCATATTGTATGCATTAATAAAAAAAAAAAGTTATGTGTTATTGACCTATTTATTCGCTTAATTACCACGCTGCAGTGGCTTAGTCATTAAGGCTTTCGAGTACTGATCTGGGATGCCCTGTTTGATCCTAATGGCAACGTCAACATTTCGATCGAGGTGGACAGCATGGAAGGCATGTACTTAGTGATGTTAGTGCTCGGTGAAGAACACCAGGTAGCCGAAATGATCCTGAGCCATCTGCTACGGCGTCCTCACAGCATGAGTTGCCTTGGGACCTTAAGATTCGATGATCTTCGGTTTTTTATGTTTCGGGGGCTGCCTCTGGGTGTGTCACTTTCTATTTTTCGAAGTCTTCGAAGGGTAGACAGGGCAGGCAGGGGAATATCGTGGGGACCGCATCCTTTGCCAGCAATTTGCGACGCGGCACGCTTTGCAGCACATGATCCCTGTACTCCGCCACCCATAGGGAACCAAAGCTGGAGTTTGCTCCGCGACGCCAGCGATCGGTTTCCAGCGGAGCGGAGAGGAACTACAAAACCTACGCGCATCTGCGCCCGCACTGCGCGCGGCTGTCTGCGGAGTCTGCGCAGCCCGCTCGCTCAGGAGCGCGTGCTACAGGCAGCCGCACGTGCACGCGGAGCGGGAGAAAGAGAGTGAGGACGAGGGGGGACGAGGGGGGATGGACGCGCGTCTGTGCGCGCAAAGCCGGCGCTCTTTGCCAGTGAGGTCTCTTATTTTTTCTTTTTTCTGTGCCCCGGCTGACATAGAGGCTGGCTGGAAGCATGTTTTTATCGGTGCCTTCGAAAGCAAGAAATTATGATTATTTGATCGTCGCAGACGTTGTTTTCAAAGAGCGCTTGTTGGCAGAATCAGACATTCAAAAAAAAATAAAAACATGAACGCGAATTCGCTGCTCGAAGGCACAGGCAAGCGAGAGGTATATTGAAGGACTTGAGGCGGCACCTCTTGATGTCTCTGTCCATGTTGCTCACAGAATGAATGGTCCAGCCATCTCATTGAGAATTGATACGCGTGTACACAGTGACGAGTGCTCCGGGCGCTGGTTGGGGAGCTTCCTTTCCATTTGTGACTAATCATTTGAAAGGGGCCTATTCAACTCTTTGGGGACACGTTTTAGGTGATGCTACCGGCGCCGTGGTGCCTGCTTTCGGCGCGTTTAGGACGCGTTCCCTACAAAAACACAAAGCATGCCACCTTACCCTTTGGTTCCTGCTGACAGCGGTCAGGGGGAGTTCGCTGCTGCGGCACTGACATCCGAAATCAATGACCTATCTAGCTTTAACGATGAGGGGTTTCTTAACGACCTAGGTCATTGACGAAAAGCCGAGGCATGCATTTTTGCGGCAGTTACCTCTCTCCACGAGACGAAGAGCGATGAAATGCCCGACGACTTTCCATGCAGGCGGGGACATCTCTCCACGGAAACCTTTGTATTCTTAATTCCACAGCTGCACTGTGCAATTCCTACTTCAGTTATCTCCTCTAGCGAATGCGCAGTTTTGAGCTCCCGAAGCGGGATCGCGTATGAGGATAGATCGAACGATTGACATATGTGTTTCCCTTTATAAGTGCCAAGTGATGACATTAATGACGTATATGTTTCTTTAGGCCGACTTGGTTCCGCGATGGCTGCTGCGGCACTGCCAGTTACAAACAGAGGTGCGAGATACGAGCGGTACGAGATACCTAAAAAAAAAAAAAAGCCGACAACCATTCCGTTTCCACACAAGTTTTGCGAAAAAGCGCGCCGTCACTTTTTCATTCCAGTTTTTTTTCCCCCCTTTGTTGGAGCGCGACGGCGGCCAGAACGCGACCGGAGGAGGAGAGAAACAACCGAGTGCGCGCGCGCAAACACGTGCTGGGAAGCAGCGCAGAGCAGACGACAGCATGCTTTTCGATGCGGCGGGGAGCAGACGACGCGGCCGCGTTGCGCAGAGGTTTTGACGGGGTCTCCATGGAGGGCGCTGACGCACAGAGCGGCGCAGCGCCCCCTGGCCCAGGTTTTCTCCCCTATAGTTTGGACACAAACCTGATCACAAAATGCCTCTCACAAACAGTCTGTTGATTGTAGAGCTCGGTCCTTCCCTGGTATGAGCCGCCGCCACAGCTCAAGTCGGCCATCGTCTTTTGGCGTCGAAAAAAATCGAAAATGTTTTCTTGCAGGATTTGTAGCTCGTATTGCAGCAGGAAACAAAGCACTTTTTTCTCCATCACATGAATGCAAAATATACCACAATCGAAAAAAGGAATGGAGCGTGGGCGTCAGCGACATGCACTGTGTAATGAGCGAGGCAAACAAATCGTGCGCGCGATGCATGTCGAGAACTGACTGCCATTCCTTGTGGCAACCAGCGAACCCTCGGCCCCCAACAGTCAACGCCACCTCTCGGCAGCCTGCGGCAGTCCAAGCGTCGGCGTCGCCATTTGCTCTTCGCTGTGGAGCGGCCTGTTCACACACCTCCTTTATTCTTACACCACGTTCTGAGCAGTCCAGGCTGCTTTTGTGCAAGTAAGGCTGTTCATTATGCTGCAGAAGGACTGCGCTTAACTTAAAGTTTGAAACAGATTATTTTGTCTGCTTTAGAAGGGAGCATTTTTACACTTTGCTTAAAATCTGTCAACACAGAGAAGTTGCGACAAGCACGATGCACAAGGTGGCATCTTCGTCTCGAATTCGCCCTGTTCAGCAACTGCTGCCTTTTCGTTATTTCATATCATCGACAGTTGACTTTATACTATGTGAGTGGAAGTGACAGCATTGTGCCACGGGACGATGTCCATTGGTATTATTTTAGTTCAGACAAAGATTATTTCTCTGCCCAACCCATACTATTGACCGGTGCGTGTATGTAACGTTTGTTCTCGCTGCAAGGAGATTCACTTCTCTTGGGACCTCTCTGAAGGTACAAGGAATGTTCTGAACGATTCTGGCCCTGAGTCTGCTTCGGCACTGCTCTGCAGAGTAGTCTAAAGCACTACACACAAGCAATTATTATTATTATTATTATTATTATTATTATTATTTGCTGACTGGAAAGTTTAGCGTGAGAGTTCTGTAACTTTGCATATTTGATCATGACGCAGTGTTACACAAGGCATACATTCTAGATTATTTATTTTTCTAATGTCCGACAGCATAGAATAACACATCTGCCAACCATGCCGATTTGGCCAGGAAATTCCTGATTTTTGGCTATACTTTCTGACTGTACGACCATTGCTTCCTATTTCTCAGATAAGTTGCTTCTGCCCATGCTTCAAGGGTTCCTACAAAACCGGAACTGCAGAATTTGCAGCTGCATCCTAATCGCCAGCGTTACCATCAATGGCTGCACTAGCACCATTGGCATCATCGACTAAGAAGTCAATCAAAGCTGATAAAAGCTGAAGCCAAAGTAACTGTGGCTTGTTGCATTTTATGTTTGCTATTGCAGCTGCTTGTATCAATGGTTAAGGTTAGTTAGGTCATCTATGGAGCTATCACAGCTCTAGGAAGAGACATTTGCAGATGTTCTTGCCATTTTATACTTGTTAATTTTCTTGCTTCGTGACATGGAGAAAGGACAAACCTTTTGCATTTTGCAGTGTGTGGATGCGACGTCAGCGTGCCTCTCGTTGGCAAAGGTGATTTTAAACTGAAACTAGAACTGAATTTCACTCATCGCTGTGCAATACAGCCTTCCAACGTCTCCTGCTGGTGAGGGACGCTCACAAAAATAGTCACAGGTTTTTTTTTTACTCTAGCAAACTCTGCTACTGTAACGTCCCTGCGATAGGAACCATGGAGCACTGGTTAAAATTTAGGGCAAACCTATGGAACCTCTTCCCCCTCTCCTGCTTCCCTTAAAACATTGAAACATTGAATACAGCCTGACCTCCCCACTCCTCGGTGTGAATAAAAAATCTCTTGATTTTTGATTTTGCCAGGGTAGCAGGTATATACTATTTTTGCGAATTTTTGTGCAAGTCAAATTTTGTCAGTCCCAAAAATTTTTTCATAAGCGATATATATTGTCACCTACACGGTGATTGAGGATACCAGGAAAAGCAAGGGTTAGCCCAGACACAACGGCAGCGATCGAGCAGCACAAACGCGAACGTCCAAGCGACACTTCGTTGTCCTTCCAACTTCGTCCTCCTTCACTCAGTCATGCGCCACCTGGCAACGCTAGGTGGCAATATATATATATATATATATATATATATATATATATATTATGTCATTGAAGGTAATCTGTCAGTCACATTGATGTGCTGCAGTAAAAATGAGATTAATTTATTTGTCATTATTCATTAACCCTGACAGGGTTGAGTATTGAGTAGTTTCATGGGACCCTGGGTCAAGAGACAGGACCGTCTTGAAAAATTTGGGATGAATGGCAGTTATTTGTTTGCTGCTGTTAGCGGGCATGATTTCCATATTAACAAAGAAAGCTAACTTAGAAAATGAAGATAGCAAAGCTGTCAGTGTTTCGAAACCTTCATAACTTAAAGGAAAGCACCTACTTAACCTGCCACTGCGGTTCGGTGGCTTTCTTCATTTGGCCCAAGGTCACAGGTTCGATCCTGACTGCAATAGCCATTAAAAATAGGAAAAGGGGTGTATGCTGTGTAATGTTATCACATTTAAAGGACTACAGGTGGTCTAAACTATTCTGTAGTCCTCCCCTATGGCTTCCATCATTCCATCTGTCACTTCAGGATGCTAAGACCTGCAGCTGATATTTTTGAAGCATTTAAAATCGTGTTTTTGGGACTTTCGCTGGACTACAATTGTTGCGGTAACAAACTTCTCTGGGTAGCTTATTAATGAAAGTGAAGGCAGGCTTTCTCCATTAACTTATCTCGTCTGGTGTCAACACTTGGCTCATTCTTTGAGTAGGTGCAGATTTTCATTCTGCAGCACTGATTGAGGAAACTGTGTTGCCCTATTCTGCACCAACATGGCTGTAGCGAGTCCAGAAATTTAGGCGCTCCATCCAAACTGTTGTCATCTTGGGAAATTCCATCATACTAGTGAGGAATACACATAACAGTAGATCCTCAGTGATGCGATTATCACATGATTGTGATATTCATGTCATCCTAAACTAAAATTTGTTGGGGTTTAAACATGACCTAAATTTAGTGATAGAGCGAAAGCTATGAGTGTTGCAGCGAATTTTTCTGCGGGTACATGGATTTAATGTGCCGCCGTCACAATGTTCGAACAAACCTACTGTCCTAGCAACTCGCTGTTATCATTCGCTTCTACCAACTACAGAGTTATCTCTCTTCTTCTTCTTTTTCTTTTTATATTTGTTCGTTTTCTTTTCTTTTTCATCTTCCACGGTGCAACGGTGCACGCCGACGGCTTCAAAACCTACCGTAGTGTAGCTTTCGCTACAATAATAAAATGTATGTGTAGAAGCACAGGAAATGACCATTGGAAATGGCCTGTTTACCATTGATTAGATTTCTTTGGAGCCACGCACCACTGCACACTGCTTGCAGTGTTTTCCATGCCAGTCGCAATGTTGGCGGTATATCGGCCATGCACCGCCTCTTACTGGCAACGTTGGTGATATGTGGGCTGCACGCCTCCGCTCAATGCTTGTTGCACACGTACCAGGCGAATGCCAATTGTGGTGTCGGGCACTGTGCAGGGAGTGCATAGCGCTCGAGGGTGCATTCACAGCTCACGCATTCATGTCATTCGTAATGGTGAGAGGGAGTGTTCGGAACGCCTGAATTTCTGCACACTGCACACACAGCGCATTCTGGGCAAGAAATTTTACCGATTTATATCATTCTGAAATTCGCACGAATTCTGATCGAATCGTCAAGATTTGATTTCTGTGTGTGCATTGGCTTGCGCTTCCTTCTTGGAAGCTGTAAATGTGTCTTAAGTATTTTAGCGTGTGTCACAATTCTATGTTCAAGTGGTGCATTGTGTAGGAGCCTAAATCATTTAGCTGTTACTCACATTTTAGAGGTGGTTTTGCTGTTCTTATCATTCTTGCAGTTCTGTCACCACTGGCATTATAATAGTTCACAGTAGATGAGCTATTAATAGTCCCCAGAACTTAAGTAATGACGAAAGTTGGGCGAGTTGGTTAACATTCATGATGGAAAATAGCGCAAAAGTACACGAAGGACGGAAGGAAGTAAGACACGGACTAGCACTTGTCCGTGTCTTACTTCCTTCCGTCCTTCGTGTACTTTCGCGCTATTACCCAGAACTTAAAAAAGGAAAAAAGAAAAGAAGAGTGGTGGAAACTGCTGCAACAAGCCTCTTGCATTAAAAGAACAGCAAGTACATTACAGAACACCTTTAGACTTAACAGATCAGTGCGACAGTCTGCAGTATTGCTTGCTCCGTTTTTAAAGTATTTGGAATTTTCAGTTCCAGGCGATTCTTTCTGATGAGACAGCTATTGAACAGATGCAGAAGAAAGGGCCTTTCAGGGCTAGGAAACCAAAAATGGCCCTTATGAGTGAAGTTTGCGGGCGTGGTAAGTGCATTTTCTGCCGTTTTCGCTTTTTTCTTTAATTGTTACGCTTTGGAGGGAAAGTAAAAAAAAAATCCCATTTTGACTGCACTTCTGCAAACATAGAGATTCTGCCTTACTTTGTGGACGTTTTTGTACTACTTAATTAAAGTGAATTTGAGCACCCGTAACCTTTGATCTCAGTGAGATTTATTCATGCTGTTGTCAGCAGTACTGTTGAATGCACTCTTATACATGAAAATTATGGATTAAATTCAAGGCATTTCATGTAACTTGAACCAAGAATTTTACAAACGGTGGTAAAGTGTAGCCTGGTGAAACCAACAGGGTATTGTCTGCCATCCTGTAGTGCTCGTAACAGTAATTTTTACATTCTGCTTAAGGATGGGGCTCTTGGAACATTTTTCTTTATTTTTAATCTAATTATAATGAAAATGCACAGTCTTAGTCAGTTTTATGTGCTGATTTCAAATATGTAATTACTTTTTGATATGTCAATTAGTTCTTAAATTACCTGACATTTTCACTCCATTGTTTATGGAAAAGATCAGGAATAATCCACTAATCAGAAAACTACTATTAACATGTGGCTAAATAGTATATTGTATAAGGAATACAACGTAGGAACTACCTTTCTGATCAAGGCCATATTAGTCATTTTACAACTTGAAGTTCGATGTAAGAAAGAGTGGTTGATGAGCCATTTAAATTGGAGCATGTGCCCAGCCTGGGTGGAGCAGTGGTTAGGGCGCTCGACCACTGTGACCAAGGATGCGGGGATTGAATCCCGACCTCTGCAGCTGCTCTTCGGTGGAGGCAAAAAGCTAGGCGCCCATGTGCTGTGTGATGTCAGTGCACATTAAAGAACCTCAGGTGGTCGAAATTTCCGGAGTCCTCCACTACAGCATCTCTCATAGCCCTAGTCGCTTTGGGACGTTAAACCCCAAAACCAAAACCAAAATTAGAGCATGCAAAAAAATTGCCACGCATGAAATGAAAATAAATCTGTTTCCAAAATTGTATAGTTTACTTGCCTAGGAGCTTGCTGCAATAAAAATTATGCCTTTTTCTGCTCTAAATGCGAAGATATCCTTCTTGTAATCTAGCAAACGATCAAGAGTTTGTGTTTTGAGAAAACGAGAAAAAATGAACTGAGACGGGATTTATTAGACTCGTTTTTATCATATAAAGTGGAATAAATGACCAAGGGAGTGAATGAATTAGTCGGTATCTAAAGATGAGTTTTAAGTTTCCGAAATGTTGTTTTCAAAAAGTCGCTTTTTTCACAATTTTTGGCCCTTCAAGAACCTTGTCCAGTTTCAGTTTTGGGCAAAGTGCCTTTCATTAAGTTGTAGAGGGAGTTCATAAACAACCTATCCTGTTTTTTTCTACCAGTGTACCTTCTAAGCAGTCTTTCTGTCCTTTAAAAGGAAGACTGCGATGTTTGAAAAAGTATCATGTGACTGCTCTCATACACTTCCACATTTCGATGCCCCCAACCATGTTTATAACTAAGGAATGTGTGTGCTGTATGTGCTTGATTGACCGAAGTTCATTTCGATGGACTGCACGATGATACAAAATAAAGAAAAGAGAACCTACCTTGAATTATGCAACTTCAGTCCATTTTCTTCTGTATTTGTTCCATAAATGTCACAGCTCAATAAAAGCGCCATCCAAGTTGGCTGTCGGTAGCCTGCCCATCGTTTGTTGCTTATTTTGAGCTGTGCATGCTTCATTGATTCAAAGTGTGTTTGAAAGCGCGGTATACAGTACAGTAGTGCAAGAGCACAGTTGTGCGGTATTTTTTTTTCATATTTTGTGGGCTTTCTTTGAACCCCAGGGAAAAAACAATCAGGTATTAGATACAATGGTAGAAGAAGCTGGATTGGTATCTCAGAATTCCTTTCCAACCTGAAGAAACACACTTAGCCCTAAACAGGTTAAATATTTTGCATAAATCATCTTAAATCAATTAAGTAATCTAGCCAAATGTATATAAAATGCTTTGAGGAGTACTGCATCATGGCAAACAATACATTGTTGGTTTCACATAGCTGTAGTGCACTGTTCTATATTAATCTTTGGCTCAGGCTACGTGAAACACCTTGTATCAAGAAAAATAAATATAGTAATAAAAAAGTGTATTCTGTAGCATATATGGAATAACATGTAATAATATGGAATACAAAGAGGGAATGCTTGTTACATCTGCATTTCCCTTGTCAAGTCATAGTTTGGGAGCATTCTCACTGATTTCACTGCTTTTATCATTTTAATTGAGAACTATGATGAACAAATGGGACGTGCAACGGAATTAAACTAGGAATGCGCTAATATTTTTGCAGTTTATTAACCAGCCTGCAGGCAGTATATATGCATACTTGAGCTGGCAGTAAAATAAATATACTGTGTGTACTAGACAGCATGTTTGAATATAGCGAAAACTGAGCAGAGCACTATTTCACTCATGGCGTGTTGATTGAAATGCAACATTAGTGATACTATTTAGGTAACAATGATGGCAATAGTTTTGAACAAGGCCCGTGCCCACACAAAATGCGTGCCAATTCGGTTCGTGGGAGTCACTCACGCTAGGCTGACTGGGTTCACTATTAGTGCCCCATTAACAAAAAAATGCTACATATTTTTTGCTAATGCTAGTTAAGGGCCTAACTTGATATTTCGAGCAGTCACACTATTGTTGGGGCTACTTACATGATGTAACACAGAATCCCAGGCGCGATAGTCGGATCTATACCACCACGATGCGACGGGAGCAGGTCGCTAGGAAACGTGTGACATTACACATACCTCCCATTTAAGCGGGCTGCATCGGAGGTGCAAGTAAAAAAGCTAGCAAATAATGCCATCTGCCCGAAAATATGTGAAATAATTACTGCAGCTTCAGATAATCGCACCTTCTTAGTGCAATATCAGCAGATAACAGAAAGTCTCAATTTCTCTGCAGCACACCTATAAAGAGAGTCTATCATCGGAGCTGATTATAAAATATTAGCATATCTTGGTAGATCTCATCATTTGGGGGAAGTAACATGCAGAACTTGTGATTTAGGCAGTTTATATTTTAAATGGATCAGAAAATTCAAGGCTGGGTGAATCACTGTGTAGTGTTATGTTCTCTTATTGCAGCTAACATGGTAGCCGCCTTAAGTGTCTGAGATGAATACTATACGTTTCATGACTAGGCCACAGTGTCATACAGACCGCTAATTTTGCTCGTATCAACTTCAGTCAGCCTGCTTTTCATACTTTCAACAAATTACCACTATTTTTCTGGTTTAGTCTTGCTTAATTTACTTTTAAAATGCTGTCAAAAGTAAGAATCTCTTGATCAAAGACGCCACCATTCGTATAGCAGTGCTGTTACATGCAAGGACAGTTGTTAGTATCTGAGATAGATAACCCCAATTTTCTTTAAGTAATTCATTAATTTTAAGTTATCTAAGGCTACCTTAGTGCTCTTAAGTATAGTTTTAGCAAAATCTGTGCATCTAGGCTGCACATGTTCAGTATTGGCACTGCATGCCGCTTGGGTGACACTGGTGATCTGACAGTCATTATGTCCATAGAGTCGCTATGCTAACTGCGTAACCTGTTCCTATTGTAAGGGTTTGCAGAAGTCATATACCATCGCCAAAATGGACTTACCGTATGAAAAACTTCGCATTAATGCAAGAAAAAACAAAAATTGTCAATAATGTCAGTAGACTGCCCTTTAACATAGGGACAGTACTTATGGCTCTTGCTTGTGTTCTTTACCTTGCCTCTCTCTGTCTTGTTTTCTTATATTTTGTGACTGCACTACATTCAAATGAAATGAAGAAAATTAACAAAATGGAAGATTTTTCATGGATTCCTTATGTCCGGCAATTCCATTGTCTGTTTGCAGGGTCTCCCTTCCTGTGGCTGTTTCCCTGTGATTCTGCACCCAAGAATCTCGACTCGTTGTCGTATGATGTGTGACGCCTTGTTCATCTGTGGGATCCTTGAGTGAAATGTTATTTATGTTGAAACCCTGAACAGTGTCTCATCATCTCTTTCTCCTGCTCGTGACTTCCCTCTTGGTTGGATTGTGAGCATGTAGACATGGAGGTATGCTAAATGTGTGTGTGTGTGCTAGTAGTTTTTCTACGATCATTTAACAGTACTTGGTTTATGGTAGTTACTTGAATTTTAATGCAATCACTGTTTTAACTGTGTCACTGCTCTTCTATTGAAACTGTTTACCAAAAGAGGAAAACAAACTAGCAAACAACTTTTGCATGCTTTGTAATAACATGCTTGCAGTTCCAGACTGCTAATGTGTGGATGTTAAATGTAATGTTCAGAAAAAGTGTGTACTAATAGCATTGCTGAATTATACCACTAATAAGTTTGAAATGTAGAACTCTTCACCTTGTGCAGCCAGGCACCTGGCAAAGTATTTGGTTTGTGAAAGCCTGTTAATTTTTTTTTCTATAAATCATGAACTGTCATTGTTTGGGAAGCTTTTATTGTATTTAGGTTCAAATGGTTGATGCTCATTTATGAGTCAGGTGTTTTAGTATGTACCACTCTAATTGCTCCGACTTCTTTTCCCAGTGAGAAGAATCAAGATGTGTGGTGGAGCTAATTCTGCTTTGAACAAATTATGGAACAATTACTATAATCGCATCAATATTTAAGGCAGCTGTTTAAATTTAGGCTAAATTGGTGAAGTTTATGCTGCCTTATAACCTTTCAGCTATCCGTGGATGTGTTTGATTTGAATTTTGGCACCTCTTACATGCTAAGTATGGCTCAAGTAACAGTCCAAGTATAAGTCATTGTTGGCTTAAGAAATTTTGCATACACCTTTGGCAGTCCCAAAACGTTGAATAGTTATTGGCAGCTGGTTTTGCAAAATAGTACCATTTGCAAGGTGATTCTTGATGGTTCATCTTTATTGTTCATAGTTATCTTTTACATCATCTCCTCCCATCAGTGCGAGGCTACACCAATGTTAATTTTTAGAAAGTACAATGTCATATGCGTCTTTTTATGGCTGGATCATCTGTTGTATGAAAGCATGATGTTGCTTAATGGGCAGCGTTCTCTGTCAACATCATGAAATTTGATGCTGACGTTTGTGGAGGTAGAGGTTGCTTGCTTACAAGGTGACTAAACCAAAAGATGGGGGGTGCCTGTGTGAAGTAAAAATGTTGAAGAGGCTTGTGCTCTTGCTTTACAATTGTAATCATTACCTGATTAGTCTGAATGAAGGCAGCCTGACCATCATAATTTGCATTCAGGCAGCAGAAGGATATGCTGACACACCACTTTCACGAGTGAATGCACAAGTTTCTTGATTTGTCGTCAGTAGTGATAATCTTCCTGTGCGTTCACTTCTGTCTTGACTTCTTTAACTTTCACTCTGGACGGCATGCTTGAATGGGTTGTGCAGCACAGTTCCGCAGTATTTTTCTTCTCTCTGTTTTACTTCTGTTGATATAATAGCCTCTTGACTTGCAACGTCGTGCTTTATTTTTTATTCTTCTTTGAAGTTAAGAACATGCCGATGTACTTGACTGTCGGAACTTCACAGACACGCAAAAGACTCACTAGGGGACATGTGACAGGGCAGTGTTGATGTCTAAGATGATACTGGCACTTATGTGTCTTGTACCAACTTTATTTGTTGCATCGCAAAACTGTTATTCTTTGAGAGAATCGTTTTTAATGTTTGGAATTTACAAATGATGAAGGAGTCAGGTGGATAAATGTGCAAAATTTGAAATGGCTTTTGTTGGCTGTGAACACATCAAGTACAGTTTCTCACATCATATCTGAAAAACTTCAGTCTCCAGCAGAGCCCTTGGTAAGCACTTTCCAACTTTAATGGAAGCTGCACTTGTCTAATTCAGAGTGAAGAAATGAAGTTGCATTACCGATGTTTTGTTTCATCATAAATTGTTTTGTTTTGTTGCAAAAGCAACACTAAGACGGCCAAAGCAAGACCTCGGGTAGCCTCAGCTACGTCATGAAGAGGCATAGCCATGAGAAGACAGTAGGACAAGAAGAAGAAGAAGAAGAAGAAGAAGAAGAAGAAGAAGAAGAAGAAGAAGAAGAAGAAGAAGAAGAAGAAGAAAGAAGAAGAGGAAGAGGAAGAGGAAGAAGGAGGAGGAGGAGGAGGAGAAGAAGGAGAAGAAGAAGAATGCTCGGTCACCCGCAGCTAATGCTTTCGCTCCACATTCGGTTCAGCAGCATTGAACCCTTCTCATTTTTTCACCTTACCCCGAGAAGTTTGTTACAAAAACGTAGTTAAAACGGACACATTCTATGTGATGACCATGTCTGTTAAAGCTGGGCTGAGCTGAATGGCTTTTGGAGCTGTCGGATTGCTTGTTCCCCTGCATTCCTTCGACAACTCTGAGAGGTTGTGGTGGTTAAAGTATGACTTAAAAGTTTTGTTGCTGTCATTATGAGTGCTCAAAACATGCAAGATTCGGTGACTATATTCAGTCCTGCTAGATTTTTATTCAAAGTGTTTGCAGGGTATACTAGATTTGCATAGCAGTTGATATATGTATACCTGAAGTAATTGATTCTAGTCATTTTAAATTGAAACCACTGCTGCAGCAATTACGTGATTTGACTGCAAACCCCCAGTACTAATTGCAGTATTCTCAACTTGATGCCAAACTGCATTTCTCGGGAACACATGTATAGTACCTCATTCTTGGCTGTTTTGCAACTGCAACCGCAGATTCAATCACTTTTTATTCTGTATGCAATTTGCTAGTGCTCATGTCTTGTGTTTCGTACAAGGGTAAGCACAACTTGAGCGTAGAATGCACATGTGTGATGCACACATAGACACACACGTTATGTTTTACCAGCAGTCTCACAATGGTTTGTTGCAGTCAGGTCACAGAAGGTGCCTGGATGTATGAACACTGAAGTACAACATTTATCAAAAGTTTACAACCCAGAAGGTTTGCTTTTAAGCCGTATAATATGACTTCTGTAATAATCGTGGAAGTCCTAGCCATTGGAGAGGGTAGGACGAAACGTCTTCTTGCCTTCAGCAAGTATGGAAACCTGGGAATGCATTACGAGCCACATAGTATCGCTCAGAAGTAGACCCCATGGGCTGTAAACTTTTGATAAAGGCTGTACATAAATTTGCCCTTGAGCTAGGTAAGGTTTATATCGCACACTGCATGAGATGAGATTCGACACTGCGTAGGCCTGTGCAACATTACGCATTGCAATGAGGAGTAAGTGGTTGTGGAGTAAAAATGTGATACCTCTACTCTGTGTGTGCATGTAATATTGTATCATGGCATTAAGGGATTGTAAATCGGCACGAAAAGAGAGCATGGCTGGAAATTGAGTATTCACTTAATGAGGCTCGTTCTTGTACCTGTATACTGAGAACAGAATGTGTGCTAAACTTGGGGCTCTTGCATATTCGTTCATTTACTCTAGCCACAATATTTTTGAGACATTCGCCATTTTTTTGCTCCCTATTCTTTGTGAGTGCTTTTTGAAATATGTTGTAACTCTCGAAGAGCAGAGTGATCTTGTATAGGGCAGTGGACGAATTCGTCTCCTTCCCCACTGGATGACGTTATCTTGACACTTTTTGGTGATATATGCATTGTATATATACTGTGCAGTGCTGCACCTGACGTGGGATAATTTCGTGGACTGTAATCACTGATGCAAGCCACTGTCCTCGAACATATCATTTATTTTTCCCTTGAAGGCTAAGCCATGTGGCTTTAGAAAAGGATTTTTTTTTTGTGTGTGAACGTGAGTAGTTATAGTAATTTTGACTTCATCAGCCTGGGCTGTAGTGGTTGAGTGTACTTGCAGCATGAAAAGGTATGCAGTTCTAAGAATACTGTGCCAGTGTTTAGCCTGCAAGCCGTTGTTTTAACTTTGTGTCCCTCAGAAATGTATACGAGCCTCATATTGAGTTTCTGATGATTTTCTACGATCGTGATATTGCTGCAGAGCATGCTGCTGTTGCATTAGAGCAGTACATTTTCTGGTGAATACTTTTACCTGTGAGGCGCTACTCTCCATACTACTTTCCTGAAAATGCAGGTGTCATAAGAGGCCTTAAAGGGACACTAAAGACACCCAAATATGCTATCAAAATCTAATAAACGGCATTTCGCGAGATTGTCGCCGCATATTCGGCAGCAAAATATTGAATTATTGCTGAGATACTGCGATAAGAAGTTGAGGTTTTTTTTTTTGTTCCCGCCGGTCGAATTCACACTTGTTTTCTCCTACTACGTAGTAGGGTAGAATGATGCACACTATGACACAAGAGGGGACTCAGTGATTTCTGGCGCACAGGGAGCGTAAAATACTTCGCAGGTGCGTGCCGAGCATGGAGAAAGAAAAAGCTAGGAGGGAGTGTGCGTAGCCTCCGCAAGCCAACCTCCTCTTACTCCGCTCCCTTCTCTCTCCTGTGCGCAATGATTCTTGGGAATTTAGCCAACATAGTTGTCATACTCAAAAGCAGCTGGTTGCATGGTATTCTATAGTGACTGTGGATGCCCCAGCGGAAAGCCTACTGGAGTGGACTGCCGCAAGTTGCGCGTCTCGTCATAACACAAAAGTTACTTTGTTTACGGATGTTGTATTGTACTCGCGTGTTAGGCACACTGGTGAGAACCGCAGGTAGGTTTTTCAACCACGGGTTCGTCAGGAAATAACGTACGTCGCATGCTGGCTGAAGCAGTACATGTATTTGAGGTCTGAGTTTCATAAATGAAGCAGGTGATTTTCGTCTCGAACAATACGTGCACATACCCTGACAAGCAAACGTCTTGTTTCTCGAGGAGTGTGCATAACAGGATACTCACCGTTTGAGCAACAGCCCAGAGTGGTATATCCTTCTAGCATCCCGACATGCAGCATTTCGTATGACAACTTTTGTAGTTGGGCTAGTTGATTTGATTCCATGCTTGCGAGACTAGTGCACAAAGGCAAAACACAAAAACGAGGACAAAGTGCGAAACACAAGGACACGAAGGACGACTGGACGAAGCGGATCAGTCCTTAGTCTTGACTTTGTGCGCCGAGCCCCGCACTTTGTGAAATACGTGTGTACTGTGGCAGCGGCAGCTCTTAGGGCATCGGCTCGTCTAAAGGTTCAAAGTTCCATTCATCCATCGTCTGCTCAGCGCGCGTCTCAGATTTTTAGCGCAGGCGTCGCATAGCGAAGGCATTCCTCCAGAGCGGAGCTTGCGAAACCCCAACGGAAACCAGCTACCGTCTACCGCTTACCGTGTCACTGATGGCTCAATTCTCATGATGCTTTCCATCTGCTTTTCATTATATTTTGATGACTAGGCTTCCCTCCCAGCCCGCGGCGCTCCCTCCTAGTTTTTTCTTCCACCATGGTGCCGAGTCATGATCTTCCTTCGATAAGCACTTAGGGTAGGCGCATCTGCTCTGAGCTCTTATTTCAGGCGCCACAGGTACAAAACGAAACTATCCGAGCACGCACCTAGTGGCGGAGCCGAAACGTAACCAAAACTGAAGTGGGCGCCTGTGGCGCCGCTACGTATATTTTTATATTTGCCTTGCAACATTTACGTTCTTGTTTCGCCCTCTACGTGTGATAAAAGCGTGTTATGTTCGAGACAAAACCTACTACTGCATTAAAATGGGCAACATAATTCGCATTTGTCAGCCTCCGGGATCCCCTCCGCGCCACGTGATTTCTGGTTGCGAGTCTCGGCCGTTTCGATCAACATTACTAGAACTACTAACGTTGGTTTCGGCTGTGGCGGCGATACCTGTATTTGTGTCCTTCCTCTTTACTACCTTATAACAGCTCTGTTTTCAGTAAGTGCTTTTTTTTTTTTTTTTTGTTTTTTTGTTTTTGTAATCGGGAACTCTCATTCTATCGATGCAAGTCCACTTTATTTTTCTCTTTGGTATCTCTTTAAGGAGCCCCGACACTCCTCTATGCCGATAGTGAGAAACACTTTGGAATATGTAGGTTGCTGTTTGAGCAGCGTCTACTTGGGGGAAAAAAAAAAGTTTTCTCAGCTGTCATCAGGAGCTTCCAAGATATTGAAAGTATAAAATGAATGCTTTCATTTATCTGCAACTTGGTTTATAATTTTCTTGTTTATAAACTAGCATATAGCACAAAACTTATTTTCTGTTACTCATGGTGATCTCACTGGTGGTAATGAAGCTCTTTCATCGAACAACTGAAAGAGTCTTTTGATTGATTAGATTATAGCAGAGGAGTCGGCTGTTTAGTTTTCTTTTTGCATGGGATGGACATCACATGTTGATGTTCAGGAGAGCTTATCAAACGAATGAGGGCTTATCGCTTTATTTGTGAGTGTGGTGCACGCATAGGCGTATTCAGCTTTGGCTAAGGTGCTCATGGCAGCAGATCGTACCCTCCAAAATTGTTTAGCTTGTTTAGCTACCATATGCAAGAGGCAGTTTAGAGTCTTTAATTACACTTACTTGCTATATGATATGCAATATAAATGTTATTTTACTCTGTTGGTGCAATGAGCTGTTTCGATCTCACGTCGCACAATTTACGTGGTAGCCTTCAGGCAACGAACATGTTTACACAAATTATTTACTTAATGAATATAATTTTATGTCGAACTTGAAACATGCTTGTATGTATATCTGTTCCCAGCATGTGTGTCATGGACTGATGCCCAGAAGGCGTTTGTGATGTGAATGTGCAGTGCCCACGTGTCTCCCAATCTGCACTGTGCTGCCCACCTGTTGCTAATAAATATATATTTTCTTTTCGTCGTGCTGGATTACTAACTCCGTGACATAGCGATTCCAGAGTCTAGCAGGTTCACGGGCCATGCTTTGCACACTTCGGAACATGTGCAGTAAATGCCCTGCTTTGAAACAAACTACCAAGTAGCAGCATATCGGTGTGTCGCTGAGGTACTGCTGCTTTGCTGCATTTCACTGGAATTATTGACATGGATCTGTGGAGTCCCGTTCCTCTTTTTCTTTTTGCGTTTTGAAATAGTGCATTACCTGGTGAATGTGAGGAAGAATTTTTTGCGCATGTAGGCTAAATGATTTGAATTCTCCCTCTGATATCTGCCACGTGTTATTGCGTCCTGATGGTTTAAATGATCATCATCTAGCCCTCAAACGAGGGCTTCTAAGCTATGCTGTTACAGTGGCTAGCAAGTGCAAAGCAGTTTATTACAATATCAGGACAAAAAGGTCTTAGCCATCTTTAGGGGGCTATTTTAGAAGACCATATTTTCTTCTCTGTTTCTGAGCTATAATGTAATGAAAGCTTTGTTGTTCTCGATGCTGGTAAAAAAACGTTGAAGTTGTGCTCAGAAAGCCTATGTTGCAGTAAAGTGGGGAGAAATTGGAAGCAAATGTTGATGTTTTGAGTTCGGGAAGGCCTGATGAGTTCTGTGTATCCTGCATGCTTGCTAGACATCTTGTTCCAAAGTGAGACACAAGGATCAAGTTCTGGCTACTAGATTGGATCGGTTTTTCTTCAGTTTACAACAGGTACAGCACTAATGCTGATCTATTTTATTTTATTTTGTCTAGGCTTTAGTGCTTCAAGGCTGTAAGTGTACAACACCCTTGTCACACGGGCACTTGTAAGGCCTTTGGAATAAAGGTTCTTTGCTCCAAAGGCGGTTGGCGCGCAGCTACACGGCAAAGTCTCGAGACCTTTGCGAAAAAGACCCGTGGCGCGGTCGTCAGCGGCCTTTAAGCTGCGTGAAGGAGCAGCCCAAACATCAGCGCCAGCGAGTGAGCTCGGAAGACAAAGACGTTGACGCAAATATAATTTTGAATATTATATTTAAGCCTAATTCAATTCAAGGGTTAATTTCACATTGCAATGAACAAATATGGACTGCTGAGATACCACTTCAATTGTTTTTAGCAGCCGTATCGACATACACATGCTTTGCTTTCCTCCTTCTGCAGTGTTTTTACTTCATTACCCTTTTTGTTGTGCGCTCATTTTTAGTTGTGCAATATTTGTTGGCTAATGTACTATTTATTTCATTTGCCACCTTTTGTTAAACTTTTATATATTTAAAGTGATTTTGCTGGCACTAATGGGGGTTGCATCGGTTATCATCATCATCATCGTATCTATCTCCTTTGCACTTGCCGTGTAGCTGTTCTGCCTTCCTTCTTTGGGCCATACTTTGGGCGACTCAGTGAGCATCTGGGTTTGAGGCTTACTTCTAGAAAAAAACAAGCACTAAAAGCTATTTGACGTCCTATCCGTCCAGAAGAGCAACATATCCTCCTTTCCACTTTGGTCCTGGGCGCGCATGCGCAGTTCACGGAGCCGGCTCTCTGCAAGTTCAGGTCTGTTCCGCTGCTCCTTTTTGGTTTTGCTCCTTTAGAGCTATAGGAATCAACATTATTGGACAAAAAAATTAGTCTTCCAGGGTGGTCCCCTACTAGTCAAACCTCCTTTGCAGTAAAGACCTTGGAGAAGTTCCTTGGGACCAGAGCATAACTTGGTTGTGTCCACGACCTCCTCTATAGAGGAGGTCGTGGTTGTGTCAGTGAAGTTTTGTTTGAATGCCCTATTCTGCAGGTCGTAAATTGTTCCGTGTTATTCTTTCTGGAGAACTGTTGGGAAACGTGTTCGTGGCCATTTCGAAGCCTAAAAAGCGTGTCTCCCACTTTGCAATATTCTTATGTAATATTTTTTACTTTTACATTTACACTGCTCTACCATGTCCCGCCTCAGTTAATCAAAGTGTGTCCTAACCTAGTGAAATCAACTTAGAGCTGTTGAGAGTGGAGTGGCTTGGTCTGCAGTAGTTTTCATTCTCCAAACATTTTTAATTTATCAAGACTAATTAGTTACTTATATGCTTAAAGAACAAAAAGTCAATACAGAAGTTGTAGAACGTCCCGAAAAACAGCTTACCGAAATGCTTTCATCAAATTACCATTCATGCAGTGCACAACTTTTTTACTTGTCTCGAACATAACTTAGGCAGTAAAAAGCTTCCATGCGACAGCAGTACTACGTTAGCCTCGAGACTCTGAGAGCATAATTCACTTTTCTTTGGTGCGTTGTGCCCGCGAAGAAACTTTGTGTCAGTCTGGGGTGAGCGATGTGAGCTAGCAATCCCGTCACAGGATTGCTTTATTTGAATGGCAATAAAGTAAAGATACACAAAATGTATCTTAATGGAAACGTCACAGCTAGCAGTATTTCAAAATGGTCTAAATTCTGTATTGATTTTTGGTCTTCAAGAAAAAATATACTGCAGGCTAATCCAGGTGACTCAAAACTCTTAGTTGGATACATTAGACTAGGGCATTCCATGTTTTTAAAAGCTTGTTTACATTTAGCTGGGACACCTGGTGTATTATTGTTAATTGCAAATGCCTTCAGAGCCTTAGATGGCAGAAGCAAAAAAAATAGCTAGTGGTTTAACTGGTTAACCCTGGAGGGAAACGAAAGCTTCACATACATGGCTACGCTCATTACCAAGCTTGCATTGAACACATTATGTGTTTCTCCAAACGTAAAGCCCGTTCTTCGTCGGTCTCCGGCACGCCACCTTTGCAGGGCCTCATTCCGGCAACCCTTTGCGTTCCGACGTGTGACTGTAGCAGGGTGTTCGTCGTGCATTTTGCGCAGTGTTGTAACCTAGGGCTCCTATTTATACATGTATTGCCCCCTCTAGGACCCTCTACAATTCCACGTCACACTGACATCGCCTCACGTGAACTTTTCACGGGCCACTTGGTGGCCTACGTGACTATGCCCATAGTCGCATGGCGACCACCAGTCTTAACACATTTGATCTCTAAATCTCGTGAAAACCGTGCTCACGTGACCTTAACTGGTCATGGGCCACTTGATGGCCTACGTAACTGCCCAGTCACATGGCGACCACCAGATCACGTGGCCTTGACCTTGACAGCTTGACGACCTTGACAGAGGTCACGGGCTACTTGGTGGCCTACGTGACTATGCCCCAAAGTCACATGATGATGACCAGGCTTAACACAGAAGTTTGATCTCTAAATCTCCCTCAAGGTGAAAAGCGTGCGTACCCTACGGCTCGATCTACCTACCGTATTGATCGAAGCTTTCGCTTCAAAAGAAAATCAGTTATATGGGGTTTCATGGCACATAAGTGACTAAAGTGATTAGCGTTTGACCTCTCTCATGATGTGACCCTAGCTTCCCAATATTTCCCCTTTTCCTGCAGGGTGCAGTTTTGTATTGCATCTGTGTTACGGAAGTCTTGTTCACGGCCTACAACTAAAGGAATAGTTTTGATTACTATAAATTTTAGGCCTTTACATTTGTTTATTTCACTGAACAACCTCACAAAAAGTTACCTGCAGTTCAAATAAAATTTGCATCTGTAAATTGTTCCTTTAAAATTTGACAGCAACTGATTCCTACTGGATTGCCGTGGTCAGAACTTCCAGTGAGGTGTCTGAAAGGTATGGATTGCTCAGTAATGTTGCATGCTAGGCGATGCGTTTATTTTTGTTGTGTGTGGGGCAGATTTATGTTGAACGCATCATGTTTTGGTTAGCCATCGTTTCGGTAGTTATAACGCGTTTGATGCGCTAACTATATATTTTGGTTATGCCAGGATGACATTTACTATTGCTCTGACAGTGAGCCATTTGTGTAGCTATATGCTTTCCGACAAAATGCCATGCTTAGCGTTAACATGCTGGGAGTATATCCCGCACTTGGTGCAGAACTTTGGAGGTTCTCCCTCCCCGTATAGAAAAGGTGGAAAGAATCGGTTTGTTTGTAATTTTCTCCATGTCTCTGCACTTCTTAGGTGTGAGAGACCGATCTGGAGGTGGGAGGTCTAGTCTTTCAATCCTGTGTGCAGCCGTGATTTCCATGTACGTGCTGAGCGGATAAGGGTGATTCCACGGCCGCCCGGGTGTAGATATTTCGGACGAGACCGTTAGCAGCCTCATTGCCTGTAATCCTCTCGTGAGCTGTGGCCCACATGATGGAGATCTTTCATATCCAATACCGATTGTCCAAGTATCTTAACCTCTTATTTCGAAACGATCCCCTTATTAAAGTTTCTTACTGCTATCTTGCAGTCGTAAAGTATGAATTTGGCTTTGGTGTTCCTGCGGGCTGATTCCAGAGCAGCCTCTTCCTCTATGAGCGAATTTCTAGTGCTGAGGGATCCGGTGAACCCCCATCTCATAGTCCCTGTCTGCAATTACTGCTACCCCTTCTAGGCTGCAGGCCGCATCGCAGTACGCAATTTGAGTAGAACCTAAATCTCGTGGTCTTTCTTATAACTTCGACTATGTGCCCTGCGCTTGTGTGTCGGGGGCATATTCGGAATTGGAGCGATCTTCAGTCTCTTCTGAACCTGAAGATCTAATTCTGCTGCCACGTATTACAGCTCCCTCTGGTTTTCTCCTATGCTGGCCAGGATCCTCCTGCTGTCGTGGAACTCGGTCTCTAGAGTTGCTTCTCTCTCACCGCCGTAGTGATTTCACGCCACGTGTTTGTATCCCCGTTTTCAATAGCTCAGTTGAGATGCTGGCGGGAATGTCTAGTGGCTTTTATATGCCCTCCTAATCAAAATATCTAGTTTTTGTTGCTCGCTCTGGCTAAGATTCGGGTAGAATAGCAGCTTGGGCATGTTGGTTATGCATCTTGAGGTAACAGCGCGGAACTTGGACGGGAGCACAGGATTAGAAGACTACACAACGAGCGCTGTTGTGTCGTCTTCTAATCTTGTGCTCCCGTCCACGTTCCGCGCTGTTACCTCAAGATAAGATTCGGGGTTGCATACGCGATCCTGCTAATAATAAACACGTGTTTTTTGTGCAAGAGGCAGTGCTCCCGCAAACCTTTATCTTTGAGTGAGATTCTACGATCCCAGTTACCTGAGACACATAATTGGCTAACTTGTTTATGACTATATTGTTTTTCCATTCTCAGAGAAGGAAGCCTAGAACCCTAGGTACCCTGCTGCCCCCACCATGCACCTCCACACATGTGTAGTTTTGGAAGGCCGAGTGTTATTGCACACGCGCTAGCAGAGTTTACAACCATTTATTTCGGCGCGTTCGGTCGGCTACAAGAGAACGATAAGCACGCGCACACACACGCAGCCGTTCCCCGCTCTCTTCCAGTCCCAGTGGGCCTTTTCGTACCACCTGCGCGCACGTCTCGACGTGACCACTTGCCACGTGGTGTCGCCTTGTTCGGTGGCCGATTGTTCATCACCACAGTGTCTAGAATGTCGTCCGACGGTGCTTTTATACAGCCTTCGATTACGCCAGACGGCGCAGCAACAGCGTATCGCAAGCCTATCCCGTCTTTGATTTAGCTGCGCAGAGCATTGATGGGCAGAACGTCGAAAAAGGTCCGGCAGCTGCATCAACAATTCTAGGGGCACTTTGGACTACTAAAGTGCCCACTAGCGCGGTCGTCCGTAGCCCTTCACTACGGCCCCACTTTCTTTTATTTCCACATTCTTCCCTTCCCTTGTTATGACGGTGGTGATGCGAAAACTAGTGAGGGCCAAAAAAAAAGAAATGTCGCCGTTCCATAGGCAGCCTTGTGGCTTCTGGTCGTGGCCTCCAGGACGCCTAGCGGCGACTTCCGTTGCCCATGTCGTAAGCTGTTGTTGAATATGCGGCTCCGAGCTGGCCAAAGCAGCCTCTCACAGCTGCGGGCTGTTTAACTGCCAGGATTTAGGGGGAAAGTGTGGCGGATATGAGTAAAGAATGCAAGCATAGTCTGCTAGGGGATAGCTGCAGAGCGTGCATTTGAGTGAGAAGGCACCGGGATGAATAAAGGAAAGACTCGCAGGGCCGGGAGAGGAAAGTGTGGGCCTGCAAAATGGCGCCACGTGCTCTGTTCGACATGGCAGGGACTTGAGAGGGGAGGAGGGAGAGATAAGCGGGAGTTGCGGTGATGAAGGTTGATGTCATGGAAAGTGAGGAGGGAGTCGCGTGTCCATCCCGTAGTGGAGGCAAGCTCGGTCGGTCACCTCGAGCGATGGAATTTGCCGCCTCATTTCCTGGGTGCACTGCATGGGATAGAACCCAGAATTGGATAGGACGGGAAGGGAGAGGAGTGCTCAAGAATGTCAAGCGCAGAGGAAGAGATTAGACTGCAAAGTTCCGGACTGCGGTCTTAGAGTCGCTGAATATGAAAAGGGCCAGGGGGGTTGGCAACGGCGACGGCAATAGCTGGTTCCTCTGCGGCAGTGGAGGTGAGAGAAGGGATAGTGGTGATGGAGAGGAGGTAAGTGTATGAGCAACAGTGGCCAAGGTATGGTGCCGCATATCGCGTCGAAAGGTGTGGTGACGCATCAACATAGACAGCTTCGGACTGTGTACTACGTACTGGCGCCAGAGGGTGGACGTGCGGGCAGATCCGCAGGCGGCGTGATGCTCAATGTGCATGTTCTTGGGAAGAGGGCTGACTGAGCACGGAGAAGAGAGGAGGGTAAGGGATGGCTGACAGACAGGGGACACACATGTCAAGCGAAGGGGAAGACAGAAGGCTCTAGAAGGGTACGAGATAGACGATCGAGTTGTGCCGTGAGATGGGCCTCCAGAAGTTGAGTATTGTGGACGCCCATCGCCAGTTGAGAAGTGGAGAACACAAGAGCCGAGTTGTAGGTTTGCCGTATGAGATGGTTTATTTTGTTTTCAGCACGAGATAAAGATAGGGGAGGGAGTAGAAAGACGGCTGTGGACAATGACCTGTGCAAGATGACGGAGGTCGTGCTCGTCCATGCCGTGATGCCGGTTAGCAGCCCGTCGGATGAGATGGAAAATCTGGTGGACGGTGGTGGTAAAGCGAGAAAGGACATCAGTGTGTTTGCCATTGGACTGCATGATAAGGAGAGCGGGAATATGGATACAGGAGACAAGAAACGGGGTGTGCGTCGATAGGTGGGAACCGTGCCTCGAGCCGGAAGGAGCAGACAGCCTTTCTCTCCAAGATTGCATGGTCACCCAGAGGGTGGAAAGCATTGGAGAGGTTAAGAATGGTAGCTAGACCATGAGCCATAGGGAGAAGGGTGATGTTGAAGAGAAGGGGAGAGCGAACAAAATCTTTGGGGGTACCTTGATTTCGTAGTGAAAACTGGAGAGGAGAAGGGGTCGAATGAGATCTCAGCCATGCGACGGGCAAAAGCCGTGATGTAACCGTCGACACGAGGACCCATGTTAAGGATGGAAATGGCGTCTAGGACAGCGGTAATGAGGACTTCAAAGGCTATCGTCAAGTCCAGCGACAAGATCACGTGGGTGCGTTTGGCCTGAAGAGGGTGAAGGACCTCTTCGGAGGGCCAAACTTCGAATCGGGGAAAAGGAGGTTGTCCTCGAGGAAGCTCTGGAAGCGGTCGAGAACGATGTGCCAGAGAGCTTACCAAGACGAGAGATGGGGGAAATAGGGCGGAGATTTCGGATATCTGGGTTTGCCAGGTTTGGGGATGAAAGTGACCTTAGCGTGGATCCTATCGCTCGGTCGTCCAAAGCCCTACACTATGGCACCTCTCTCTGTTTTCACTCCCACCTTCGCGATGATGCAACATATAAAGTTCTGCTTTAGCCGAGCCATACGGGAATGCCTGCGTGACCTAGGGATAACTTAAATGGCTCTTGGCAGGCTGATTCTGATGTCACCCTCCCATATGAAAGAAGAGGCCCGAGTTGACCACTCCTGCCAAACGTAATGCTAGGAAGCCTTACATCCAGTTAGTGCTAAGCCATGCTGCCAACTACCGCCTTCCACTTAACGAAAGCGTTACGGACGGACGGACATGATCTGCGAGCATGAGCTGTTAAAGGCTGTCGCCTTTCATATTCGGAAGCGCGGACGCTTCCTCTGTCCTGTCCTCGCGTCTGTCTTCCCCACTCCTCTGCCTCCTTCCCCAGCTCCCGCACGTCTACAGCCATCGCCTTCGCCGGTGCCAACTGAGGAGCCGATGAATACGACACCATCGGCTTCGTCATAGCGCGCCTCCTCTCCAACTAGTAGCCCCCCGCACAAATGCCGATTTCCTTCATCAGATGCTGTTGCCTCAGAGCGTGAGGTCGTTCGCCAGCTTCCTTGGAAGCATTTTGAGCAGCTCATCATGGCCCGTTTCGCGCAAATCGAGGAGCGCATCTCGACTATCGACACTCGCGTTGCCGTCATTTAATACTGGTACTACCTTGGGGTAACACACAAAACACTTACAAGCGCAACTTACTCTTGACTGTCATCCACAATGAGTGCCTTTCAGTTATTAATGACTGCGCTCACCGCACCAGGATCGGATCAAGTGTCCAACAACATACGAACCTCGACCTTTTCCTCGCCAAAAATGTTTTCGATTCGATCTGGACTAATACAGGGGTCTCAATCGGTAGCGACCGCTATATTCTCTGCACCACATTCCCACTCCCCTCACTTGCTTACACCTCTACTCGTCTGACCCACGTTGTTGAGTGGGATCGCGTCTGCTTCACTCGTCTCTACTCCCCCTTAGCTCATATCTTCTGCCTGGACTGAGACCCTTCTGGCGAACGTCCGCACTGCCACATCCACACTTCTTGCAGCACCACACACCACTACTGTGGATAGCTAGACGGCTGCACCTTTGGGAAGCCTATCATGCTTTCCACCTATGCTGGCAGGCCCAGAAACACAATCGCTGCCTGCGTCTCCGTTTGGCCCAGGAGCACTTTCTTCTTCGGCAACAGTGGAGTCAGACCTGAGACCGGATGACCGGAAACCTGGGTCTTCGCGAAATGTGGTCGCTTCTTAAGGTGCTGCTAGACCCTACACACACCAAAGGCTCCCAGCGCAAATATCTCCCATCTCTTACACTCGTCCTCGCTCACCGACACTGAATTCCTGGAGGCCCTCCGGGACCGCTACCTCTGCACCGACCCCCCTACACCCCTTCCTGATTGCGCCGGGTCCCACAATCCCGATCTTTAGGCGGATATCTCCCTGGGAGAGGTACGTGCGGCGCTGTTTATGCACACCGGCCTCGGGAGTGGACCGCATCACTAACAAGGCACTCCGAAACCTAGATACATCCTCCCTCGAAGCCTTTCTAATGGCGCCTGTTTTAGTTTCTAGCTGATTCTTGTAGTTTTTCCCTCACATTTAGTACTATGTCTTACTTTTCATGAGCCAGGGTCTTAAAACCGAGCCTCTCTATTGTATCGTCTAAATTTCTCAAGCGAACTGCCATTAAATGCGCGGCGGACACGTTTCTTGTTGAGGAGATGAAACAGGTGGAGCAAAATAGGCAAAACAAAAATGCGCAGAGTGTACTGGCCAGCACAAAAGAACACATAACAGTTCATTATTTTCGTTTCATGTTTCCCTTTCTATTATCGATTTTCTGGCAACCCGCCCTTATTTCACGAATATCGATTTGACGTCTCTGCAGCCGGCGCGAATGAAAGGGGAGGAGGTTGTCGCATCTGAATCGGGACCAAGTACAGCATAGTCCACTCAGCCCGCCTTACATCCCCTCCCCCGCCCCGCGCTGTACGGTCACCGTCGCAACATCCATTCTAGTTCTCGCGATGTCTCCCCCGTACTGGCGCGGACGGCTTCTCGGATTTCAAAACACTGGGCGGCGCTGTGCCTGACGGTAGGCTGAGGCACAGGGCGATCGGCCGGCCCGTATATACGGCTGCTTTCCGCTGATTGTGAGTAATGACGCGGCTCGAAACGAGGCTCTGCCTCCGAAGTTGGGTGCAGGGACACTCAGCTGGGCTATGTGCTCCACTGCCTTCCCGCCTCATGGGGACAGCGCTGACTGAGTGCCGCTCTTTCAGCTGGACCGCTCACTTTGCGCGCAGTTCCCTGTCGTCTGAGTTTGCACTTTGTAACAAAAAAAGAAAGAAATGAGCAAACACGTTTCCTCGAAGAACTGCATGTATCGAGGAGCCCGGGTGCAGGCCGAAAGTTTCTACGTGCGGTTCCCGCTGTTGTGCAGAACAGGCGTGCATGGCACCACAGGAAGGGGCCCTGAATGCCCGTAAAACTGAGAATACAGTTCTCGGTACATGCAATGAGCTATGTCCTTGCGAGATTTGAAATTATAGCGTTCAGAGATAGCACAGGTTTCGAGTTCTCGTTTATAGCTTTCGTTTTACCTGTGCTTCTGATCAGTGTGGAATAGAGAAAAAGAGGGGGGGGGGGGGGGGGGAGTAGAAGGAGAACCTTAAGGGAATTGTGCATAAACGAAGATAAACAGAAACAGAAAATTGCTGTTGTAAGAGGTGTGATAGGGCTGTATACTCTTCACGAATATCTTTGTGCAGCAAGTCAGGGAACTGAGGAATCGGAGAATTGAGGAGTTTCCTCATGCATTGCCACACTCGGTGCTATCAGTCAAATGGCCGTGAAAAGTTTTGATTGGTTGGGCTTTTTAAGGGCCACCGAAGCGGCACTATACACTGGCGTTGTTGCATTTCACTGCCAGCGGCTCCTGCGGCAAGGCTCGAGGAAGAGAATGCATAGGCCTATACACGTAGCCGCTGAACACCAGATTTAATAAAGAACCCCACTGAATGTCGTAGCAACTAAACTACGGCGAATGCAGAGGCAGGCCTAATCAAGGTGATCTACTCGCGTAATCAGCTTTGAGGGATGCGGAGCTTCGTTGAATAGGTACAAAAAATTACAGGGAGCTCTCAAGTCTTCTACGCGCGGAAATGCGAAAACCTCACGAGTTCTGTTCCACCGCCTGGTGGATTCGCCCGACACTAGGCTCGCGGACCGCGCCCGCGCTCGCCCAAATGGCGTAATTACCGAGGTTATATTGAGAGCGGTTTTCTTGGACTGGTGAGTGCTTCAGACATAATGACCCGACAGCGAGCTGACCCGGACCTTCGACCTGTCATTGATCACCTGCAGGGTCGCGCTGCTGATATCCCTCAGCAATTTGCTCGGAACCTGTCTGCTTTCTGTGTCCGGAATGGCGTCCTATACAAACAGAACTCCAGCACTGTTGACCGAGCGTTCCTCCTCGTAGTGCCAGCCGACCTCCGTGCCGATATCTTTTTTGCTTGCCATGATGAGCCCACCTCTGGCCACTTGGGCTTTGCACGCACACTCGCCCGAGTTCGTCAAGCCTATTATTGGCCTAAACTTGCTGACGCCGTTCATCGCTACGTCAGAGGCTGTCGTGAGTGCCAACGTCGAAAGGCTCCACCTCTCAAGCCAGCGGGTTTGCTCCAACCTATTGCGCCTCTCCGAACACCGTTTGACCAAATCGGCATCGACCTTCTGGGCCCATTTTCGCTGACACCGGTCGGTAACAAATGGATTATAGTCGCGACCGACTATCTCACACGGTATGCTGAAACCAAGGCGGTGAAGCGTGGCACGTCATCTGAGATCGCCCAGTTTTTTATGCAGCAAATCGTGTTGCGCCATGGCGCACCGTCCCAAGTAATCACCGATCGAGGCAAGGCGTTTACGGCACAACTTATGCACGACGTATTTGAGCTGAGTCACACGGGCCATCGCAAAACCACTGCTTATCACCCACAGACGAATGGCCTCACGGAGAGACTCAATAAAACGATCACCGACATGATTGCAATGTACATAGACTCCCAGCATAAGACCTGGGACGAGATTCTCCCGTACGTCACATATGCCTACAACACTGCCATTCAAGAGACTACGCGTTTTACGCCATTTCGCCTGCTATATGGACGCGACGTTCAGACGATGTTAGATGCCATGCTTCCGTGCTGCACGGATAATCCTCTCATCCCAGACGCTGAGCAGTTTGCTCAGCGCGCCGAGGAAGCACGTCAACTTGCCCGCATCCACATTCAGCAACAGCAGGGAAAGGATACGCGTCGCTACAACCTCCGTCATCGACACGTCACATACCAACCAGGAGAGCAAGTTTGGGTGTGGACACCGGTGCGCCGGCCCGGCTTGTCTGAAAAACTGATGTCGCGATACTTTGGACCTTACAAGGTTCTGCACCGTGTCACAGAAGTGACATACGAAGTCCTTCCAGCGGGTACTGTGCAGACCTCGCGTCGGCAACCACGCTCCGAGGTGGTGCACGTTGTCCGCATGAAACCGTATTTCACGCAGTAATGTGCAGTGTACTATGCACTCGTTTAGTTGTGTAGGGCACCGCCTCCGTTTTATATTCGTTTTCTGTACTGACTTGCATCGCCCATCGCTCGCGCCCAGTCTGTGCTTTCGGTTTTTTTTTTTTTTTTTTTTTTTTTTTAGGAGGGGGAGTAATGCCACCTGGTGTCCCTGATGTTCTTAGGTGGCACCTGGAAGAAAAGGACGCCGACGTTGTCTCGCGTGCTGTGCGCGGAACTTTGCCTGCTGGTTCAGCTCCTTCCCGTCCTCTTAGTCACGTCTAGCCCTGTTGTCCGTGACAATATGAAGGAGCAGCGCGGATGAACTTCATGAAGAAGACGGTGTCAACGATGCTCACTGCACAGCGCGAGTGTGTATAGCGGTTGGAACTTGATTTTATTAACTTATCACATTACCGTCAGCGCCTTCTGGCATTACAGTGTGTGGGGAGGGGGGGCATAGTTTTAGAAAGGGACTGCTGGCAGTACGTTATATCTGGCTACCCGCAAGAGCATTTGTCTTCACTGTCACTGACTGACCCTTTTAGGGTACCTAACTCGATGGATGTCGTGAAGTTACTCTCTGGTGAGTCTCTTGCACGCTGCTCTGCCTTCAGCCTTGATGTTGAGAACCTGTTTTATTTCCTTCCGTGGTCTCTATTAATGAAAAGCGTTAAGAATGGCATCACCCTTGATAACTACGAGGTGCCATTCATTCAGAGGTGTGGCATTTCTGTGCTGGCATTTTTGGAAGTCATCATTCTACCTGGATTCTACCTCAGTTCAATGGAAGGATAAGAATTTTGTCCAGAGATCGGGCATCTGCATAGGCTCTAGGGTTGCCCCGGTGCTTAGTGATATTTACCTTGGTAGGATCGATAGACAAATAGAGCAAATGTTGGATGACAGGATCATCAAGGTGATGAGGTACGTTGATGATTTTGCTGTCTTCACGTGCACCGAGGACCCTAATGTTATGGTGATTGAAGAAGTTAATATGGATTGAAGTTCTCAGAGGAACCATCTAAGGAAAGATGTATACAGTTTTTGGACATCAAGGTTATGTTTCCAACAGGACATCCCTGCTATTCCCCCCGGTCGACCAGGTCACTGCTCAGTTTCGACTCCGGACACTTAAGAACCGTCAACATGTCTCAAGGCGGCACTCGCGACATCACGCCCGCACAGAATGAATGCCTCCTTAGAATTCCAAGTCGGTCGCCTGAAGGAAGCAGGCTTTTCAGAAGTGACTCTGGGACAAATGTGTGAGCGAATGGTCAAGCGGATGAAAAAATAAACTTCGCAAAAAAAAAAAAAAACAATATGGAAGATCGCAAGATAGAATGGTAGCCATCGATTAAGTTCACGGATTTTCACACCGCTTGAAGAAAATTGGTAAACAATACGATGCCAAAGTCGTCTTCAAAGCCGATAACAAGCTAGGGAAGCTGTGTCCAGCGGTCGGCACGCGCTTGAGAAATGGGCTTAAGAACCCCCCAAAAATGCAGTGTCTGCCATGATGAGGTGTATTTGTAATGCAGGGCGGGGGTAGTGTATCAAATTTCCTTGTCCTGTGACAAGACCTACATTGGGCAGACCGGGCGATGTCTGAATACACGCTTAATAGAACACCGTGATTCCATGGAAATACCCAGTTCCGACCTGGTTCTTCACTGTCAAACCTGGAGAGGGTGCAAACCGGACTCTAAGAGCACGCGCACATCGTACCTAAACTCTAACCAAGTATCGCGCGAAGTGATTGAAGCATTTTTTATCTGGCAAGACGGGGAGACTAAGTGGCAAGACAGTCTGTTAGCCTTCACAAGAATGAGATTGCGTGGTTGCAATCAGTGTTCACTCGGCGAAAGTTTTTTTTTTTTCTTTTTTTGCTCACAAGATGTAGATTACTGTGGCTAAGGAAACTTTCGTTAATCATGATATAGTTATTTTTTTCTGGCCCACGAATGTTAGTTTTTCGTGTGTAAAAAGCAGTCCTTCTTGAATAAAAATTCAGTTACTAGTCAACGCCCTGTTGTCTCACTTCTAGCCTGCCTGTCAACGCCCTGTTGTCTCACTTCTAGCCTGCCTGTGGGGGACAGCATCCAACGGGCGAGAGGGAATGCAAGAACAAGTACAAGATGCCGTATGTGCTCAAAAAACGGCAATGGGAACGCAAGATGGAAGCCAAGCAGCAACAACTGGATCCGAAAAGCTTTCCGCCGCTGCGAGAGCCGTCTGCCGAGAGACCCCGCGGAGATTCGAGGCAGCGCGACAGCAGCCGCAAGAGGGACAACAACAAGGGAGGCAGGAGCGCCAGCCGCCACAGACCGTCGCAATCGGGGGAAAGAGTCGCCTGGGCCGAAACAGTCAAGGCAAACATGGCAGAGAAGAGACAACCACCGGCCCAAAACGCCACGAAGAACTTCCAAGAAGAGAACGGGGTGGTAATAAAAGCCCTAAGAGACGAGAACGAGAAGCTAAAGCAGAGAATCGCCGAACAGGACGCAACCATCAAGGAAATCAACGCGAAGCTAACGACATTAATTGCGATGCAGCAAAAGCAGCAGCTGCTGCCGAAGCCCGCACAAGAGAGGAAACAAGAAGAGATAACCGAGGACGAACCAGAGGTCGAGGTGGACCCGAGAGCCACGAAAGCGGCGGGACCGGCTCCCAAGAGGAGAGCCATAGAGGGCGCCAGGGAACGAAAGACAATGGAGAGAATCGAAAAACAGGACGACAGACTCGACCGTCTCGAGGCGATCAGCAAGGTAACCAACGAAAGCCTTACTGCGCTCACGCAAACGGTTCAGCAGATGACAACGAACATACAGAGCACGATCCAGAACATGATGGCGCAAACGCAAGCACAGCTGCAGACGCAGATACAGGCACAAATACAAGGTATGGAAGCACAGATCACCGCCAAACTGCAGCAATCATGGACGGGACAGCACGTGCAGCAACATCCACACCACCAGTGAGAGACCTCTTGGTCTGGCACTGGAACTGCAACGGCTTTACCGGCAAGAGAGCGGTGCTGCAGCAACACTTGCAGCAACTAACGAGGAAACCAGACGTCATAATGATTCAAGAAACACACAGCGAAGAGACGCCGAGACTGCCGGGCTACCGGTCGCACGACAGCCCGCCGAGCAAAAGGGACACGTCCAAGGGCAAGGGCAGAGGGGTCTGCACCTTCGTTAGGAAAGGGATCACCTTCGTGGAACACGAAATGATCGGAAGAAGCGCCATCGAACACTGCACGGTGGAAGTAATCACGGGCAAGAAGAGGAAGGAGAGCACTTTCCTGGTGAACGTCTACAGCAATCCGTCCCACGGACAACAGAAATTCAAGGCACTGCTCCACAAGGCAACTTCAGTCGCGGGGAGCAATACGCTCGTAGTGTGCGGAGACTTTAACGCTCCGAGCCAAGACTGGGGCTACCACAGAACGACAGTCAAGGGGAGAGAGCTGATGCAAGACGCCACCGACGTCGGACTGAACCTAATCACGGATCCGGCCTTTCCCACCAGGATTGGCACTTCTGTTACGAGAGACACAACTCCGGACCTTACCTTCGTCAAAACTGACGGAGGATCAAGAGAAGCGAAATGGAGAAACACGGGCCAAGAGCTGGGCAGCGATCACTACATCGTGGAGGTCGTCGTACCGCTCGAAGGCCAAGGCAACACCGGCATAAGGAAGCATCGCATTACGGACTGGGACGCCTTTCGAAAGGCGCTATCCGCGGTGCAAGAGGACATTACGGACATCGAGCAATGGGCGGCCAACGTCGTTGAGACGACGGAAGGAGCCACCAAAGAGCTAGAGACGGACGAACGGATAGACAAGATGGACAGTCGGCTGGCCCACCTGATAGAAGCCAAGCAGTCCATAAAGGCGAGGTGGCAGAAGCGACGAACCAACCGAAGTCTAAGGAAGAAGATCGCCGAGCTCAACAGGCAGATCGAGGTCCACTGCAGGGTGCTATGCACCCAACAGTGGAACGAGGCCTGCAACGAAGCCGACGGACAGATGCACAAGGGCAAGACGTGGAACATGCTGCGGAACCTCCTCGACGAAACCAAGACCAAGGGCCACCAACACAACAACCTGGCCAGGATCCTACACAAGGCAATCTGCGAACACGGGGAGGACGAGGTCAAGCGGCGCTTGGACGCCAAGTACCTGCCGACCACCCCCACGGAAAGACACCCGGATTACCAAGGCAAAGAGAACGAGACGCTAGATCGCGACATCCAGACCTGGGAAGTCAGAGTTGCCCTGCAGAATCTCAATGGAAGGTCTGCCGCGGGTCCCGATCGAGTGACCAACAGAGCGCTCAAGAACCTCAACGAAGCGGCCATCGAAACGCTCACGAACTTCTACAACAAGTGCTGGCAAGAAGGAAGGCTACCCAAGCAATGGAAAGCAGCCAAGACGATCCTCATCCCCAAGCCTGGCAGGCCACCCAACATAGAGAACCTCAGGCCGATCTCGCTCACTTCGTGCGTGGGAAAGGTCCTCGAGCACGTTCTCATGAACAGGTGGCAGCGTTACCTGGAAGAATCGGAGTTTTACCCAAATTCCATCATCGGGTTTCGGAACAAACTCGGGACGCAAGACGCCATGATCTTACTGAAGAACGAGATCATCGACGATACGACGGGCACCAAGGACAACAGAGCCGTACTCGGGCTGGACTTGCAGAGCGCCTTTGATAAAGTGAGGCACTCGGCTATCCTGGCCCAAGTATCCAGGCTAAACATGGGCAGGAGGACATACCAGTACATAAAAGACTTCCTGACGGAACGGACCACCGAAATCTGTGCGGGAGACCTGCAGCTCGAAGAGAAGAAGCTGGGCAGCGTCGGAACTCCGCAGGGGTCGGTAATCTCCCCGCTACTCTTCAACCTCGTGATGATCGGGGTGGCCACCCGGCTAGAAAGAGTAGCGGGAGTCCGGCACACCATCTACGCCGACGACGTTACGCTATGGGTACCGGGAGGAAGCGACGGACACATCGAGACAACGCTGCAAGAAGCGGTCAACGCCATCGAGGAGCAGCTGGACGGGTCTGGACTCGTTTGCTCTCCGGCCAAGTCAGAACTGCTGGTGATTCCCCCGAAAGGATCGGGCAGGAAAAGAAAGAATATGGAAGTCAAGTACGAGCGTCCCAAGATCACGGTCAAGACGGCAGGAGGACAAGTAATACCGGAGGTCGAGAAGATTCGAGTACTCGGGCTGCTCATCCAGCGAAACCGAGCCAACGGTGAAACGGTCAACAAGCTCGCGGGCAAAGCGGCTGCGGCAATGAGACTCATCAAGAGGGTGTCCAACAGAAAAGCGGGGATGAAGGAGGAGAGCCTGACTAGGCTCGTTCAATCCTTCGCAGTTAGCCACATAACGTACGTGGCCGCCTTCCACAACTGGAGGCCGAGTGAACGTAACAAGATAGACGCCACCATACGCAAGGCATATAAGGCGGCACTCGGTCTCCTCGGGAGCACGAGCACCGAAAAATTCATGGCGCTGGGAGTCCACAACACGCTGGACGAAATAGCCGAAGCACAGAGAACGGCGCAACTCGAGCGTCTCTCTGAAACGAGAACCGGAAGACAGATACTGCGGGACCTTGGCCTCGAACCGAGGGAAGGCAAGCAGCAGAAAGACGTACCTATACCAGATAGCATCAACAGAAAGCTCAGGGTCTTCCCGATCCCGAAGAACGTGAACCCCGAGCACAACAGGGAGCGGAGGTTGGCGAGGGCCAGGGCTCTCGTAGACCTCCACGCCAGAGAAGAAGGCGCCGCCTACGTGGACGCGGCGGAGTATCGAGGGAACACCGACGCATACGCGGCGGTGGTTGTCGGGGCATCGACGGGTGCAACGAAGACCGCGGTGAGCGTCCGGACTCGAGAAGCGCACCGGGCGGAGGAGGTGGCCATCGCCTTGGCCGTTTCCGACCCCGGATGCACTACAGTGTTGTGTGACTCTAGAACGGCAGTGAAGAACTACGCCAAGGGTAGGGTATGTAGTGAGGCCGCGCGCATACTGCGCAAGGCCGAAGACATCGAACGCAAAAGTCCTGTGGTGATCAAGTGGTTTCCGGCCCACATGGGCAGTGACGTGTCGGAACGCGGAAACGTGAACCACAACGAGACGGCCAACTCGGCCGCGCGAGGACTAACCAACCGCGCGGCTGCAAGCACGGCCGACTCGGAGTCTTGGTCGCGGCGCAGTGCCAAGGACAAGATGACCACCTTCAACGAAATAGTGAAATGGTACAGACTGAACAGACAGACTATGCCGCCACCTCACCCGGGGCTTACCCGGAAGGAGGCAGTGTTATACAGACAGTTACAGACAGGGTCCCTGCTTACCCCGGTGCTAGCTAAGCACATGTGTCCGAGTGTGCACGCGAGCGACATGTGTAGACTATGCGCGAAGGAGAGAGCCACCGCGGCTCACATCCTTTGGGACTGTAGAGTAAATCCGCGCGAAGCCAGCGAGAAGACGACGATCCCGCCGCAGCTAGAGGCTGCAACGAGGAGCTGTGATCAAGAGACACAACTCAAGGCCGTCCAGCAGGTCTCGGCAGCTCTAGAGAGGCAGCGACCGAGCGAAACCGAGGAGAGGGGGGGCAGCACCCCCAAGAAGGGGGCGGCGGCCCTCTCGAACCCGCGGAAGTAGCGAGGGACGTAACAAGACCTCAAGGAGCACAACGCACGAGACTGACGTAGTGGCCGCGTCGCGGTAAAAGCTTGTCCTCCCTGCGTGGAGGGAGCCTAACCGATTCTGCAGGCATTTTAAATAAAAGTTGTTCTCTCTCTCTCTCTCTCCTGTCCGTGTTTTTTCACGCTGTTAGACCATGTCTGATTTGTATCGAAACCAACTCGCCCAGTTTTCTGTCCTCCAGAAGCATGAAAACAGCGAGCCTTTGTTGCGGCAGATGACGCCAGTATCCACAGATCTAACTCGTATGACGCCGAAACAGCACACCACGTTGCAGCGCTTCGAATAGCTATGCATGAGGTGCTGTATTTAGATGACACCTTGATTATCTGGGTTTTCTGCTATCTCAGCCAATAATAAAGAATAAGGTCAAATACTGAAAATGTATTTTTACCATAGGCGTAAAATGAATGCACGTGTTTTTAGTTAGATATCGAATCGGTTTGGTTTAGGAAGCTTAATGTTCCAAATCTACATTGAATATGAGGGACGTAGGGGGGCTCCGCAGCAGTCGTGTGCCGTAAGAGCCACCGCGTGAAAAGAAGAGGGGGGGGGGGGGGGGACGCATGCCATATGATAAATACAAAAAATGAGTCACAATTCACATACCGCGTTAAATGCACATAGACTATTGTAATTACAGATTTTATGGACACAAGCAGGCGAAAATGAATGAAATATGCCTTTATAAAAAGTTGGTAATAGGTCGCTAAATAGTAAACAAATGAGCAGAAAAATCTTCGACACAACGTCTTTAACAAATGAGACGGATTAAAAGACGTGCCCACGTTAAATGAATATTCTACGACAATACAAATGAAGGTGGCGGCAAGAGCCCCGTTACGCTAAAAGCGATAACAGTCCCATTAGTTCATCGCGAGAACTGATATGAATCAGCAGTGGCCGATCACCTATTAGGTAGGCTTCTCGGGTGGCTTTTCGGGCGACCTGACCAGGCCGGCCTCCACCATGTCCTCATGTCCTGCGCTCAAGGTCTTGTAGTAAGCTTCGTAGATGGCCGTGATTGCACGGAGCTGATCTTGCAGCGCTACCGACGTAATGAGCATGCACAACATAAACATGTTGAGCACCATTCCAACGCCGACGAAGACGACCAGGTGGTCTGTGATGTACGTCAGAGCGGCGTCGGCGCAGTTGCGCGTGTAGACTCGTCTCCAGGCCACGTGGTCCTCCTCAAGAAGAACGCCATGGCCGCAGAATCTGGGCGTTTGCACGAGCTTCGAGTCGTTCACGCTCAGGATCCGGCTACGGCAGCACGAATGAGGCACGGAGCATCGCTCGCGACTCGGGTTTCCCTGAACGCAGTGGAAGTACTCGTTGCGGTCCCAGTCACGGAAGTTTTCGGTCGAGAAACCGCAGCACTCCATCGACGATTGCAGCGAGTCGACCAGGTACTGGAAGTATTCACTGTGCCGGTAGCCCTGAACAAAATGGATGTACGCGCTCTCTTTGAGGTGGTCGCGCGCCGAGTGGGGCCCCAGTGCGCCTCCGATGGAGAGCGCGCTGTTGCCCAGGATGAGAGCGGCGACAAGGGCCTGGTAGGCCTCGAGCACGACGGCGTTCTCACGCAGCGCTCCTACCAGGCCGAAGGCGGCAACTGTGCCGAGGGTCACGCTGAGGCCGATGATCAAGGCGTCCAGGTGCATGAACAGGGTGAAGAGGAAGGACTTGTTCAGCAGGTTGTGCAGGAGGCTGTTCCGCTGCGAGGGCCGCACCGCGAATGAGTACATGGCGCACCAGAGAGCGACAAGCGCGATCAGCACGACCGTCAGGTTCACGCCCACCATGACGGCGCGTAAACTGGAGTGGGCGTGCACCGAAGTGGTCGTAGAGATGCTCTTGTCGCCTTCCACGGGGTCTTGGGAGTCTCCGACAGGACGCGTGGCTTCTGTTTCCTGCAACGGTGGGCTTTGCTGGGTCTTCACCGCCATGGTTCTTCGTCTTCTTCTGGCACTACGGGTGAGTCATGGTTGCTAGTCGATCGATCGGTCGCCGCGTGAAATTCCAAGTGCCCATTTTGGACAGAGAGAGAGAGAGAGAGAGAGAGAGAGAGAGAGAGAGAGAGAGAGAGAGAGAGAGAGAGAGAGAGAGAGAGAGAGAGAGAGAGAGAGAGAGAGTAAACTTTAATTGGTTAACGGAATTGTAGGTGGTTTCCTCAGTCCAGGATGCCATTGGCTTGGGCTGCCTGACTCGAGTGAAACGGCAAAAGCAAAGAGGATTGGTCGCGAAGTGTAAAAAACATGCGAGTACGAAAAGAGGTTTACCTTACAAGATTTTTGAAATGTTTAGATAAAACTGAATCGTGGTCACTTGCAAGAAAATATGAACCGAGGAACATCTTTAGTATGACAGCCTTATTGATTCTAAAAGAAAAGAAAAAGCTCCTCTTGTGGAGTGTGCATACCTGTTACCCTGCCGAAATAAGGAGACTGAAAGGGAAAGAAAGAAAACACAACTCCCATATTAATTTTCTTAACGTTTTCTGGGCTGCTAACGTTTTCTGAAACGTTTCATAGCCGCGAAGAAAGATTACGCAGGTTTAGATGTGAGTCAAAGTAAATGATTGTAAAGAAGTTTTCGTGGAAGAGAAATGTAGAACGCCTGCGTACTGAGTTTTTAGTGTGCGCGAAGGGAATCGGAATCAATCTGATGGTTTCCGATACGCCGTTTCTCCTTGCCCAGACGATTTCTTTGACATGCAAAAGTTCATGAATCACTTTACTGCCCTCGCTTGCATAGATAAATAGGCCGGCGACTACGCCGCGTGTGAAATATTAGCGTTTATGCGCGAATGGTTTTGATGGTGACTTCTGAGTATTAAGCCAAACAGACGACTAAAATTATGCTTGTCAGTGAATTATGATTGCGAGCTATATATAGCTAAGCCGCAAATCCAACTAAATGTCGCCACTATGGCCCACGACCTTTGAAGGCGTCCTGTTGGCATACATATGTAATGAAGCTTGCCACCGAAATATTAGTTTAGTTGCATTAGTTACGACGGAATACGACTTCAGTTATTCTACAAGAAGGAAACGCGCACTACTGCATTCCAAATATTTAATGTCTGATTTAAAAATTTTTGAAACCGGTGTTAGAAGTTTGAATAGGATAAGCTTATGATGACATGGAGGCTAATTAGGCGATATTAAGCATGCTGTACCCTACATGTAGGTGCGGAAATAAATGGAGAAATAGGAAACGAAGAGAGGAATGTGAAAACACTTGTACACAAGTACCTGCGCCATTACTTTTTAGGGTACACAGGATGCGCAGGGAAAAGTCACAGCCTTAATTGGACTCAATTTTCAGTCCTTTAAACGCCAAAATAATAGATTGCACTTGCAACTCAAAGGAGATCTGTGAAAACACTATCAAAGTTCTCGGTAACGAAAGGTCCAATTAAGTAATAGACAAGACATCTAGGCTAGTTGGTACGGTGACATGATGAATAAACAGCGCTAAAGACGAGGACGAAGAGCAAGAAGCAAACAGGAAGGGCGGTGACTCCCAACTGAAGTTTATTGAATAAAACACAGAATAAAAAACCCAACCAAGCCGCAATAAACCAAACACTAATCAAATGCCAAGTCATGACAACCCAGCACATATTCTGCGTTCAAGAAATACAACCTCATTATCTGTTAAAGCGATTGACGGGTCAGTGACACATTCTTCACCTAATCGCATGATATGCCTGGCCTCAATGAATTCCCGGTTAATTTGTTCTGGTTGGGCATCAAAAATATCTTTCTGTGGAAGAAAAGGTTGGCAGCCATCACACTCCTTACAATGCGCAACCAGGTTAGAGCCTCTACCAATCTCTAATGATGTCTTGCTCTCCCGCTTCTTGCTCTTCGTTCTCGTCTTTAGCGCTGTTTATTCATCACGTCCAATTAAGTGTTCAGATAGTAACTAACACTCGCGCAGAGCGAGCTCTTTTTCTACACAGTGGAGTGGGTTGTAGCTATCGCATTGTTCTAAGGCCTGTGCTCCCAGACAAAAAAAAAAAAAAAAAAAAAAAAGAAAAAGAAAAAATAAAAGATACCGGATTACGGAGCCTAATGCGATTTTCGGCTGATCATCCCCAATGATACACTGAACACTCGCGCTACTGCGAACAAGGAAAGGAGACATCGATCATTCGGGCGACTGCATAGTCCATGTATTTTTAAAATGCACGAGGTATAATAAATATACAAAATATAAAGTGTCGTCCAACGTAAAAAGAAAATGCAGACAAACTTTTAAAGAGTGAGCAAGATAGCGAATTGGTTCGATGCAATAAAAAAAAGTTGAAAAATTGCATTAGTCCATGAAACTTAACTATTAGCATAATGGTGGAAGTCGGAAAAAAAAATACCGAAATACAAACTTGCAGTATGCACGTATGAAAAGTTTTTAGAGCGTTTCAAACGCGACGTAATTTCACGCAGTTCTGTGATATGATTTATAACCCAGGAAAGAAACGATAAGGAAACGTGACTCAAACATCTTAACGAAATGGATTGTCGCGGATTATCTTTTTGCGAAGTTTGTGCGAAATCTTACGATGATTGCAGCCAGTGAAGTGCTAAGAAGATAGGAATGCAACTTTCACTGCTAGAAATCGACGCAGGGAAATATCGAATTGGCCTCAGCAGGCAGCTAGCATTACCCTTATCGACCGCCGCGATCATTTTGAAAGACCGAGACAAGATTTTCAGACTTCAGAGAGCAGTGAATATGACTCCATATAGAACTGCGATGTTTTTTTTCGCACATGAACAAAGTGCGTACTTTCATCGCTCGGTCCAATCACTCACCCGATGAGGTGTTGCGCAAAGCGAAAGATGTCCTGTAGTAATGTAATGTAGTGCGTGGTCGTGTTTGCTGCACGCGGCAGAAGAAAGTAATTCATTTCTGCAAATAAATCAGCTTCGAAGTTATATGCAACATTTTCATTTGAGGTTTTGCTTGTCTACACACGTGCCTATAGCCAAGGTACGTCAATTTCATACCTAGGTTTGACCACTGGCTTATAACCACAGATTTTTCATTACAGCGATATTTCAAAATAACGAACGATTTTTGGCGGTCCCACAGGATTCGTTATATCGAGATTTGACTGTATTTCGAGAAGCTCCGCAAATTCTTAAAGGAAACCTCAGAGGTTCACGCAATTCTCCATTTGTGTAAACCGATCCTCGACTGACACCTTGAATGCCCATCATTTCATCACAATGTTGAACCATACTTTTTCGACAAAAAAAAAAATGCCAAAGAAATATATTGGTCAGTGCAATTCAGTGAAACTCCGTACAAACATTTTTTTTTTTGTACACACGGGAAAAAGTTCAACGAGGTGAAATGACTATTGTTGATACGAGCTAAAACGCTTTAGGTTAAAGTACAGGCCCCTCGAGATTAGCCAGACATTTCATCACTTTAATTCAGCCTTATTACGAAATTAGGCTTATTCTTGTAATTAAAAAGGGCAGACGCTTAGGCAACCCGATAACGTGCGTGTTTTTCCGACAAGTTTCCCGAATGTGCAATGACAGGTCACGGCAACGACACGGTTTCAGCGGAAAGAGCTGTATGCGTCGCGTAATATTAGCCGGTTTTCAACTCCGATTAAACCGATTAAGACGAGTGAACGAACTGTTTGGCATGGTTTCGCTGATTGGTTGGTTTGTCATTGGGAGACTGTCACAGAGTTTGGCAAAGTGTTAAACATCCCTGGTTGTTTTGGTTTCTGAGGAAAGGCAAGGCGCAATATCTTTCTCACTTCTCGATGGACACTTGCTCTTACTATGAATGGCATGCCATTGAAGGTGCGTATGTGCTCGTTCGAATCTTAATAGCACACTACCCTTTCAACTTGACTATCAAATGGATGCTGAAGGGGAAGCTAAATGGTATGACGTCACCCTGACCGCTGTACGAATAACGGCTGCGTCACAATTTCGATAAGAAACGCGTATTTTTTCTCGACACGCTGTTCTCAGTTCTGGATTATGGCTACGGCGACGCCTTTTCGACCGAAGCAGCTGTTTACACTACAGCGTAAAAGGAGATTTTTTTCATTTTTTTTTGCATTTTCTTATGAAATGCCCGTAGCAGTCATTGCATGACTTCTGCATTCCTTTTCTTTGACAAGTTGTCCTGCTTAGGAGCGTCTCTTAACATGCCATCTTAATTGCTTGAAGACCTGGTTTGCGCAATCCATGCCTATAACGTGATTGGCAGGACGTAGCTAGACAAGACGACGAAAGCCAGCTCTGCCTTTTAAGTGTCGCTGTGTCCCGAATGTAGCGCTGTAGCCATATTTCCCGATGTCGATGTGTCTCTAAGCAGCAACAAAAACTTTTCGGACTAAAATGCGTGCTTTGCTTTGTGGTAATGCGAATTTCAGTGGCGGCGCGAAAAGGTAATGCCTATTGAAATGTTTAGTAACCCTCTTAGGTGTGGGCTGCCGACAGCGTTTATGTCGCTTCATTCGCTTTCGCGCTAAGCTGAAACCCTGTACTAGATGCCTTTTGCTGGTGGAGTTGTAATAGCCGGGAGCAGTAACCAGCAATGGGCTGCGAAGGCAAGTTTTTGTTGTCTTGGGGCAGGCCATTAGGTATGACTGACGCAATCGTCCTTGAATGACGGTCGCTCTCCCCTTCGCCCGTCTCCGTTGTCGCCGAAGACGACGGCGGCGGCGTGATTTTGCCGAGCGTCCCACGCACAGCTCTCGCTGGAAAACAACAGATCACAAATATTGAAAATAAGAATAATAAATAAGAAACGGAATGGCAGTGAAGAAAATTAATGATGTAAATCAAAAACAAAAGCGACAAAAACGACAAAAATTGCGAGGGAAGCCCGATAGACGCGATCATGGGATTGAATGCATGGTGCCTACTCTTAGTAAGTTTTTGCAGTGCGGATGAATTAAAATAAGTGAAATTAAAACTGTTATATTTTTAAAGCGGCCTTGAGACGCCTAAATTTGCTCTCGCATAGTTTTTACGCGCAAAATACTTACCAGTGTCGAGGCTTGCATTCGCCCTCATCATGTAATTTTTTTTTTAACAATAGCAGATGCACTTCTATTTTTCAGCATACATTACTTTCGCCGCTTTTAATAATACGGCTAGTTAAAATTTTACTAGAATCAAGAAGATTAGGGTTATTTTGTTATTCGCTATTTACATACCTGCTTAAATATTTGTTCAGTAATAGCTATGATATATCTTGTTTTGCTTAATCAGATAATCTGGTTAGGAATAGACGTAATGATAGTTGGGTCTTAAAGTGGATGCAGTTTATTACTACTGGTGTTCTAGTATAGTCTAAAGCAGTTTACTATCGCATCGAGGGCACATTTTAAGCAAGAGAACGTTGAAGTCTGTGCTAAAAAGTAAACTTGCTTTTCAAAGTATTTCCGGCTCTTATAAATAAAGATTGTAATTAGCATTAGATCTTATACAAGTACAACTGCATTACTATCAGTCAAAGTTACGTTTGTTTCTCAAGGTTGTGAACACACACCGGAACCAGCTGGATGAAAATAAGAATGACAGTGATGACGGAGAGATTATTTTAAAGCATTCATTTCACCCAGCTGACTCAAGGGCAGTTTAAGATCATAAACGACGCAGGAGATATCTGAAAGACGGTCGGTCATCATTAGCTGCGAAAAACATTGCCTTTTACGTATTCAAAGAGACTCACATTAGGGGAATGAATATTTGAGATTATATCCCGAGCACTCCTTTTTTCTGCAAAGAACAAGGTGGAATATAGCGCGATTGGAAGTTGATTCACTGACTACACTATAGGCTGACTTCATATTTCTGTAATTCCATTTTATCCTTAGCTTCTATATCCGCTTACCCCGTTTTCCCAGTACAGGGTAGAAAACCGGTTTATTCTTCCGGTTAACCTTCTTGCCTTTCCTCCTCATAATCCTCCTCCTCTTCCTCCACCTCGTAGTTATCGACATAACGAGCTAAGCTCGCTATCCGTGTCGTCATGGTTTCTCTGGACAGCGCTTGCCCGCTCCTTTCGCTGCTTCCGGTCTCAGCCAATGAACAATTCCGATCATCCCCTGGGAGACCAGCGGCAATACCTGACTTTTAGCCCCGATGATCTAGCTGATAAAAGTGCCTCACCTACGGCGATCCCATTACCCTTTAGGCGACCTCCTTTGCAAATGGCCTAAACCCCTCACTTTTTGCGCGCTCCGCAGCAATACAACCTCCTCCTTCCCTCTTTGTTCCTGACATCTCTGCTATGCTTACAGTGTTGTGAAATTTGCGACAGGGTTGCGCGGTCGTCAACTTACTACTCACGCCTTGTTGGCATAGTGGCGCGCGCTGTGAGATCACGCCCGTGTTCTCAGCCGCGCTCTCCTGAAATGCACTGCTATTTCTCCATTTTAGCTACCGTATCCTAATATGGATGCGGACTGGCTGTAGGTGGGCCTCACCGAAACTTTCAGTTTTTACCTTCAACAAACTTCTCTTAACAGGGCATCGTAAATAGTTTGTACACACTTTGCTCAGCAAATAGCTAATTTGTTCCGCAAAGGGCTTGGGAAGGAGCCTTTGTAGCGGCGCTGCCATCGGCACCAACGCCACCGGCGAAGATGAGTTCGCCACGAGCGTAAACGCTCGCGGAGTTAAGAACGTCCTAGAAACCGATGCAGGTAAAAGCGTCGGCGGTTAGCTCCGCCGGTTCACCAGCTGCGGCTACTCTTCCTTCTGTCGTTAAATAAACGGAGCCGGGGCTCATCCGCAGGCCGCCTTCTGCATAAACCAGTCTTAGTGCCTGCAGATACTTCTCCTCACTATTAATAATACTGCGACAGAGCATTCTTTACAGGAGGAGGAGGCGGTAAGATGCTTGATGTTTGCTGCTAGAACGACAAGTATTCGATGATTAAGAGAGATATAAATTGATAAAGCAGGCAAGAACGAATGAATATATGGACTATGCATAAGGACGCTCCAGGAAAAGCAATGGTTGTAGGTGGTAGTTAGGAAAGATTGAGCGAGGAAATAAAAAAAAAAAATCCTGTCCGCTGTTTTGAGCAGTAAGTGCATTGGTGGCATATTATTGGACGTCTCAGATTTTCCAATGTGTACTCGTATATTGGCCAGGACCCTTAGCAACTGAACAGGCCGCCACCTTCGCTAGGTTGTATTCTTCGATGCTGGAAAACGCTCTGGGTAGTCTGTGCTTCCATGGCTTATGGAGTCGCTTCCATCAGCCATTTATTTTGCAACTCTGCAGTGAACTCGGCGTTTCTTTTTGCTTTTGATTCTTTACGTGTCGCCGCATTCAGTTGTTGCGTTCTTCAGCTGGAAAATGCATTCAGCGTCCCTTGCTGCGTAGCACTTCGTAGCACTTGCCATCTCTTTCGATTGACTTGACCGCCTTCTCACTTTCGTGCGCGGCTACACAAATCTGCCGTTAGCTATATAAGCATGTCTTTCTATCTCCTCAAGCTCCGCTACGTGGCCGCATCTGTAGCACTAACGTCTACGACCCATTGAAAGCGCAGAACGATGAAAGATGACTACAGTGATTTTTTTATCTAGCAAGTATTGCATAACAATGAGAACTCACAGCTCGAGGCGCCGTGGTAGTAACCGGCTGATCTGAGCTCTCGGGAAACGGCCGCTATTTGCACAGGGCTGATTCCAATCTTGATAACTATTTTGCATGATACATTTTTGGTGCAACTGATGTCATTATTAAGAAAAATATCAAATAGTTTCAGCATCAGTCTCGGTTCCAGTTTCGCCGCGGTTTCGAGATGATGTTCACGTGAAGTTGATGTGAGGTGGAGCCAATGCCAATGTCACATAAGAATAGTTGAAATCAATAGGGAAATCTCGTCGCCTGTATATCTAGCACAGGAACAAACAATGAAGTGTTTTTTTTTTTTGTTTTGGTGGCTAGACACGCTACATTGGGATGTTAGAGGTAATTCTTTCTTTGGCAAGTAGAAAAGTAAAAATACAGCTAACTCTGCTCGAGGGGTGAGACCGTAGTCTCTTTTACTTGAAGTGCACCGCACTAAAATCTGCGAAAAAAAAAAAGATAACCTCATTTGTCGTGTTTTTATTAGCGAGGCAAATCCCCACCATAAAACCGAGTTGAACACAGACATTGCTTGCGGACGAGTAAAGTGTAGGAGCTGAGTGGCACCCAAGAAGCGGAATTGAGTGCTACGGGGCTTCTACTTCGCGTCTTGCCAGCAATTCGATTGCTGTTTCAAGCAATTCTCGCAGCTCTTATTTAAGCATCTTGTTCTTCGCAGAAAATATGTAGCGACACAGGGCCAGAACGAAGCGAGGAAGATTCGGTTGCTCAGCGCCTGTAGTCGCGGCGTTGCGTTCGATGAGGCGGCCATCTGCGGTCGTCATCTGGACGAGTCCGGCCTGGCTGAAGTAGATGGCCGCGGTTATCGCCTACTGCTGCATTGTCTTTGCGCTATAGATGATTTTTGACAGTTGCTCCGGCTGGCAAGCAGCGCCACCACTGCCATTTAAAGAGTCCTTTCGCATGACAATGCCTTTCATTAGCGCCACAAAAGCCGACGAACTGCCTTGCGTGCCCCAGGACTTTACGTCACCGGTTTTAAACTGATGTAGCAACCATTCACGGCAATTGTGTCTCCTCGGCAGATAAATCTCCGCGTAGCGACAAGGTGTTCACGGATTCATGCATCTCCACGTCACTTGCTGTCAATAGTAGCTGCAGCGCAGGATCTGTCTCACGAGGCGGGACGCATTGTGCCTGGCCAAGATATTACATCCAGCTTCATCATGAACTCAGCGTAACAGCAGCTGTTTAGCTCAAGTGTTTTGAAACATCCATCTCGTAGTAAAGAGCGGGCAATCTCTTCGCGGACAGGGTCGCGCGAACCGCCCACCAAGACGGCGATTGTGTGTAGATCCCCTTTTCGAGAGCAGACGCAGCGGGCAGGTTTCGCGCACTTGCGCGGGTACTCACGCCCGCCTTGTGGAATTCTGGCCAGGTTGCGAACTCTCGCTCAATATCTCTGGACCCTGACCTGAAGCTCCGGCTTCCACCTGGCCTATCCTGACGTGAAGCAACTTCGCTGTGCCGCCTGTGCGTTAGTGTAGCGTTCATCGACTATTGATCTTTGTGATAGGCATGGCTAATAGTCCTGCATGCGCAACCTGCGCGTACGACGAGATTACAGCCCAGATTCTTTGTGAGTGCCTCACATACAGTGTCGAAATACGGTCTCTCTGCATTGTGCTGGAGCGTCTAGATGGACGCCCGATGATAGGAATAAGAATTTTAGGCCACTGGCCGCGGCGATCGTCGGTGGTGAAGGCCTTCCAGGCACTGCTCCTCGTATTGCGAACCACGGACCTGCGCGATAGGCTGTGATTTACTGATTATACTGACTTCACTGATTCACTGATTGTACTAGGCTGACTTCATATTTTTGTAACTCCCTTTTATCCTTAACTATTATATCCACTCACCTCTTTTACCCAGTACAGGATAGCAAACCGGTTCATTCTTTCCGTTAACCTTCCCGTCTTTCCTCCTCGTCCTCGTCCTCCTCCTCATCCTCGTCCTTCTCATCCTCCTACTCTATCTCGTACATCTCGTAGTTATCGACATAACGGCCTAAGCCTACTATCCGTATCTCCATGGTTTTTCCGGACAGCGCTCGCCTGCTCCTTTCGCTGCTTCCGGTCTCAGCCAATAGAGAATTCCGATCATCCCCTGCGAGACCAGCGGCAATACCTGACTTGCAGCCCCGATGATGTAGCTGCTGACTGCGTCTCACCTACGGCGATCCCATTACCCTTTAGGCGACCCCCTTTGCAAATGGCTTAAACCCCTCACTTTATGCGCGCTCCGCTGCAATACAACCTCCTCCTTCCCTCTTTGTTCCTAACATCTCCTATGCTTACAGTATTGTGAAATTTACGACAGAGTTGCGTGGTCGTGAACTTACTACTCACGCCTTGTTGGCATAGTGGCATCCGCTGTGAGACCACACCGTTTTTTTTTCAGCCGCACTCTCCTGAAATGCACTGCTTATTTCTCTTTGTTAGCTACCGTATCCTAATATGGATGCGGACTGGCTGTATGTGGGCCTGACCGAACTTTCCGTTTTTACCTTCAACAAACTTCTCTTAACAGTAGTACAGCTTAAAAGTTTGTACACACTTTTTTCTGCAAATAGTTAATTTGTTGCGCAAAGTGCTTTTGAAGGAGCCTTTGTAGCGGCGCTGCCGTCGGCACCAACTCCACCGGCGAAGATGAGTTTGCCACGAGCGTAAATGCTCGCGGAGTTAAGAGCGTTCTAGAAACCGATGCAGGTAAAAGCGTCGGCGGTTAGCCCCGCCGGTTCACCAGCTGCGGCTACTGTTTGCCCTCTAGTTCAGTAAATAAGCAGGGGCTCATCCGCAGGCCGCCTTCTGCATAAACCAGCCTGGGTGCCTGCAGACACTTCTCCTCACTATAAGTAGAATTGCAGCAGAGCACCCTTTACAGGAGGAGAAGGCGGTAAGATGCAAGATGTTTGCTGCTAGAACGACAAATATTCGATGATAAAGAGACAGATATAAATTGATAAAGCAGGGAAGAACGAATGAATATATGGACTATGGATAAGTACGCTCCAGGGCAAGCAATGGTAGTAGGAGGTAGTTAGGAAAGATTGAGCGAGGAAATAAAAAAAATACCTGTCCTCTGTTGAGAACAGTAAGTGCATTCTTGGCATATTATTGGACGTCTCATAGATTTTCCAATGTGCACTCGGATATTGGCCAGGATCCTTAGCAACTGAACAGGCCGCTCCCTTCGCTAGCTTGTATTCTTCGATGCTGGAAAACGCTCCGGGTAGTCCGTGCTTCCATGGAGTCGCTTCCATCAGCCATTTATCTTGCAACTCTACAGTGAGCTTGGCGTTTCTTTTCGCTTGTAACTCTTTATGTATCGCCGCGTTCAGCTGTTGCCTTCTGCTGGAAAGTGCATTCAGCGTCCCTTGCTGCGTAGCACTCCGTAGCACTTGCCCGCTCTTCCGATTGACTTGACCGCCTTCTCACTTTCTTGTGCGGCTACACAAATATACCGTTGACGATATAAGCATGTCTTTCTATCTCCCCAAGCTCCGCTACGTGGCCGCATCTGCAGCACTAACATCTGCGACAATTTGGAAGCGCAGAACGATAAAGGATGACTACGGTGATTTTTTTCTCTAGCACGTACTGCAAAACAATGAACTCACAGCTCGAGGCGCCGTGGTGGTTACCGGCTGATCTGAGCCCTCGGGAAACGGCCGCCATTTGTACAAGGTTGATTTCAGTCTTGATCACAGTTTTGCATGATACGTTTTTGGTGCAACTGATATCATTCATAAGAAAACTATCAAATAGTTTCAGCATCAGTCTCGGTGCCGGTTTCGCCGTGGTTTCGAGATCATGTTCACGTGAAGTTGATGTGAGGTGGAGTCAAGGCCATTGTCAGCATAAGAATAGTTGCAATCGATAGGGCAATCTAGTCGCCTGTATATCTAGCACCGGAACAAACATTGAAGTGTTTTTTGTTTTGTGGCTAGACACGTCACAGTGGGATGTTAGAGGTAATTATTTCTTTGTCAAGTAGAGAAGTAAAAATACAGCTAACTCTGCTCGAGGGGCGAGAGCGTAGTCTTTTTTACTTGAAGTGCACCGCGCTGAAATCTGCAAACAAACGAGATAACTTCATTTCTCTTATTTTGATCACTGAGGCAAATTCCCACCGTAAAACCGCCGTTAAACACAGACATTGCTTGCGGACGAGTAAAGTGTAGGAGCTGAGTGGCACCCAAGTAGCGGAATTGAGTTCGGCGGGGCTTGTATTTCGCGTCTTGCCAGCAATTCGATTGCCGTTTCAAGCAATTCCCGCAGCTCTTATTTAAGCATCTTGTTCTTCGCAGAAAATATGTAGTGACACAGGGCCAAGACGAAGCGAGGAAGATTCGGTCGCTTAGCGCCTGTAGTCGTGGCGTTGCGTTCGATGAGGCGGCCAACTGCAGTCGTCATCTGGACGAGTCCGGCCTGGCTCAAGTGGATGGCCGCGATTATCGCCTACTGCTGCATTGTCCTTGCGCTATAGATGATTTTTGACAGTTGCTCCGGTTGGCCAGCAGCGCCACTACTGCCATGTAAAGAGTCCTTTCGCATGACGACGCCTTTCGTCAGCGCCACAAAAGCCGACGAACTGCCATGCGTGCCCCAGGACTTTACGTCACCGGTTTTAAACTGATGTAGCAACCACTCACGGCAATTGTGTCTCCTCCGCAGATATATTCGTAGCGACAAGGTGTTCACGGATTCTTGTATCTCCACGTCACTTGCTGTCAATAGTAGCTGCAGCGCAGGATCTGTCTCACGAGGCGGGACGCATTGTGCCTGGCCAAGATATTACATCCAGCTTCATCATGAACTCAGCGCAACAGCAGCTGTTTAGCTCAAGTGTTTTGAAACATCCATCTCGTAGTAAAGAGCGGGCAATCTTCGCGCGGACAGGGTCGCGCGGACCGCCCACCAAGACGGCGATTGTGTGTAGATCCCGTTTTCGAGAGCAGACGCAGCGCGCAGGTTACGCGCACTTGCGCGGGCGCTCACGCTCGCCTTGTGGAATTCTGGCCAGGTTGTGAACTCTCGCTCAATATCTCTGGACCCTGACCTGAAGCTCCGGCTTCCACCTGGCCTATCCCGACGTGAAGCAACTTCGCTGTGTGGCCTGTGCGTTAGTGTAGAGTTCAGCAACAATTGATCTTTGTGATAGGCATGGCTAATAGTCCTGCATGTGCAACCTGCGGGTACGACGAGAACAGCCCAGATTCTTTGTGAGTGCCCCACATACAATGTCGAAAGACAGTCTCTTTGCATTGTACTGGAGCGTCTAGATGGACGCCCGATGATAGGAATAAGAATTTTAGGCCACTGGCCGCGGCGATCGTCGGTGGTGAAGGCGTTCCAGGCACTGGTCCGCTTATTGAGAACCACGGACCTGCACGATAGGCTGTGATTTACCGATTATACTGACTTCACGGATTCACTTACTATACTATCTAGGCTGAATTCATATTTCTGTAAATCCCTTTTATCCTTAACTTCTATATCCGCTCATCTCGTTTTCCCAGTACAGGGTAGAAAACCGGTTTATTCTTCCGGTTAACCTTCTTGCCTTTCCTCCTCATAATCCTCTTCCTCTTCCTCCACCTCGTAGTTATCGACATAACGAGCTAAGCCCACTATCCGTGTCGTCATGGTTTCTCTGGACAGCGCTTGCCCGCTCCTTTCGCTGCTTCCGGTCTCAGCCAATGAACAATTCCGATCATCCCCTGGGAGACCAGCGGCAATACCTGACTTTTAGCCCCGATGATCTAGCTGATAAAAGTGCCTCACCTACGGCGATCCCATTACCCTTTAGGCGACCTCCTTTGCAAATGGCCTAAACCCCTCACTTTTTGCGCGCTCCGCAGCAATACAACCTCCTCCTTCCCTCTTTGTTCCTGACATCTCTGCTATGCTTACAGTGTTGTGAAATTTGCGACAGGGTTGCGCGGTCGTCAACTTACTACTCACGCCTTGTTGGCATAGTGGCGCGCGCTGTGAGATCACGCCCGTGTTCTCAGCCGCGCTCTCCTGAAATGCACTGCTTATTTCTCCCTTTTAGCTACCGTATCCTAATATGGATGCGGACTGGTTGTATGTGGGCCTCACCGAACCTTTCAGTTTTTACCTTCAACAAACTTTTCTTAACAGTACAGCGTAAATAGTTTGTACACACTTCGCTCTGCAAATAGTTAATTTGTTCCGCAAAGTGCTTGGGAAGGAGCCTTTGTAGCGGCGCTGCCGTCGGCACCAACGCCACCGGCGAAAATGAGTTTGCCACGAGCGTAAACGCTAGCGGAGTAAAAAACGTCCTAGAAACTGATGCAGGTAAAAGCGTCGGCGGTTAGCTCCGCTGATTCACCAACTGCGGCTACTCTTCCTTCTGTCAGTCAATAAACGGAGCCGGGGCTCATCCGTAGGCCGCCTTCTGCATAAACCAGCCTGGGTGCCTGTAGATACTTCTCCTCACTATTAGTAGAAATGCAGCAGAGCACCCTTTACAGGAGGAGGAAGCGGTAAGATGCTTGATGTTTGCTGCTAGAACGACAAGTATTCGATGATTAAGAGACATATAAATTGATAAAGCAGGGAAGAACAAATGAATATATTGGCTTATGCATAAGGACGCTCCAGGAAAAGCAATGGTTGTAGGTGGTAGTTAGGAAAGATATAGAGAGGAAATAAAAAAATACCTGTGCGCTGTTGAGAACAGTAAGTGCATTCTTGGCATAATATTGGACGTCTCATACATTTTCCAACGTGTACTCGGATATTGGCCAGGATCCTTAGCAACCGAACAGGCCGCCACCTTCGCTAGCTTGTATTCTTTGATGCTGGAAAACGCTCTGGGTAGTCTGTGCTTCCATGCCTTATGAAGTCGCTTCCATCAGCCATTTATTTTGCAACTCTGCAGTGAACTCGGCGTTTCATTTTGTTTTTGACTCTTTACGTGTCGCCGCATTCAGTTGTTGCGTTCTTCACCTGGAAAGTGCATTCAGCGTCCCTTGCTGCGTAGCACTTCGTAGCACTTGTCGGCTCTTCCGATTGACTTGACCGCCTTCTCACTTTCGTGCGCGGCTACACAAATCTGCCGTTGACTATATACGTATGTCTTTCTATCTCCTCAAGCTCCGCTACGTGGCCGCATCTGTAGCACTAACGTCTACAACCCATTGAAAGCGCAGAACGATGAAAAATGATTAGGTGATTTTTTTCTCTAGCAAGTAGTGCATAACAATGAGAACACACAGCTCGAGGCGCCGTGGTGGTAACCGGCTGATCTGAGCCCTCGGGAAACGGCCGCTATTTGTACAAGGCTGATTCAAATATTGATCACAGTTTTGCATGGTACGTTTTCGGTGCAACTGATATCATTCATAAGAAAATATCGAAAAGTTTCGACATTAGTCTCGGTGCCAGTTTCGCAGTGGTTTCGAGATTATGTTCGCGTGAAGTTGCAGTGAGGTGGAGCCAAGGCCATTGTCAGGATACAAATAGTTGAAATCGCTAGGGCAATCTAGTACGCCTGTATATCTAGCACAGGAACAAACAATGAAGTTTTTTCTTATTTTGTGGCTAGACACGGTCACAGTGGGATGTTAGAGGTAATAGACGACAACCAGTAAATTCTAGAATTTTCGTAGAGAGAAACCGCTCATTATCGAGCGTCGTTCGCATGTCAAACAGAGAAAACAGAAACGTGATGGATGAATAAGCTTCAGCCCCCACATCTGTGTCAAGCGCTAACCATAGCTATCACTGCTATCTGCTGTGATGTTTGAAATGAATTTGCAGGTTCACGGAAATGCGTTGAATAACTATCGGTCTACCGCTGTACTTCCTGTATTTTCAGAAGGGTTAGAAGAAGCCTTTTATATTCAAATCACCTGTTCCTTCCGCAAACACAATTCAGTCTCTCTTGCGTAGTTTGTTTTTAAATTTCGCCTTACTTCAGCAGCTATGTCATTTTAGTTTTATAGAATTCCCTACATGTAGGTTTCTGTAAAGCTTTTGACTGTATACTCACGCGGTGCAATCTACGGCGCGTGATACACCATTAAAAAAACCAAATATTTATGGAACCCAGGGATGCTTTTTTTTAGCCTATTTAGTCATATTTTAAACATAAAGAACAAATTGCAAAGATTGAATCCAGCAAATCTAAATTAAAGCCAGTCAATAGATGTGGTCTCCTAGGCAGTATTCTAGATTCACTCTTATTCGATATTTATATGGGTGAGCTAACTGACCTTTCTGTTAAGCAGATATGTGTTCTTTATGCGGATGATGCCAGTATTTTGTTGGCCGCCATTGATTGTAATACACTCAAAAATGAAGCAAACTATTTCTTCACAATTCGCAGAAAGGGGTCAGTTGCAAAGCAACTAAAAATGATGTTAATAAAATGAAAATGGTTATATTTAGGCCAAAATAAAACAACCAAAGATTCCTGTAAGTGCAAATTATGTAGAAGAGTTGCAAATAACCGATAAGATCAAAATCTTAGGCGTAACTTTCTCTCGGAACATGCTATGTGGTAGTCATGTTGACTTTTTTAAGACGGTTATCTCGTTTAGAATCCTATCGTGCCTTAGAAATGCATCATAAATTTCAAGTACAATCTTTTTATAATTTGCCTTTTTATTACTATCTAAATTGCCTTTTTGTAGATTAGAGGGCAGGTGCACACTAAAAAGATTTCTCAGGATTCTTTATAGCTTGCTGCACAACAGCAACACAGAAAGCTCCTACCAAAAAGCCTTAATAATATCAGTAAAAATATTTCTTATTGTGATCTGACTGTTGTATTGAAACCCGAATTGGGGAAACCGAATTTTTTCTATAAGAAGTATTATTGTTAGATGACAGCGTTGCACCGTATTCTGCCCACCAGAGAAAGAAATATGATGTTTAACGCATCACACTAATTACGCTATGAAAAAAACTGTCGTCCACCCTTCCAACACTTTCAAATTATTGCAGTAAAACTTGTATTGACCTTCAAAAAAATAACTAAATGCAAAATATGTCAGCAATACGCACTCGTGTCAAAACAGTTCCCTTCATCATTTGTGTTCACTGCATGTGTTGATTATTTCATGACGATTTTTATAGGCATGTTGTTTTAACCCTAAGTCAAATTTTAGTTGCAGATGTAAATATCTGGATTTGTTTGTTTGTTTGTTTGTTTTGTGGGGTTTAACGTCCCAAAGTGACTCAGGCTATGAAAGACACCGTAGAGGAGGACTCCGGAAATTTCGATCACCAGGGGTTCTTTAATGTGCATTGACATCGCACAGTACACGAGCGCCTAGCTTTTCGCCTTCATCGAAAAGCGACCGCCGAGGCCGG
>NC_139349.1:48660222-48727722 GCF_055883805.1 Amblyomma maculatum | reverse complement strand
AGTTGTATATCTCTCCGCCGGCGCTGTCTTATCCAAAGAACCGTGTGCTGTGTGCCTCCGGCAGATGGCGCGGCATCTTAATTGAGACGTGAAAAAGCCTGCTTGTGTCACGTTTGAAACACTTGCATTATGCACCGAGAGAGTTGTCGTCGGTTATACTGGAAGAGTCGCCGCGCCGTGCTCACCGGCTGATTAATTAGGCGTCAGGGGCGGCTGCCGCGCAGTGAAAGTCTCTCAGCGAAGTATTCGTGCCGACACACACGTGCTCGAAGCCGGTTCGCTGACACGGTGCTACCGGTCGCATGCAGAATGTCGGTGCGCGAATCTGGGAGATGTTCGGCTATACGCATGTACATATAATTGTACCTGAAAAGGAAGGTTTGCAACAACACAGAAGAGCGGCAATGTTTGAGCTGAGTAGTATGTCCTAAAGAAGCCCTTTCAAGGTGTATCATTTCAGAATAGTGGCGTACTGCGGACGCAGATATTAATACTACTGGGATGATAAAGATACATGTTTACTGGGAGCATTCCTTGCTTTGCACATATAGACGCAAGCTGAAGTCTCTGCTGAAACAATCTGCTGAAACTGAACATACCGGAAGGAATTATTTCAGTCTATATGCAGTGAATTACTGGAGGCGCAGTGAAGCGAATTCTTGGTAATACAGCCATGCATCATTAATGCGACCTCCGTTATTACAAACGGCTCGAACTAAGGGAACTTTTTTTCAGGGGCTAAATTTCTGTAATATATTTATACCTCCTTAATAAGGGAACTCGCTGACCGGTGTTACATTTGGTGGTCGCGTGCTCAACCCACCGCTGACGCCAGTTGTTAGGTTTGGGTCGCGAGCGCCGGGGTAGCGTACCGCCGCGGCGCGCGGCCTCTCGGTAGCGTTGGCCTTGCGGCTCCGTGGACGGCGGACGGCATCAAATGTGCCAGCAAAGACGAGGCGTCTTTTAACGAAACAACCTTTACTGCAACATCAGGAAGAAACGGGCAGTGAAGCTGACCCGGAGAGATTACAGACACTCTCACACAGCTGGTGTCTAACGTCGTAACAACGGCGCGTCAAAGTAGTCTCTGTCCCAGCGGAGTCGGCCGCTGCTTTTTATAGGTTTTCCCGTTCACAGGGAAAGGGTAAACCCTCACAGGAAAGGGAAAGCCAAACATGTTGGTTCACGACGAATGACTCAATCGCAGATGGTCCGACCTCATCTCCTCCACCTCCTGCAGACGGGCGAGGACGGCTCCCTCTCTCACGAGCTCCAGGCTTGGCCGGCGTTTGCCCACACACACGCACGCACACACATTTGGCGCGTGGCAGGAACACGTCGAGTCTTGCCCGCGGGAGGAAGCGTTGCGCGGCCGATGAACGGCGTCGAAATGGCCGATCCGCTCGCGGTTCTGCCTGTTGCTATGCGGTGGCCGCGTCAGCTGTCCCACTTCTCGGTGGAGAAACGTAACAGACTGCCCCGCCGGGGAAGGGAGATCCCGAAGGGCAGGGGACTGCATCCGCTGTCCGGAGGGATCGGGATGTTGCTGCTAGCTGGGGTCGTCCAACTCAGCTTCTCTTGAGCTCAAACAGCCTGAAGAAGTCCTTGGCAAGTCCGGGTTTCCAAGGCACTCTGCAACTTGTCTTCAGGAGAGATTTCTGGCAACCCACAACGTCACAACCACGCTAAAAACTCAGCTGGTCAGCCAGCAAACACGGCACAAACTTCACTAAGTTTTGCCAGACTATTTCCCTCTTATGCCCCCATCTACATTAAAGGGCAGCTCAGCAGCACTTGGAACGCGTCCACAAATTTGAAAATCGCGCTTTCAAAAACGTCATTCTCAAACAAAAATAATACAATGCAATCTGTTTAAAATCCTAGGCCAGGAAGAAAAACACCAACTAGTGAATAAAGGCTTCTTCTCAAGTTATGGGCTTCGACTTAAGCCATCGGCATTACCGTTGAGATCACCCTTTTCACTAAAGCTTCGGCTGTCCGTTTCACGGAACAACCGTACCTTCCTGTTTCTGTGCAAAGAAACGCATGAGCATAAGTCACTAGCTTTGCTAAACAACCTATCCCTCTCCTTACGTGTGGCGCACCAGTCACGCGATTTCTGGGCAAGGGCGAATTTGTGCCTTTGGGATAGTTTCTTTCTTTTGAGCGATAGCTTCCACTTGCTCCATTCTTTCTCGCGCCTGCCTTTCCGTTTTTTTCTACGGCAGCACTGAAACACAGGCTTTCTGCTTTCTTTTTGCAACCGTTTCAGTTCTCTCTCCTTACGATGGCAGCATTCTTTCTCGCGCCTGGCCTTTCGCGTTTTTCGTCGGCAGCGCTGGAATACTAGCCTTCTGCTTTCTTTTTGCAATCGTTTGAGTTTGCTCTCCTTACGATGGCAGCATTCTTTCTCGCGTCTGCCTTTCCGCGTTTTTCGGTGGCAGCACTGGAATACTCTAGTCCTACTTTCTTTCGGCGCGAGCTCTGGCAAGCTAGCGGTAACCGGAGCTAGTAGGACACCGGTGTCGTCTGAGTGGTCAAAGTGCGGCGCCGCGTCTGCATCGCGGCCAGCAGCGCATGACTCACCTCCAGACAAGTCCGCACAACAACTGCTCACGCCAGCCCTCAAGCTGGGCATTTCCTGTGGCGGCGCCGCGGCTGCATCGCATGACTCACTTTCAGTCAAATCCGAACAACAACCGCTCATGCCAGCCCTGAAGCTAGGCATTTCCTCTGGCGGCTCGCCACTCACGTCATCTCGCTCAGAGCTAACCGGCGCACGATCAAGCTCTTTCGACACCTGGGGCGCTTCGGATAGCGTGAGGGTCATGTGTGCTACGTCCGCGTTCGCACTGGGGTTGCTTTTGCGAATACAACCTAGCGTGGTATCAGGGCACGAACGATTCTGACTCTGCTCTGGTCGCTCGCTGTCGCCTTCGCAAGTCTCGCTCTCTACAGCGGACGCACACTCCTCGTCGGTCTGCCCTGGCTGATCACAACTCGCGGGCTGCGCAGTTTCCCTGATCGGCACTTCGTTTTTCTGCGTGCCCTGCTCTACGATGAAGCTGATTTCGGAAACCGAAATTCTGTCATTTCCTAGCTGGTTTCCTTCTCCGCCACGCTCTACACAAGCTTCTGCACTGAGAGGCGGTTCAGCTATTACCAGTTCCCCACTCTCATGTGATGGAACTGTATCTCCTACAGCTACTTGGGTCGGCATGCAGTTCACCTCGCTTAACGGCGTCACTTCGGACTTCTCGCCGATTAAGCCTGTGCTAACCGTCTCAGCTAGTGGCTCGACCAAGGTAACACGATGCTCTTCTGTTACAGCCTCGGTCGGCTCGCTACTGCGGTCACATTGCTCGGCCGCTTCCCCAAGCTGTTTCTCACAGTCCGATGCAAGTTCGATTTGCTCCGGAACTTCCGCACTGTCTAGCCATTCGCTTACAGCGGCTTTCAACTGATAGGCCAAATCAAAGTATGCCTCGTTACAATGTTTCTCGCTCTCATATCTCTTCCGAAGATCCTGAGGCGTTATCTGATATCGTATCAGCAATGACTCTTTTAGTTCATCGTAATTTTTCAAGCGGTCGCCAACCAATCGCTTGATTTCTTCCGACGCTTCAGCGGAGAGAAGAGCTACCAACACCTGCGCCCAACTATCTCGCTCGAAACGTTTACTTCTGCAGACATTCTCGAAGTCTGCCAAATACTCGGCCACATCCTCGGCAATGAGGAACGGTGGCGGACCATCTCGCGGTATTGAACCGTTACGCTGAATGGCACTGAAAGCGTCAAGCTTTTCCACGCTCATTCGATGTGCTGAAATCTCCAGCTGCATCAGTTTCCTTACGCGGGCGTCCTCTTTCTCGAAACGTTCCCTACGTTCACGCATCTCTTTCTCGTGACGTTCTCCACGTTCACGCATCTCTTTCTCGTGACGTTCACGTTCCTCTTTCTCGTGACGTTCTCTACGTTCACGTTCCTCTTGACGTTCGTCAATGATCTCAAGGCATTCCAAAAGCTCGTCATCTTCAGCTTCCAACTCAAGAATAGCCTTTAACACTTCTAGTTTTCTGAGTTTGTCTGACAAATTCAGACCCAACTCCTCCGCAAGCTCCAGCAATTTCGGTTTGCGCAACGACTTCAGATCCAAATTCATGGCTGTTCCGAGTGCTGCCTTCTCTACTGCCCACTATTGCCTTGCTGCAATTAACCCAGCAACAACGACAACACAATTACCAGCTCTGTTCTCTACTTAACAAAAGCCTGGCAAAACTCAGTAGAAGAAAGTCCCGCACTCACCAAACCTCGCAGCCAAGAATCCAACGCAGTCGTTCCGCTGCAGGCAACCAGTCATCACACAGGGCTCGTTGCACTGCTCCCGCCTTTTCGCTGAGCTGCTTTGATTCACGAGTCACGCCTCGGACATCTCCGCTCTTCCCACCAGATGTTGCACTTCGGTCAGGCCTGGCTCGTTTCACCGACCACGGTCACTGCTTGGTCGTCCTCGTCTCTCCGCTTTCCGCTGTTCACCAGTTGTTGGACGACGGTATCGTCTGCCTCGTCCCTCCAACCACGGTTACGGCTTGGTCGTCCCACCGATGCCTACCAGTTGTTACGTTTGGTGGTCGCGTGCTCAACCCACCGCTGACGCCAGTTGTTAGGTTTGGGTCGCGAGCGCCGGGGTAGCGTACCGCCGCGGCGCGCGGCCTCTCGGTAGCGTTGGCCTTGCGGCTCCGTGGACGGCGGACGGCATCAAATGTGCCAGCAAAGACGAGGCGTCTTTTAACGAAACAACCTTTACTGCAACATCAGGAAGAAACGGGCAGTGAAGCTGACCCGGAGAGATTACAGACACTCTCACACAGCTGGTGTCTAACGTCGTAACAACGGCGCGTCAAAGTAGTCTCTGTCCCAGCGGAGTCGGCCGCTGCTTTTTATAGGTTTTCCCGTTCACAGGGAAAGGGTAAACCCTCACAGGAAAGGGAAAGCCAAACATGTTGGTTCACGACGAATGACTCAATCGCAGATGGTCCGACCTCATCTCCTCCACCTCCTGCAGACGGGCGAGGACGGCTCCCTCTCTCACGAGCTCCAGGCTTGGCCGGCGTTTGCCCACACACACGCACGCACACACATTTGGCGCGTGGCAGGAACACGTCGAGTCTTGCCCGCGGGAGGAAGCGTTGCGCGGCCGATGAACGGCGTCGAAATGGCCGATCCGCTCGCGGTTCTGCCTGTTGCTATGCGGTGGCCGCGTCAGCTGTCCCACTTCTCGGTGGAGAAACGTAACACCGGACAGTGGACAAGAGAGGAAAACACTTAGCCCATTGGGATTCTTGCAGTTATGTAGCGTTAATATGGACAGTGATGAGAGCAAGATAACGTCTACTGTACAGTCCAGTTTCAATTTCTGCACTTGAGTGCAGGTCAGTTGAAGAATGTAAATTAGAAAGTGTCAATGATTCTTTTATTTTGTGGTTTCATGCTCAACAGTGCGAAGTTGCTCAGCCGATGGACCTTCCCATTTTTCGCATTGTTAAAATGATGGTGAAGAAAACTATCCGCAGCTTACGCATAGTAAAATACGAATTGAGTCGCTTTCGCCTGAGTAAGCGCTGATGGCACGTACGTGAAAATTTGTTATAGAAGTTAACTGATTTATCCATGATATCCCATTAGGCTGTCATAGACTTCTAGACATGTCAAGTTTCAGCACATTATTTCAATCACAGTATCGTTCGTACTCAGGGCCCCTAAAAACTGATTTCAACTTCACTGGCCACCACTATGCTCAAAAGGAGATCTGAATCATAGCGTGTCTTTTTGAATTTTTCTTTTTCTTCGCGATTTATTATTGCGGTCGGCTCGCTTTATGAAGAGCTTTTATTCTCGGTAGCCGGTGTCCATATTAATGAGGACTCCCTATAGTCAAATCCCTGCTTGTAATTTCTTTCCCGCGATATCTCGTCGTATCTAATATAGGTCTGAGTGGATGTTACCTTGTCTGGTCAGTGTTCGTATAGGGACAAGCTGAAAAATAAAGGGTACAGCCGTTTATATGCTTTTTTTTATTTAAATAAGCAAAAAATACACAAACAAAATGGATTGTAAGAAAATTTTATTGTATATAGGCTAGTTTCGAGAATAAAGAGTCTACGCCTTTGTAGCGTGAACATATTGGCTTGTAAATATTGAAAGAGATCCTCCGCTAGTCTTTGGAATCAAGGGAAAAAATAAACACGTAGAGTCCTGAATTAATTATGCATAGCGAAATTTCCCACCCATAGGAAAACCAGTCTTCGTTTCGGATTAATCCAGGTATAAGTTCAAAATTTTTGCCGTGCATTTTTGTTTACTTGTATTTTTGGAACTAATAAAGCCGCTGCTGGGGATAGTTGCATGGATATTTCTGTTGAGGGTTGCTTTGAAGGTAAAGGAAAGAGAGCGCTGTTTTTAGATAGATGCTGTGAAAGTGTATGAACAACGTGTATGAACATGGGGCAAACGGTGGGGCAAGTTGTTTAAATTTGCGCGAAATTTCAGTGTATGAAGCTGTGTTTTTCGGACAAACGTTTTTACTAAACGTCTGAGTATATATAGCACCTTCAGAAATTTTTAAAATATTCAGTATTATACTGGAGAAGCCTTTAGTAATGTACATCTGATTTTTTTGTTATCTTTCAAACGTGCCAAAATACGACACTGCAGTGCTCTTCCCCCCCCCCCCCCCTCCCCCCTCCCCTCTCCTTCCTCCTTCTTTTGAGAGCGGACCTCGAAGGAAAGACAGCGGGAAGATCGATAGTCATCACTGTGCTTCAAAGCCCATTACCGGTCAGGGGGAACATTGATTGTTTTCGCCTCGAGCAAACGTGAAGCCCGAGAGAATACATATGCATGCAAAGTTGGACACGACGCCCACTCGCCCTTTATTCCTCGTACCCGTATCGTCTCCCCTCGTTTACTGAAGGCTCCAGCTCAAATGGCTTTGCGAAGCTGGGGCAGGCGTGGGGAGGGGGAAGTGGTGCATGGTGTCCCTTCAAAGCCTCTGCCCACTATCGGTGCCGGTCGCGGTGACGGCGTGGCTTTTCCGACCAGTGCGGCAGTGGCTAATGTGCGTGTTCTCTGGGGTATGCATGCCCGCAAGGCAAGGCTTGTGGCGGATCTTCGCTGCCGCTGATCGCAAACACTGCACCGCAAATAGCAGGCCATCATCATGGAAAGGCGAACATAACTAGCTCTTCAGGCCTTAACATTAGGGAATATCTGATAGTGTTTTTGGGTTACTTACATGAAATACTTCTGGCAGGAAGAAGTGAGAAAGGCTTCTACAAACTAAACCCACCCACATTTGCGTAGCTCTTTAGTCTCCGTCAACATATGCTCTGCTATTGCAATCAATCAATCAATCAATCAATCAATCAATCAATCAATCAATCAATCAATCAATCAATCAATCAATCAATCAATCAATCAATCAATCAATCAATCAATCAATCAATCAATCAATATTGTTTTCTAGCTATAATACTACAATAAGTAATCAAGTACGGTATCGAGGCGTCAAGCTACTGCGTTCTGAGATTAGCACGTCACCGACTGAGACACTATGTTACCAAATCCTCTCCATGCTTGCATAAGCTAAGTGTTGCTGTGTATAGAAGCACCAAAAGAAGCCCCATAAAAGCTCCGTGTATACGCAGCAAGGAAGCAATGATAAGGGTGACAAGAAGGCACTGTACGAACACAATGGCTTCCGGTGTCCGCTGCAGTTTATAAAGCGCTCGTTTCGTATTCAATTGATGGTGCTTTCTCCTGGGTATTTTCAGGCAGCAAAATGTCATTTTATGTCGTCACAAAGGCATCTTTACTCCAGTCACAGCGGAATCTCGAAGAAACACGTCCTTCTGGCCGTTTTGTAAATTGTGCCAGTAACGAAACGCACCCAAACAAAGCATGCGAAAAATACGACTTCGTCATCGTGTTCCTTAAAGTCGAGAAAAAAAAAAAGAAGAAAAGGACAGAGTCGCTATCTTTCACTGAACCTTGCGTTAAGTAGTTAATGGACGCTCCAGGTTCGGCACTTAAGATTCGGGGTCTTTTCCTAAGCCGTTGGGACTGTTTTCTTTCGTCGTTTAGTGGTACGCACTTGTTTGTTTCGGGTTTATGGCCGTTTCCTACATCATTGGGCCTGTTGCGTTTCGTCGTTCAGTGGTACGTACTTGGTATGGGAGTTGACTGCAACAAACAACAAGGAACAAAGCGACTCAGACTATGAGAAATGCGGTGGGCACTTACGTACTTGGGTTGTTGTTCTCTCATTTCCTCATTTAATTGCGATTATATATATTTTTTCAAGCACGGAGTGAGCAACAAACCATTTTCTATTACCGTATCCCGCATTAAAAACCTAAAAGGAAGCGCCAATCCAGAGTTTCTAATTAAAGAGGTCGCCATCTCTGGATGGCTGGGCCTGACGTTTACTCGGGAGTCTCAAGAGCGTGCTCTTTTGGAGACTAACGAGTGCTTGCTTATGTACCGAAATCTGAATTTGAAGTGTGTTTATAAATTCGCCAAAAAACCTTAAAACGTAACTTTCTTGGAAGAGCTTTAATTGGCTGCGGGAAGTTCAAGTCCTTTCTAGTTAGCAACAGGAGTTTGCTATTAAGCTATCCGTCGCATTGGTTTGACAAAAAGTGATGTGCCCCCCCCCCCCCCCCCCCCCACCCTAAAAAAAAAAAAAACCTATTAGAGAGTGAAGGCTCGATTGAAGGCCCCTAGACAAAAACCGCCGCAAGACGAGCGAAGCCTCGCAATTATTCGCCTGAAGGCGTTCGTCTTCTCACTAGTGTCTTTCGTTAGTTGTATTATAGTTTCCATTTTTTTTGCTTCTGCAATCGCTTAGCTGTCTAAATACCAGAGAAAGCTGATGATAGATGATACTGGTGGGAAGTGGGCTCACAGGTATGCTGAGCCACTGCCATGCTGAGGTATAACCAGAAAGCGCGAACTGTAGGTTATGAATACCCTTTTTTTATTATTCGAGGCTTCGAGGCCCGGATATATTATTTGTAACCAGCATATTCTAGCTTCTTATTTCAGCTTGGGAAGTAAATAGCCTAACAGGACAGTAAAACCGCGACACTAAGTCAGGCTAGCCTGACACTTTAGTGCCACTCGTTAATAATTATAGTGTTATTAACAATTCGCCACTATTGGTGCGCACACTCCCAGTCGCTTTTAGAGGAGGAGGGGGGGGGGGGGTAGCTGTCCCGGTCTCAAAGGAGATGCCCTCGACTTGCGTGCTGAGCTCAGCCGGAAGTAAACTACCTGTAGTGACAGAAGGGGGTGGCCGTTTGGTGCCCAGCTTTCGCCGGTTCAAGCCAGAGTAAGGGCCAGAGTCACAAATAACAAGCAAAACAAACTTTATACACAGCAAGAGACGATACAGAGGAATTCCCGCTAACGCTTAAAATACAGACACGAGGTTCACAGAAAAGCAATGCAAAGCATGCAACTAAAGAGGCTTTAAATAAACACAGAGGCTTTACAACACACAACAATACACGAGAGAGTCAAACAAACAAACAAACAAACAAACAAACAAACAAACAAACAAACAAACAAACAAACAAACAAACAAACAAACAAACAAACAAACAAACAAACAAACAAACAAACAAACAAACAAACAAACAAACAAACAAACAAACAAACAAACAAACAAACAAACAAACAAACAAACAAACAAACAAACAAACCAAACCAAACAAACACAAACAAACACACAAACAAACATCAAATTGCTCACCGGGCACTGCCGCAGACCGACGTCTGGAGATTCACGATGTGGCCGCCATGCAGACTAGCGCCAAATCAAGCGCTCCCTCCATCTCGCGCGCTTCCATTATCTAGCGCTCCTTTGCAGATCAGTGGGCTTGCCGAGCAGCGGGTTGACCCTGGGAGCCGAGCAGTAGCACTTGCTAACTCGCAGCAACACAGGCTCTAACACTGGCTGGCTGGCACAAGCAACGCGACCTCAATAAATACGACGCACACTCTGCCTATTACTACGCGCCAAAGCTGGCGCGCACATACACCCAATTTAAACTGCATGCGAGCTCTCCTCCTCCCGCCGAGACGCGCGTCGTCATTGGTTAGCTTCCGCCGAATCTTCTAGAAGGATCCGGTTGCTTCTACAGCTGGATGAGCCACCGTCGCCATCGAGGGGAGGAGGGGGGTGCCGCCAATGCGCACAAGGCAATGGGCTTTTCTTGTGCGGTAAAGGGGACGTTTCTACAATGTGCTAGATTATTCTATGCAGACGCCGCGCGGGCCTCCTACGCGCCGCGCTGACCTAATAAAGTGTGCGTCGATTTCGTGACATTTAGTAACACGTGATAGTAAATACACTGTAATTTGTACCAAAAATAAAGGCTTTATAAGTAAGAACAGTCATGGCGCGCCATGGAAGGATTCGTACAACTAGCACAAGACGAGAAGACGACACAACGAGCGCTGACTTCCAACAACCGTTACCTCAGGCTTTGAGGGTATGCTATGACAGCGGTAATAACTCGCGCCTGTGGTTTCCCTAGCGAATCCTCGTCCGCGTACATGCACTTGGGTAGAAGCTTAATTAACGCTTGCTCAATTTGTGCCCCTATTATCTCACACATGCTCACTAGCATACTATCGTAAGATACCACGTTATGTAAAGCAACACCCATAATATATGTGAAGCCCAGCTTTAACCAAGCCTAAAGAACGTGCCTGACTGCTCTCTAGGGCAACTTGTCTGAATCAGGGTACAAGGGTTGTGGGTTCGATTCCCACCGCATCCATCTTGAAGTCTTGTCAACTCGGCCGTGCCATGTGTTTTGTTACGTCACATATTTTAGCAACCAATCAGTGTCCACGGCCATTTCGTCGACCAAGTGCCATGTGTCGGAGGCATACGCTCCCGATTTTCTGTTCACAGCGCAGGCGCCGGGTGTAGCGCGGGACAGGATCATCAACACTGTCGCCACGCTAAAATGCTTCTTCTTTCTAACTGTCGGGCTCTCTTCAGTAGTTTGTGTTTTGTTTAACGTGTGGCATACGTATGTTAAACTCGAACTCCTCTTGGTAACCACCTGTAAGTATTTCAGCGACGTGCGTGGAAGAAATAGTCTTCAAGCTGCTTTGACAAACTTGATGCTCGAACAGCCATGTATACCGCTCCTGGCTCGTTCCGTCGTCGGTCTGGGTTCTTTGCAGATCACTTGTATATTCGACAGTGGTCCCGTTCAATTACACTATTGTTTTCTCCACTGAAGGCGCAAAGATGTCTCAGCGTGTCTGGCATAGCGTGCGCGAACATAGTGGGAGTCTTGGTATACGTATGCTTTTGTCTTCGGAAGGCGTATTTGAGGGCTCCGCGCACTAGCAATGCAATTAATGAAACACCTGTACAAAGAACTTGTTGTTACAGCTAGTGCTTCGTTCAGTGCAGTCTTCTTCAGGATCTCCGCATGAAAAAAAAAAAAAAAAAGACGTGTTTAGTAGCTTAGATTTACGAAGCGCGGTGACAGAGGTGTAGGCACGGCTAAGGGAAATATTATGATCGAGAAAAAAAAGCGGAAGCTAAAGTCGATTGTCAGCTTAACGGAGGGAATATTTTTTCGGGTTGCCCAGCACATTCCTCATTCCCTACAAATCAGACAGTAGGTTTGGTTTGATTTGGTTTGTAGGTTTGAACGTCCCAAAGCAACTCAGGCTATGAGAGACGCCGTAGTTGAGGACTCCGGAAATTTCGACCATCTGGGGTTCTTTAACGTACACTGACATCGTACAGCACACGGGCGCCTTGCTTTTCGCCTCCACTGAAAAGCAGCCGCATAGGCCGGGATCAGACAGTAGAACTACGGTATTAACAGCATAGTTTTATTCAGACTTCAATTGAAAGCAGATATTTTCAATTCATGTAGGATGAATCATTAAAGCTCTGCCGCGTTTATCTTTCAGAGCTAAGCATGACGATATATCGTGAGAGTGAAAGAAGAAAAATAATTACATTTTATTGATACATCGCGTTTTAATTGCGTTTTTCGTTTTTCTCGGGCCCGATTTTGAGTACGTAGCAGAATTTCGCGTACATGAAAGGAATAGAACCACCTCCCCGCCTCCATCACTTCCATTACAAATGCCGACTTGTTTAAAATTCTTGTTGCTGATTATATTTTATAACCCTGCTGTAATAATTCTGTTCATGTTGTACTGACTCACTCCTCTCTGTAGTGCTTCGGCCTTAAATAAATAAATAAATAAATAAATAAATAAATAAATAAATAAATAAATAAATAAATAAATAAATAAATAAATAAATAAATAAATAAATAAATAAATAAATAAATAAATAAATAAATAAATAAATAAATAAATAAATAAATAAATAAATAAATAAATAAATAAATAAATAAATAAATAAATAAATAAATAAATAAATAAATAAATAAATAAATAAATAAATAAATAAATAAATATTGATTTTTGCTGCCCACAGGCAGGCAGCATTTAGTGTTGGCGTGTAATAAAAACAGCCTTTTTTTATCTTGCTGCATGGGCTTGACTTGGGGTTCCCGCCAGAAAACAACAGCATCGTTCCGATCTTTTTTTTTTTTTTTTTTTTTAACGCATAGTCCTCTTTCGCAGCAAATGCCTCAACATCACTTGATTACGCTCGTGCGTATTACCTCATATAGTCGTTGTAACTACACTTTAGCGCGCTGCAGAGGCAATCAGCAAATATATTAGCAACGTGTGCCATAAATACCGTTCCTGCCCGCCACAAAATAAAAGAAGCGCAGTACAGTCACGTGTGGATGGCGTGACAGAGACAGAAGCAATGTTTAACGTGTGCCAGTGTTGCCATATTGTGAAGTGGTTTCCAGCGCCTCATAACGATATAACGCCCTGCTGAACAGCGTAGTTGCTTCGTAGCGTCGCTCAGTACGCTAACGCTCCAGATGCTGTTAATTACCCGCCGCATAGCTTTTTCGCATTATACGTAAAAGAAGAAAAGAATCCGGGGGAGAGAGAGAAGAGTCTAGAACTCGCTCAATGCGAGACAAGAAAGGCGCTGTTGCGGCAAAGCCATCAACAAACTGCTGCTGCTGCTGCTGCTCCACTTTCGCGGTGTGCGTGAAGCGTGAGAATCAGTGGTCAGCGTAATTACTAGCCTTGCCTGAGTTGTTGTTGCCGCGTGTATAGTTGCGCGCACGCATGTTCTCGCACGGCTTCACGGAAATCAAAGAACGTGACTTGCGCAGCTCAGAGACAGAGCGCGTTAAAAACAGCTAAATGAATACAAAAACGAGAAACAGTGCGTGGGCGAAGCGGGAAGTGCAGCGTATAAACAGCTTTACTGGTATTAGGAAAATTCCTTCCCGACAAGATTGTCTTGGTTGTTTAATAATTAGTACCGGTGGTGCCAGCTTGGGGCAAGTGTGGGCAGCAACAAATAGAGAGGTGTTGAAAAAAATACTGAGAAAGTTGTTTCCTCTCCACCTCTTCTTATTTTTTTTTATTATTTTTTTTTTTTGCAGGCTGCTCGCTTCCGCGAAGCCCTATGTTTCGAAATCTGTGCGGCCGTTTTAATTAGCCAGCGTATGCAGGCATCGCTGCTTTCTTGTCAAGGCAAAAGGAAAACAATCGCTACCCAGAGAATTCCAGTCATGCGCCGAAGCGTTGCTTGGAAACTATTCGCTGATATTTTCATGATTAGTACATCCTATAGAGTGGATCCCGTAGCGGGGAATTAATCAGATGATACTTTCTGGGACAATAACTATACAAACCTAATTTGTCCCCGGCGGAGGCAATGCCAGTGTTTGCCTTGTAACGCTTTGTAACTGTCCAATAATGATGGCAACTTAGCTTTTTTAATTAGCGATCTTAATGAAGATTGCACAGATCACTGGAAAGGACAATAAGTAGCAACCACTATATTATGAGTAAGATTTTTTTTTATAGACCAACTGGCTTTGTAATACGCTGCTACATTTACAGACAACATAGTTAAGACAGAATAAATCTTTGAAACAGTAGTTCACACAGAGAGACATAATCCGAATTATCTTTCCTTAAACATCCCGAAACTTATTATTTCTTGCAATAATCATGGGAAGTTGGCTCGAGTTAAAGAAGCAACCAGTCCTTCACAAAGGGTTATGTTTTTCCTGTTGCTGCCAGAACACGGCATCCTCCTCCTCCTACTCCTCCTCCTACTCCTCATCATCATTAGCATCACCATCATCATCATCATCATCATCATCATCATCATCATCATCATCATCATCATCATCATCATCATCATTCCGTAATATACCCACTGCGCCAGTCATGGGATAGCTGCATCCACTTGATCCCTGCAAACTTAACTTTCTGCCGCCCCTGCTACGCTGTTCTTGAAATCCAGTTTGTTACCCTAAGCGACCATCGGTTATCCTATTTTCGCACTGCATGCCCTGTCCATGCTAATTTTTTCTTCTTGATTTCCACTAGAATGCCATTAACTCGAGTTATTCCTGGACCCATTCGGCACACTTCCTATCTCTTAACGTTAAACTTACCATTTTTCGTTGCATAGCTCTCTGCGGAACCTACCGCCTACCATTACACAAGTATACGAAGTTCCCTGCTTAAATGTGTTGTCTGTTGTATCCCATGTATTTTGCATTAGTTTACCGTAAGAAAAATATGGCCCCTTGGCAATACAGGGCTCTACCCGAAATTCGAAGTGCACCCGAAACTCGAGTAACTTGCCTTTGTGCTGTCTCGCTTGTGGTACTAGAGGTTGCAGTTGTTGCAGTTGTCAGCTCCTCGCAGCTGTTCTGTGAGGTACACGGCAGCTTTGCGTGTCAGGCCTATCATGACAAAGCCATCCACTTCTGCAAAGTCAGGCCAAAAAGGCCCAAGTAAAAACGAATGCTTACTGAGTAGCCTTGCAGCATAAGAGAAAAAAAGACAGCTTTGGACGCACAATATCGCATCAGGGAGAGTTCAGGCAATGACATGATAAATTTATAGTCACGTACAATAAAAAGAAACTGAGTTATCACATTTCTGACATGTTTTGATTTTTTTTTTGTAGTTTTCTTTTCAAATCCCCCATTTTTGTCGATAACTTGGCACAGAGCTAATGTCACTGTCACATTCAAGTTTATATCCTACCTTAAATCGTTAGGGCCTAGCATACTAGATCTATTAAATCAAACTAAAAGTTTTTGCTCAAATGCGCTGAGTATTTTTTTTTAATTAAGTACCAATAACTTTCCCCTAGTGGCTTGGCTACAATGTCTTCTTCTACAATCCTCTCTCGTCTCCGTCAACGCAGCTTAATTTCGATCCAATGTTTGCCAAGCCTGAAAGCTACAGAATTCTCAGGGAACCCCGCACAGACACTGCCTGTTCTTAGCTGACAATGAGGGATACTTACGACACAAAACATTCGCACTGAGCGTTTTTGTTCCTTCTCGGCAGTCGTCTCCAGCGGCGTCTCATTTCCCTGGCTTAATTCTTTTCGGTAAATTTTCAGGCAGTCCTTCTTGTTTATAGCCTGTATACTAAAGTGGTGCTCTAAAAAAATTCTGCGGCATTTTTAAATGGCGCCTAAATTCCAATCTCACAACACAATAAGCAATGAACTCTTTTCTCTGTTTTCTTTTCACCGAAGCAGTCGTATTACAACGGTGGTCGACTGACGAAGTTGCGCCTGGAATGACTGCAAGAAATCACGCCGTTTGGGAACAAAAAGGGCCATTCTTAGAAATGATGCGGATATCAGTAGTTACACATACACATACACACAAACATGGACGGGAAGCTGCTGAAACCGAATAATTAAAAAGAAAAAGAGGAAAGAAGACGAAACAATACTGGGCTTTCTGCTGCACAATTTGGCCGTTTCTGCAAGTGCGAGATTAGAGCTCCGTGGTGCCCTCGTAAAAAGAAGCCCTTTCGGAGGCTGGCCTCAAAAGAGCACTCGTTATGTGTCGTCCCGGCCGGTGAGAGGGACGCAGAGGGCGAGGAGAACAGTTGAAACTGATGCAGGCAAGCTAGAATCAGAGAAAGGAAGAAAAGTGGAAAATAAGCAAGAAAATGTCCGCGAAGCGAGTGTGGAAAGGTGGGGATGAGGAGGATGGTCACGCTGCTTCCGAGCGCGCGTCCGGAACGCACTTCCCCTCGAGCGCATTTTATGGAAGGCTGCTGGGGTATAAACGCTCCACCGTATTCAATCTACACGCGCCCGGACGGACGGAAAAAAGGAGAAAAAAAAAATAAACATAAGTAAGAGTGAGAACAGTCAACCGTCGAGCTATTCTTGATTCAATAAACCGACCTACGAATGAGGTGCTGGCGAACGTTTGCTCCTGGGCTCGTTAAAGGGGAGCGACGGCGTCACGCCTTCACATTTTGGCAACGTTATATACATATATTTATATATTATATACAAGGGAGAAAAAAGAGACAGGTATAGGTTGGCAAGTCGGCGTCAGGTGTGTACTGCATCTACTTAGCTTCCGGCAACCATGCGTTTGTTCCGAGATCTGCTGCAGCAGCTCGCATGTTGTGGATGTCTGGCATTTGATGCAACCACTACCTCGCCTGTCAAGTCAGTGGTCCGGGAAGACATCTGTGAGCCGTTATGCTATTTGGACGTACTTGACGTTTATTGTTCTATTCGACTAGTTTGGTTATTTATGCTTCCCTCGCGCGATTATCTTGTTTGCGCTACGCTGGTGCATGGCTGCAGCGACCACATAGACATAGCAGCTACATAAGACGCTGACAAACTTTACTCTAGCAAGAGTGGTTGTCGGACTAGCTGGTTATTGCTTTGCGAAGCCATAAGAGATTGCGCATAGAAGGATGCAGAGACAGGACGAGCGCATGCACGCCGACTTTTCCTTATTTCACTATCACAATCTTTTATTTTCTAACCCACAGTTGGGAGGGGGGGGGGGGGGGCACTTCAGCGAAAGAGCAGTTGCAATTGCTTGAGAGTGCCGAGGACCACCGCATACATCAGCAGGCGAAAGTTCAACTTTACATGGATCACAATACAGGCATAAACACAGGCATAAACATTGCAGACATTACAGAGATGAGCAGCACCAAAAGAAAAAAAAAAAGAAAGAAGAGAGAGAGAGAGAGAGAGAGAGAGAGAGAGAGAGAGGATCTGTTCTTACCAAATGATTACGCAATTTCATGGTATTACAGCAGGGATGCCATCAAAACAGCAAAAAGGATGGCTTTAACGTTTCATGAAATACTTGCGAAATTGTCTCTGACTAAAAGTAGCGAAATCAGCACAGTTTTTCATGTTTATTCAGCGCAAAGGGAACATAGTATTATGCGACTGCAGTAAGTATTAGGTACGACGATGCGGTAAGAACAACCTGTTTGGAGCACGGGTTCGAGGATCACTTCTTTGACTAGTTAAGCAAGAACAGGTGTTTAAAATGTTCAAAAACTTTCACTTGAAGAAAACAATCAGTACACTAAGCGGAATTCAAAGACATTCATCCCATTGACAATGCCGAAATCTGTAAATAACTGGCCGCTTGCGTGTAGTCATAGGAAATTATCAATGTAGCTCAATGCTTTCTTTTGCATTTTTAACAGTAGATGTAGCCCATACAAGCGTACAGTAATTAATTCTAGATGCAAGAGTAGTGTATCTAGAATTAATTACTGTACGCTTGTATGGGCTACATCTACTGTTAAAAATGCAAAAGAAAGCATTGAGCTACATCACACTAGAAGGGGTTCCTCTTCCCTGGAAGAAGTCGGCCCGCTATTTGGGGCTCACAATTGACTACAAACTCTCCTGGCGCCCCGCCGTTTCCTGCCTCAGAAAAGCAGCCTCACAAGTCGCCTTGACCGCCAACAAGCTGCTATCCAAGGGTGAAGGGTGCTCCCCGTCTCTTGCAATCAGGTTTTACAATGGCATCGCAGTGGCGAAAATCCTTTATGCACTGCCATTCGTCAACATCCCCCCTCTCCTATGGCAAGCCATCGACACTGACCAGCGGAGTGCCATCCGCAAATTCTTGCGCCTCCCCCACTTCTCCCAAGTTGCAGCCACTTATGCGGAAGCTGCGCAGTGGCCTGTTTCGCTACGCGCCGAACGGTTTGCCCTGAATGCGGTCGAGCGCATGAGGCGAGCCCCTGACACTGCTGCCATCTTCGAACGGCTTCACAATGCCCCTCATTCTAAAATGGGTCGCATAGCTGACACATTCAACACCGAGATCGCGGACCCCCCTCCACAGTTCTCCCTGAGGCCTCCCCCTCACTCTCGCCCACCACTCCAAATCAAACTCAAAGTGAGCGGAATACGGTCCAAACAGAACACACCCATATGTGCAATGCGACAAGAGTCCGCCGCCCTATTAGACGAGGAACTGCACGGCAGACTCCTAATCTACACCGACGGTTCGGTGGCACGGGATGGGACTGCCGCAACAGCTGCTTGCTTTGTTCCTGCCACCTGCTCAAGTACTGTCTGCCGACTCCCTTTCGGAGCCTCCTCCACAACAGCTGAGCTAGCGGCACTCCACCTGGCCGCGGACTTCCTCCTTAGCAGCTCTAATGTCGCCGCTGCTGCCATTTTATGCGACTCCAAACCAGCCTTGCAGCTCCTACGCAAGCCTGAGTACAACATACCTGTTGTACAATCCCTAAGCAACAAGCTCAGAGCGGTCGAGGACAGAGGTACAAACCTCGTTCTACAATGGCTCCCTGCCCATGTCGGCATCCCAGGCAACGAACGGGCTGATGCCCTGGCCAAGAGTGCCCACACTGGCGATCCACCTGTCTGTAATTCCATCACCAAATTTGATGTGGCTAGAGCAAGAATTCTACAACGGACACTTGCCGCCCACCCAGACGCCCGCGTCGCAGCCGGCAAGGCTCCACGTACAATCAAGTTTGCCGACTTCACGGCTCCCCAGCGCGCAACCCTCCTTAGAATGCGCATCGGCTGTGTTTGGACAGCGGAGCGACTCCACCGCCTTCGCCGCACCGGACTTCCGTCATGCAGTGACTGTGGTGCTGTGGAGTCTCTCGATCACCTACTTGTGTATTGTCCGGCCTACGATGGGCAAAGACTTGAACTCTGTGCCGGCTATCGCAAGTTGGGGTTCCCGTCAGCTACCTGCGCCGACCTGCTGTTCCCACGCGGCCCCCGTCATAAAGTCCAGCGTGCGTTCTTTGCACTTCTGGACTACCTGGAGTCCACCAACCTTATCACGCGCCTATGACATTTTGGCGCTTCGCCTCACCTGTGCCACAGTGCATATGTGTTCTGTGTTCAATCTGTGGCTACCTCGCCTTGTGCTGTGCGCGTAAGTTTGCGTTCCTCTCCGTGCGCTCATGTTGTGATCTCACTGACTGCGCCTTCGCACATTATCCCCTTGCTGACTCGTTACTGCTTCAGTGGCTGTGTTGTGTCTGTGCTCACTTGAGACAATGTGCCTCCGTGTGTTGTGCCGTCCCTCACCATCCTTTTGTTCCCTGTGTCCAAGTGTGACTTACTGACTGTGCCTTCGCACATTATCCCCTTGCTGACTCGTTACTGTGTTCAGTGGCTGTGTTGTGTCTGTGCTCACACAAACATCTGTGCCTCCAAGTGTTGTGCCCAAACTGTGACCGCAATCTCACTTAGTGACTCCTCTGCGGGACCTTGTGCCATCATCGGTACGAACCCCTCCGCCAGCACCGCTCTTCCGGGCGCTGCTCTCGTATCGTCCGCCCATGCAACAATGGGCCGACTTTCAACGATCCCCGTCTTCAAGCCTCGCGCTATGCCGACACTCATGGATCACTATTCTCTTGCCCTTTCCCTTCCTTCCTTACCACCGTTCCAGTCATCCTCCCTCCCCTTTACCCTCCTCCCCCTTAAATCGGCGCAACGGCGGTGATCCCTCCTACCTGAGGAGACAGTTGAACGCGCCGATCCCCCTTTCCATCTTCACCATAAGAACCACTTCTTCTTCTTCTTCTTCTAGATGCAAAAAGAATTGTAGTTGCAATTTTGTGGCCACAACCATTGAATGAAATACAGGTAACGGCGACAACAAATGCAAGCGGGATGTAAAGAGAATTTATTGAATACATACATACATACATACATACATACATACATACATACATACATACATACATACATACATACATACATACATACATACATACATACATACATACAAACAAACAAACAAACAAACAAACATACAAACAAACAAACATACAAACAAACAAACAAACAAACAAACAAACAAACAAACATACATACATACATACATACATACATACATACATACATACATACATACATACATACATACATACATACATACATACATACATACATACATACATACATACATACATACATACATACATACATACATACATACATACATACATACATACATACATACATACATACATACAAACAAACAAACAAACATACATACATACATACATACATACATACATACATACATACATACATACATACATACATACATACATACATACATACATACATACATACATACATACATACACACATACATACATACATACATACATACATGCATGCATGCATGCGTACATACATACATGCATACATACATACATACAAACATACATACATACATACATACATACATACATACATACATGCATGCATACATACATGCATGCATACATACATACATACATACATACATACATACATACATACATACATACATACATACATACATACATACATACATACATACATACATACATACATACATACATACATATATACATGCATGCATATATACATGCATGCATATATACATGCATACATACATGCATACATGCATACATACATGCATACATACATACAAAAATGCACATTACTCACAGACCAAAGCACTATACAAAACACTACACTGACTTCTTTTTGAGAAATTTCGGGTGTTGAGCCTAATTATCACATGCTTCCAAGCTTAGCTTTTGTCTTCACAGCAAAGGCGAAAGCGTCCTTTAAGACAGAAGAAATTGTAGTACGTGTTTTTCTGTCCTTCATGACGGCACCAAAAGGGAAATGAATATATATTAGGGAGAAAGTGGCGTACGTTACGGGCGGTGGATGCTGCTTTCATCTTCTTGGTGTCCTTGCGTATAGTCTGTGTTGTATTGTGCGCCCTTCATTTTAGACCTTGAATAAGCCGACTTCATACCTGCTTTACAGCGTCTTATGAGGACTTGTAAACGGACAAAAGAAAAAAAAAAACATCAGCGCGGCAGATGATATTAGCTCTTCCGGAACATACGATTCTTATGCGTCTTGAAAAAAAAAAAAGAAAATTAAGTATTCGTTTCTGTGTCCATGGTACTCAGAGCCTGTATACTTAAGTGGTGCTCTAAAAAACTTAGGCGGCCTTTATAAATGCCGCTTAAATTCCAACCTCACAACACAATAAGCAATGAACTCTTTTCTTTGTTTTCTTTTCACCGAAGCAGCCGTATTACAACGGTAGTAGAAGACTCCAGAAATTTTGATCACCTGGGGTTCTTTAACGTGCATCGATCGATTGCACATTTTAAGTTTTCTTAATCAGCATTATCAAGCATTGGGTTTTCATTCTGAGCATTTTGACACCTTTGAATCCCCTTTTCTTAATTTTTCATTTTTTTTAAATTTCTTTAATACATACTTTAATTGCAACGCGATATTGCCTCTCTCACACCAATCAGTAACCAATCACTAGAACCACATATTATCACGATACGATTTTTTTACGCAGTAAACCGAATATTTCCGACACGCGGTGCCGACAACTACTACTACGCCGACGGCGTTTCAGCCGAATGAACTGTATAAGTTATCTCTTAATGATATTATACATAAAAATTATACACAGTAAAGAAAAAAAGCCTCTCAGCATGAACTCGGTGAAAAAACAACAACACAAGATGTTGAAAAGGTGTAGAGAATGAGCTTCATCTAATCTGCGCGCTGGTCCTTGTCATCTAGCCAGCATCACCGTGAAATATCGCAAACTTTATTTGTTTTTGCCAGCAACCACTGGCATGCGGCCTCATAATATTTGCTTGCTGTTTTGATTCGGTTCTTGCTCTCTGTTTTTGCACGCTCAGTGATGTCAAGACGTGATTTTATCACATTCGTTATAGCTCAAAATGCGGCAAGTTTTGCCTCTAAAGATTGCAGCCGAACGCCCTTGCTTATGTATTGCTTCAGACAGTACTAGCTTCCCTTGGCGAAGTTATCTGGATGTTTATTGTGGTATTCAGATATGAAATTCAACGGGCATTCGTAATTCGACAACCAGCAATTACGTTTTCTTGCTACCCGGCCAAGTTACTTAATTATTTTGCGGGCGCAATTTAACCAAATAAATGATTTATTTCAGCAAAATCTCAACTTATTAATTTGTTTTCTTCAGTATTGTACCGCTATGTAGAAATAAAAATAGGAATGCAATTGTCGCCAAGACGTATGTATAAACATAATATAAAAGGCCCCCTTTCAGGATGATCTACGTGCCGCAAAAAATATATTTCTTTAATAGTCCAATGAATGTGTAGCGCCCCTCTTGAATTTGACAAAATATTGTGTCCTTAAGTTGCTTATTATTGTTTATGACGTTCAAAGCGAGGGTGTTCTAAGAATTTATGAATCAAGAACATACCGAGACCTGTAAATCTTGTTTATTTGGTGAACATAGCGTAAACTGATAGGAAAAGTGTTGTGGTTTGGAGGCTATTTACAAGGGAACAAAACCTCGTGTTAAACATCCTAAACTCATTTCACTTGCCATAGGTAAGTACGCTACCGCCAATGCTGCATTGTTTAATACTTGTGCTAAGTATTATTTACCGGGTCTGCGATGAAGTCAGCTGCTAATCCATTAGGCTCGCACGTTTTCGTTACGAATCGAATATACAGTACAAGTCATGTGCGGCGTTTCTTGGTTGCAGGCTTGCATTGTTCATAGTGTTTGAATTAGTAGAAACTTAGATATTAACAGCGCTTGTATAGTGTTCTAGTTCGATATACGTTGAAAGAGGTAAAACATGCATCAGAATTCATTTTCGGGGACATCCCTAGTGAAAAACAAAAGTTCTACCGGCCAATAACCCCATAAAATCTCATCTAATCGCATAGACTCTCATACGGTGCACATCATTATCATAATATATTGTACATAATTTATAATAATGTACAAGAAACTACGAGACCTTATGCAATTATATGTGACTTGTATGTGATTTGTTATGTGAATTGAGTAAGATTGTGTGAGAAAATGTGAGGTTATTGCCTCATACAATTTTTTCAGTAGGTGGTCAGTAGTTGTTAATAAATCAATAGATGAGCGCTGCCGGCTTAACTCTCAGTAGCTGCCTTCGGGAGAGGCCATGCTCTGAACGCGCGTGGTCATTGCTTGGCGGCGCTTCTTGGTCTTCCTTCGTGTCGCCGCTCCGAAGAATTCCTCTGAGAAAGAAGGAGTGAGCAAGGGCTCCACGATGGCTCCGCTGAACAGCGGACAGCTGAAGCATTATTTGGCGAGGAAGAAGACAGAAAGACAGCGCTCGGCTGGTGGACCAGAAATTCAGTACTAGGAAGTTAACACATATCTATTTCAAAAGCGAGTTAGTGGGAAGAAAAGAACAGATCACATAGGAGAAGACGACCATGTCTCTCTTCTCTTTTCTTCTATCGCCTTGTTATGTCTATGCTAATTTCCTTTCAAGCTGCAGACTATACTGCTCCAAAAAATCAGCTCCCGGTGTTCGCATAAATTATTTATGTTCATCGAAGCTAAGTGATGGCCACAGCTTTCTCCTGAACTAGCTGTGCCTAATGGTAGGGAGAGGGTTATGCTAGGCATTCTTTTACTTTGGTCCACTGTTATTAATCTTTATTTCGCATAAAAACGGGAGTGTCATGTGCACGAGAGTGCGTTTTTTCGTCCCACGCATCAGCCGCGATGCTCGTTACGTTAAGGCGTTTCACGTAAATAAGACTTACCTTCACTTTGAGAATACATTTCCGAAGTGCAGGCCTTAGCATCTTGGCAGGGAAGTTGTTACTGGATTCCTTCGAGAGTCGAATGCACGGGGTTGCACTGAGTGTACAACGAGTGGTCGAAACGACAATGAAACGCAAAGCAGGACGGCATTTGCGTCTGACAGTGGACAAATTAAGACGGATTTTATAAAATTCGGCTTTGAAATACATGACTTGCCAGACTAGAATTTAGCGTGTTAAACACTCAAGCTGCAACAACTAATTTCTCGCATCGATAGAAGGCATCGAGTAAAAGCTAGCTGGACTAAGTGCCGCGACTTAATTTCTTTTATTCATTTCTCAAGATCGCGAAATAAAGGAAATAGGGCTATGGCGCGGCAGCTATGAACATTTGCCGGCAATGAGGCTTTAAGAACATGCATCTATGACAATGTTACGTACAGTTTCACAAGTTTTTATTTGTTTAGTTAATAATACTGTTATTTAATTATTTGTTTATTTAATACCAACAATAATAATAAATTCAGACAGATCACTTTGTTACAAAGCACACATTGCCAATGGGCACCGTCATTATGATTTGCTCCAGACCTCCATTTTTCAGTTCTACTACTCTAGAATTGTGCAAGAATTGTAGGGTTACCTTGAATTTATGTCTACTTCGATATTTGAGCAGATAATTTCACTCCATTTTGCATCATCGTATAAATTTAACTGAATGAAAGAATGAGGACGCACATTGGCTTCAGTAATGTTAAACTCCCCATAGGCACGTTTTTGTACAAAGAATAGATTGAATAAAAATACAAGCAGACATCTCACCGAAATTCACGAGACATTCGTTTAAGATAACAGCGTCGCACTTTTACGCCACGGCTGCCGCAAACGGACACATCTTACGCAGCGTTGCGTCATGGATCCTGCAGTGTTTTTTTTTTTATCATTATTTATTTTATTTTCTTTTCAGCATAATTTGCTTGTTTCTTTTCTTTGTACATTGGGAGCTTTCGCAGCCACGCGTGCTCTGAAGTATGAGCTTTTCGCGACCCTTGTTGTGGCCGCAGGCTGTCTTTCGGTACCGTGCGGCGCTGACCTTAGCACGTCGTCTTGTTAAGGTGCACATAGACTGGCTGCTGTGTCCTCTTTCGTGACACAGGATTGACTTCACTCGCCCTCTTCACCGTTGCTGGGGCCTTCACATCGCTACACGAAGTCGCTGACCCAGGCAATTTTTTATTTTCTGTAAAAAAAAAAAAAAAAGGAGAGACATACTGCTTGTGACTGTGTCCGTTCCCGGAGGCGCTGCTAAGCCAAGCTTTCTTCCTTCTCCGGCTTGCTTGCAAAAATGCGAAGAAATACAAGCATGCCATATAAGCCGATTCCTTTCTGCATCGCATCGAGAAAGCCCGGGCGGGCTCTCGCAAGTGCTTTAAAAAGTAATAATGTTTTAACAGATCATTAAAAATATAGTTGAAGACAAGATGGTGCTTTTATCCCCACGGAGAGAAGGAACGGGAGTTTAAGTCCTTTACAAAAAAAAAAAAAAAAAAAAGGAAATGCATGTTTGGATGCTGCCATTTCTATGGCTTTCGACCCTCATGCAGATTGTATAAGGTCAAGTAAGATGTGATGTTGGGCTAGTCGGCTCATGGTTATAAGATCAGCGCATTGGTACTAGCGAGATTACGTGGCTCTAAATCTTGAGTCCTGGAGTGAATTTGGAGTCAATACGAGTCGCCGAGGTTGAGCATCAACGTGAATGAAATCCGTTTCGGTACAGAGATATCCGAATCGACGACTGAGACCAAGATCGGTTAGTAAGGAAGAAGAAAAATTTACTCGCGGAGTACGGGGTGAACCCTAACCAACCAATGAAACATGACCTTTGGTTCCCGGAGCAAGAAAATGTGCTTAGGGTCTCTGGATGAAATTGTCCGTTGCACACTCCGGCGTGTAATCAATTTCCTCAAAAATAAAGTAATAAAGTGTTGTGCTCACACGCGTTTATTCTCGGAAAATCAAAATATCCTAGTATTAATTTGGTAAAATATATATTTATCGAGTCAGGTAGCATATAGTAGGAAAAAACGTCGCCGTTCCTCTGAAAGTCCGCATGATGATGTGTAATTGTGTTGTTTGTTGAATATTTTTCCGCCGACGCCGCTGTTTTTTTTTCTTTTTTTCACATGCAACATTTGTTGCATTGCAGTTTATAAATTGGGTCTCACTGCGAACTTATTTGAACGTGGTGAAAACTGCGAATTATTGAGGTATGATTCCTTTCCGCCCTTTAGACGCACCTCTGCATCGAATTCGAAGAAAGCACTGTGGAAGTAATGCGTCTAGCGCCCCGAGAAATAAAGCTGAATTCTTTGTTTAAAACAATCATAATGCTGCACCTGTCATTCAAACAACAGCATAGGCGTTAAAGGGTATTTTGGAGTAAATAAAGGCTAATGCGATACTTCGCGGCATTCGTGCCCTCTCTATTAAGCATCGACCCGACGCTTTAAACATGGGAGTACACTTAAGCTTCGCTCCAAGGATATGACGCGATAGCGCCTTGTTGTCTTCGATAATTACACCCTTACTCATTAGCGTATACAGTTATAATGCGCCTCTTTACTTGGAAGCTCATGCGCACATCAACGCCTCTTGTTCTTGATTCATACAAGCATTTCTTGCGAGGTTATAGTTGTTCGCTTTTCTGCCTCAGAAATCAGCGGTCGTAGGTTGGAATGTCGCCTAAAACCTAATTCTTAACAGGCGGGAGTCATTTGCTTTATAAACGGAAATCATCGGAGATATGCGGTGATCTTTAGCTCGCATTGTACGTGATGTTGTAATCACGTTCATTCCACGCTTGACGTCACTTTTAACATCAACGTTGTGGGTTGTTTGAAATTCCTTTCACGCGGTCATGTGCTTGTGACACCATGACCCTGTCGACCAAACAGGATTTCTCGCTTGCTGCCAATGAGCACAGCGGCGGATATTTTGCGACACGGCACACTTAATTACGTTGTCGCGTGAAGCAGAATAATTAGGGGGACACTTAAGCCCCATCTTAAAGTCATGACGAGATAGCTTTGATGGCCGCCTTCAGCGGTTTCTCTTTACAGTTAGTCACTGCTCTTTTGCCACAGTACCACATTGTCCTCATGTTAGAGCTCTCCGAGAGTATTTTGGGGATTTTATCCGGCAGTTAATTGACGCCTTGAAAACGAGTACCCGAGTTTATCAGTGTATCGAAGAAAGTGGTCAATTTAATCCTTTTCAAATAGATGTATTGCCTGTAAACTGACCCAATTTGACAATTCGGCTATTATACATTCTTTTATTGAAGACAATAAAGACAAAGAAAAAAAAAATGCTTACGTGGCTTGGGTGTTTGATAGCGTGCTTGGCTGGTGACTCAAATATTGTGGGTTCGAATACCGACTGAATCATGGAAATCTTTCTTTACGTAAATAAAAACATTTTTACACTTTGCACCGACCTTTAAGGGGCTATTTTCAATTATTTTCATTCCAGGCATGCACTGGTTTTCTCACAAAACCCCGGCGCCGTGGGACGATGGTGGGCTTTCCCGCCAAGAAAGAGCCTTGACTTTGTCGCGGTAGAACGATAATTGGCCAAAATAATAATCATAGACTATACAAATCAAACACTGAGATGTCAAACACAGAGTCGGGCTAATGCCGGACAAAGAGTCCATTAGTTTTAGACTCACAACATGTATAATTTTCGTGTCGCGCGCGTCGCTGGTGGAATAGTTTCATCCGATCAAAAGCGGCTTCATAACCCACTTCACCTACTCGAGAAATGATCTTGTAGACAGACTGAAAAAGGTATTTTTTTTCGCGATGACGATTTGGTGTCCAAACGCAAACTCGGTCTTCTAGCTTGTAAAAACTTTAAAACTTTTATATGATTTCAGCAAGCCTTCTAGCTTGTAGTTTGCGTCGCGTTGTCGTAAGTTGTAGCGTCGGGTGTCGGTGCGTTGCCGGTCTTTAATGCGTGGCCAGGTGAGTAGTCGGGCTCCCTATGCGCGCTGACGGTGTAGGTGGCGAAGTTGAGGCTATCATCGCCCGTGGCGTGCAGCAGTATTGCATCGAGCGCTGCCATGGGCTTCCATGCAGACACAAACTGAAATGAAGATGACTTGGTTGTCTTCAGGGCGGATGTGTTATAGGCGAAAGCCATGGATGCCTGGACATGTCTGTACAATAGACCACTGCAAGTGCTCTCCGCAAGCCACTACGACGGTGCACCAACAAGCAGAGATAGCCTACGGGAAAAGGTCGGTACCATGAAAGGGGGCTCACTCACACTCACGTCGACTCTCATCCAGTGAAGCAAGCAACCATTATCACTCAATTACTCTGAATGGTTGTGCCCTTTCCAGCACGTTTCAGCATTTCCTGATTGCGCGTACCCTCTTCGCTTTGATTTTAAAGCTTGACTTTTTGTACTATGTTCAGGCGACCTTATGATGCTGTCGCTCTCTCGATTAATCAGCGACTGGTCAGGTGATTTTATGATGTGATCGTCCTATTGACCAGTCAGCTACTTTTTTCACTAACACTAGAAGCGCATTCGCTTTGTGTGAAGTCGAATGGTGTTGGATAAAGGAAGATGAAAGCAAAGAAAAACAAACAAACAAACTCCCAGACGAAAACAAACAAACAAACAAGCAAGTAAAGAACGAGACATGGGGAGAAGCAATTAAGACAGCAAAGAAATAAACCGACAATGAGGAAAGGAAGCAGATAAGAAAGAAAAAATGAAGTGCACAATCTAGAAAGTACAGAAAGAAGCAAGGAAGTAAAAAACAAAGCAAATGAACGAGTGATTAAACAAGCAAAGAAGCATGCAAGGAAGGAAGCAATAAAGGAACGAAGTAGGGAAATAAGCAAGAAGGTAAAGAAATGAACAAGCAGTATATTTCTTTCTGACCATGAACCTGACATCCAGCGATTGAAGTGCTATCATTTGCTCCTTTTTTGAGCCACATATTCTGAACAGTTCATGGCGGCCAAGCAGTCTCTTGCTTTGCTTTACGCATGTATTGGCTATTCCGCCAGATGTACGACGTAGTACGGGTCGAAGTGGCGCGCTCAGTAGCGGGCGATCCTCTTGATCGCCCCGCACATCGTCCGGCGAGAGAATTTAAATGCCCCGACTGTCCAATGTCTCGGCCAAGTGGGCCGCGTAATGCCCCAAGCTCAGCGGAATTCGCCCTCGCTTTGACTGGGTGCAGTGAACGTTCCGCACCCTCCGATCCTGGCAGTCTGCCCAAAATGGCCGCATGCTTGCCAAATTGACCGGAAGTCGGCGTTCGATCGTCTACCAGCAGGCAGTTACACTATCTCCGAAAAGCTGCTCCAGAATCGGGGTTGTGGATCCGCTACGAAGGCATGCTTGAGGTGTTAGCGTGTTTACGTCGCGGTTTGCGCGTTGAGTGGCTGAATATTATAGTCCCACCGAAACAACGATCACCGCCGGTTTCTCGACACGAGCCGAAGCACTCTTTAGCTGATTCCCTCTGATCTATAAGAATGCTCCGCACAAATAAAGTTGTTGAAGATGTGAATTTAGACAAACCTTTCATTATTGTTTTACGATCCGGCTCAAAATGCTAATACGACTCGTGCAAAAATTACGCCATACATTGACTATGCAACTACCTAAAATCACTGTTGCGGCAACCAGCACCTAATTCTCCGAAGTTTAGGTACATTAAAACTTTTGTGAGAGATGAATACACCTTCATTGCTGAGAGCATCCCGTTATTAACCTGATTATCGGCGTCTGATACGGTGTTTGGTTCTCTCGGAGCCTGCGTTGAGCGTCGTTCTTTAAAGGGTGCTCCACTGAACGGTTCGTTTTTGTTCTAGAATTTATGCATTAGGGCAGCGGTTTTTAACTGTCCATCGATTACGTCGACACCATAGGTACTGAAAAATGCGGTTGCTGCACGCAGTTGAGAAGATAGTACGAAAATATGGTCGATATATAAAGATGGTAGGTTTCGGGTAAAAAGAAACGAAGTTTTATTTACGCACCGTGTACGCGAATCTGCTGCCATAAATGGGGTGCACACCTGAAAAATTATACGGTGCCAAGTTTGACAAAATTCGCCGGAAATTCCGGACAAACTCAGGAAATTCCTTTTCCATAAACAAGAATGTGAGCCTCGTGGTAGTGACTAAGCTACGGGAATCGTTTAAGTCACTTGAAGAAGCATCGCATTCTGGTCGGATCGGTTTGGACCAAACACATCTGCCGTTCTTGAGCGACTGTTTCAAGTTTTATATGTTGTGCATCTAAAGGACAAAATTCGTATGTACGTCTGTAGAATAGGATACATTTGAAAGTTGAAAAACATATTATGCGTCTAATTACCGAGTGATGACTGAGGCACTGTTGACATCGTAATTCACAGTATTTTTTGCTTACACGGATCTATCCTCTTCGCAAGTGTTATGCAGTGTTAAGCTGGTACTTATACATCAGATATTTCAAAATGGGTATAACTTCTGTGTGCTATCTACGCTTCGGGCATGGCTGTTGTTGTAAGTGATTTATTTCTCAATGTAAAACCTAAAAAGAAAAGGTAAGATTTTTCAAGTCGCGGCATTTGCTATCGCAGCCTGAAGCACCTGAGTTCTGGCCAAAGGAAATGAAAGCTGCAGGTAATAGACAGAAAGGAAAAAGAAGAGAGAGGAAGGGGCCGTGAGAAACGATATAGCTCCTTTCAAATTCAGACGTTATCTACAATGAAGTAGCGATACTGTGGTATTTTAAACGTATACGTGCGAGATGAGGTGCTTGCTTCATCGATAGGCGACCAACGCCAGTTGCTAAGGTAGCATACGCTACCGCCTAATATACTTTTCTAGGTGTTCCTTGAGCAGATTGAACTGTTAATGCGGTGACTGTAAGATAAATCACAAGGACACGTTAAATCTACAATGCACTTAAACAATGCCCGGTACGCTGCCATTTTCTACTCTGATGGGCTAATGAGAGATATTTTATCTGAAAACCAATGTATAAGGAAAAACAATGTTATCTGAGGCGTGTTTAAAAACTCTGAAGCAGCACAGGTGTCACATGCAATCTGCTTTAATGGGAGAGTTATATTTTAAGGTCAGCATAAGAGCTACTTTACGTAAAAGACACCTTAGTACTAAAATTTCAGACGACTCTTCTTCAATATATGTACAATTTATGAATTCTATCACTAAAGACGATAATTAGAAAGCTAACTAAGTAGCCTTCACTAAACAAATAATTTTGGAAGACGAAAAAGCCCTGCATGTTAAGCAACGTGGGGTTCAACAGCCCACAACGTTTTCCTTGAGCGAGAGCGAGGGCCTGAAAATTATTATTACCTTCAGCTCGGACACCTGGTATATACCAGCGATCTGTTGAACAAAGAAAGGGAAGATGAAAGTGACATTGGGCACAGAAAAAAGAAAAAACAAAGGAAATCACGAAATCAAAGTTACATTTTTATTCACTTCTGTCACCGCGGGAGAAATTCCTTTGCTCAACGTGCTCCCTCGAATTATTTGAACCGCAGTTCCTCACAAACGCACGCAATTCCGACCGTCTTTGTTCATCTAGTCGGGTTGGGCACGTGCACATTACCTGGGGCGCTTCCCATCTCGTTGAAATGAACTCGTATAGTGCTTCATTTCATTATTCTCCGAACCGCAGCCTGTTTTGCTCAAAGTGTGCAGCACTTCGGACAGCGATGTAGAGTTATGGGGCCTGCTAACCTTGGGAGGAATGAATAACGAGGTTTGCACACCCTGAAGCTCTTACCTAATACCTTGTAGGTACCAATCAAGAAGGTCAGAATGATGGCGAAGACTCTGACTAATCACGTATAATCCGAGTAAGCGGGCAATTTTAGGTATCGTTGTTTCGAATGACCAACGCTTCCCTAAATGCTGCACGACTCTAGCAATATGACGAGGATCTAGCTATACCTGGTGCTGTAGCTACACCGGGCGAAAACTGTAAGCGAAAACTTCTTTGCGAAGCCTTACTTAACTTTGAGGCAATATTGCCAACATCCTTCTGGGCAAGCATTAACACTACTGTTACATTCGTGTTTCAAATGCGTGCCACGGTTTGCGCTGTCGAAATATTTATCAATTAAAATTTCATTCGTGCTTTCCCTGGTTCGAGTTAAAATTTTGATTTCGTGGTTTGAGGATAAGGCACGTTAGAAGAAATCTATGAAATAAAAGGCTTGAAATGGAGCTTGGTTCGTCTTAAAACACATGTGACCAAATGTTTATAACGGCTGCACTGACGACTTCCCTAACGCGGCAAGCAGCCTCTTCTTGCTTCTAGTTTCGATATCGTAAGCCGAGTCAGAAAGGCGGATGCAGTCGCATTTCACCTGTATCAGTCGAATTGGTCTCCCTTTATTATTTGTTTTTCGTTATTAGTATGATTATTGTGTCATTGCAATATATTTGCTGTACGCGGATATTTCTTTGAAGGAGTTTATTTTCCCACCTTACAGTTACGTACTCAACAACATATCTAATCTCCCTCACGTGGCTGCCACACAGAAGAGCCTTCGTGAAGGCCCAGTAAGGACGCGGGCCTGCCCCGGTGGCTCAGTAGTTATGCGCTCGACTGCTCTTCCCGAATACGCGGGGCTAAACCCGACCGCGATGGCCGCGTTTCGATGCAAGCGAAACTGCAGGACGCCTGTGCACTTTGCAATGTCAATGTATGTTTAGGAACAACTGGTGGTTGGCTAGACCTCTCCTCTACTGCGGCCTTGATAACCGATGTAAGTTTGGAAAAAACTCACATGGATCGTATTTCAGAAAGCGACACTTGACTGTTTAGGAGCTCACGATAATTTTACTTTGTAAAATAAACACTGATACCGTAGATGCTAGTGAGATCGTCCCATTTGCCCTTTCTTTCAGCACACACAACGATTTAAGAAAAAAAAAATCGGTGTTATCAGAATGATTGTTCGGGGTAAGCACGATAAAATAACCAACCACGACGAGTGCCGACACAGCGCTGCGCGCACTGAATGCTCAAATGCCTCCACGATCGTAAGCAGCTGCACTGCAAAGCGCACAGATTTAATCGTTGCGCAGGGCGAAATACATGCTGCCATCTTACTATTCGGCTTGACCATGTATTCAGGCGTGCTAAAATGTGGCCCGGACGCCAGGCATGTTCACGCCCGGTAAAAAAGGAAGTGCTCTTCGGTCTCAAAAACAGCCTGCCCGACAGGTGATCGTTGTCGGCAACCTACAGAGATCTCACAGCATGAAAAACGCCGAAGATTTTTGTGTTATATAGTTAAACTGTTAGATACGCAACGGTCAGTGAAACATGAGCTGGCAGGGAATCGCAAGGCTCGATGGCGTCGAGAGCTGCAACGAGTGGTTTCAAATATGAATGGGCTGAGTTGACAGGTGTTAACAATTTCGAACTCATTCTGCGGCAGAAACGCAGAGACTGCAAAGAGTGCATTGCAACTTCGGGGGAAACCAGTGCCCGTTACATTGCCTCATTAAGCTTTATACTGCACTGTAAGCACGCTTACATATTTACTGCCAATTTCACCGATTTTGCTGATGTTTGCCCCTGAAGCCGTGAAGCCATTGGAGCTATCAACTTGCCCAGTGATTTTGAGATGGAAATGGAACACATTGACACCCTTGGATAGCGAGGCAGACATGGTGTTCCTAGGCTACGCAGGCAGGCTCGTCAACGGCTTGGTTAAAACAGGGCTTTGCATGTCTATATCGAGTGACCTTTCACTAAGTGTAGTAGCGTATAACCTTGTGTAATGAGTACGCAACGGTCGTGCACTAGCGACCTGAAACTGAGGTTAAAAGCAAAGCGCTACTACCGCCTAATTCGCATGCCACCTAATCGCGCTAAATCGGCCATCAATTTGGCTTTTGAAGAATTCCCGTGTTGTATATAATGAGATGCAGTGGTTTTGTGGCTGATAAGGGGTAACTCTGTACACGCACCGTTCATGCATTGCAAGTTGCAAGTGTTCGTTTGTAATAAGAACCAACAACTCGATATAAAGAATACCACAGAGTTCACAAAAGAAAAAAGCATAAATACGGGTGTGCTTAAATATGAACAGAAGGAGAGAGAGGTAAACTACGGATAACTACCTATACACAGGCAACGGAAAGTTCCTGAGTCAGTACTTTTATTGAATTTTCTCCCGATTCTTTTCTGTGCACCTCGGTGGCGTGTCGAGGTTTGCTGAGAGTGGTAGTCTCCCATCTTTTACGCGCGATGTCTGCTCCAAGCGGTCTCGTAAGGAATAATTAGCGCCGTTCTGAGCGTCAAAAGAAACTCACAGCCCCTCGGGCGTTTGCGAGTCAGTTCCTCCTGATTATTCTTCGCAGTCATGTCTAACTTGTTGTGCGTGTGTGCCTACGCACACACGCACAGCCCGTCAGCCCAGTAATTAGTAGCTCTGCAGCAGTGCTAATGCCTTTTTTTTTTCCGATCCGTTTTTTGTGTGCTTGCAACATCCTTGTTTTCTGTCTTCTTTTCTTGTCCCGTCTTTATTGTCTACTGTCTTCTTGCGACCACTGAGAAACCAATCAGCTTGCTTTGCCTCTGCGCCGACATGCGTTCCTTGTTTTGTGTCTCCTCGCGTTAATTAACGCTCTCTTGATCCTGCCCGACATGCTGTTTGTGCGGTCGCCTCCAATTAAGGACACTTCCCTTCTCACCCAACGAAAGCACCAGACCTGTGTCGTTTACAAGAGAAACTGGCTCTGTCCTTATGCTGTCTTGTTATAAATCATATTTACAGGGGAAGCAAGAAGGGAGAAATAATAGAGAATTCAGACTGCTTTCATAAGCTCATTTAATGAAAGCAAGGTCATTTTTCAATCCAAGTTACATGCCAAGGAAAGATAACGATAAAAGAAGCACGAATAGATGACAGAGCTTATGTTTTTTTCCCGAGTGCAGGTGTGTTTTTAAGCTACTAAAGAAGCCTGAAACCTTCGCGAGTTCTAGAAGCTTCGTGATGCCTTAATAAGGTCTATATACGCATTGTCATTCTCTTACAAATAGTGTCTTTACTGTGAAAGCGATATAAATAAAGCCTAAGAAGCTATAAAAAAACTTGAGGCGAGACTTAAGTGTCGCCTTTAATGGCACTACGCGACAGCGTTGAATGCTTCCGTTTGCCGGCGTTCCTTGCAAGGTCTCATTCGCATACATGAATTTTGATACTCGCCTAATCACTAATCTCTAGCAGCTTACCGGTATCGCTCAAGAGGAAAGTATACAACAGTTGCATCTTGCCTGTACTCACCTATGGGGCTGAAACGTGGAGGCTAACCAAGAGAGTTCTACTTAAGTTGGGGACAACGCAGATAGGTATGGAACGCAAAATGGTAGCGTTAACTTTAAGAGATAGGAAGCGTGCAGAGTGGGTCAGAGAAATGACTCAAGTTACTGACATTTGTAGTGGAAATCAAGAAGAAGAAATGGGCATGGGCAGGACATGTAGTGCGAAGAGAGGATAAGCGATGGTCGCTTATTGTAACAAATTGAATTCCAAGGGAAGGAAAGCGTAGCAGGGGGCGGCAGAAAGTTAGGTGGGCAGATGAGATTAAGAAGTTTGCAGGTGTCAAGTGGATGTAGCTAGCACAGAACCGGGTTATTTGGAGTAGTATTGGAGAGGCCTTCACCCTATAGTGCGTATAGTCCGGCTGATGGTGATGATGATGACGAATTTGTTCCTGTAATATTTTGCACATACTAACCAGGAATACAAATGTATGCCAAAGGCCACACGGCGTAGATATAAAGTCCCGCTTAACCAACCCTTACGAACGTGGCTGCGTGGCCTAGGGTTGGCGTGTCTGACTCGGCATGTAAGGCTCATGGATAATTGATTCCTACCTTACCCTCCCTTCTGAAAGGAGAGACTTGAGTTGCTAGACCTTGCCAAATCGGTCATGCCATGTGGTCAAGTGAGGCCCAACGACCTTGTAATCAATCACTGCCAAGCCGTGCCAGCCACCAGTTACCCTCCATGCGCGTGATTTTCGCTCACAGCGCCGACAACGCCAACACCAGAATATCTGGAGAACGGGACCTAGCTAGCTATAGCGTTACGTCACGCAGGTTAGAACAATGAACCTTAAAGGCCATCACAGTGGATGCATCACCTGAAAGCTGTCGCAAGATACGGAAGCTCTTTATTGGTCACTGAAATTGAAGAATCGGTAAACCAACTACCACCGGATTTGGCAACGAAAGAAGCATCTGTGACTTCTTGCAGGCGCCAGTAGTTTCTCTCACTAAGCTCTACGGTTTCGTGGAACATCGGGTGACATTTATACTTGGCCCAGTGATTACGTAAGTTTGGTTTGGTTTACGGGGTTTAACTTCCCAGGGCGACTCTGGCTGTGAGAGACGTCGTAGGGGAGGGTTTCGAAAATTTCGACCCCCTAGGGTCCTACAACGAGCACTGGCATCACACGGCAATCTAGAACCTTTCCTTTCGCCTCCATCGAAAAGCTGTCTCCGCTAGATTCGATCTTGCTTTGTCGGGTTGATCAGTTATGCGCCTTATATACTAAGCTACCGCGGCGGCGCTATCTCGATAAGCGGTTAGACGATTTTTACTATAAAGAATCAACAGCTATATTATGACACTCATAGTAGCCACAGCAAGAAATTGGTACCGTGGAGCGCATTCTTATGGTACAGGATACAACTTTATGCGGCTTTTCTGGTTGATGAGGCTGTCCTAATTGCTGTATCGATGAAAAATAACCGCATCAAGGGATGATCTTCTTTCTGAAAAGCTAGGCACAATAAAACACATCAAAGGCAGGTCGCCTTCGACTGAACGGAGGTGAAGCAAGGCGCACGTAAGTGACATAGAATTAGATTATGAAAGAGAACCGAACAGGGGTTGAGTGGGAGCTTCAGTTCGCAAACCAAGCCAGCGTTTCGACGAGGGGGTACTTGTCTTCGTCAAGACAAAGACAAGTCCTATGAGGCTTTTCTTCAATCTTTGTTCAGTCCTCTTTTATACTGTGTAGCCATCTTCTTTCCCTCGCTCTACTCTTGACACAGGAAAATTAGACGGAAAAGCTGCCGAAGTAGAGTGGTGGTAATGCTCATTCGCTTTGCTGCCACGCATTAGCCAAACAAAAATTAGCCTACTCCCTATGTAGGAAGTAAAAAGTTGCCAAAAAGGAAAATGAGGACAAAGCCAGTGACACCGCTGTTGTTCTCTGTCCAGGTCACGGTCAAAACTCGAGTGGTATGATCCTGCGAGACCGCCGACGACCCGATGCGAGGGCTTCCATTGACTGCGCATTAACGGTGGCGTAAAGACCGAGCCCCCAACGAATTTCGCGATGTCCGTGAAAGCTGGGCGCCAGCTGCAGATGCCAGGCGCGTCATCCATGGTTTCCATCGAGATCGAAGCCGCGGCTCGTTGCGCCAGTGGGTGGTCGTTTCTAAAGCTTCTTTGTGCAGAGGCTTCTCCTGAGACCCGAACCTAATTGTGTGCAACACCGCCTTTAAAAAAAGTACTCGTTTTTGGTATTAACTTATAAATGTTTTCTCCTGAATTCTTAAAAACACGAGTCTCCTTGAGTCCCCAATGACACACCAACAACGCGAACAAACGCTTAGAGAACGAACGCGACGACGCGATGTTCGTCGCGTTCCCTACCACGGTTTGACGAAGTGCCGCCTTAGTTTGCCAGCAAACTGCACCGAACTTAGAAGACGCGCACGGCGAATAAGGACGGTCTGCCTACTATGCGGATAGCTTTCGAAATGCAAATGCGCGGGCCGTTGGGAGCGCATTATTCATAAAGGTGTCCCGCTCTTTCTTGCTTTCCACCGCAGACGCTGGCGATTGAGACTGCAAACTGCGCCCGTCGTTGCTGGATGCTCCTCCGGCTTTTGGCTGTCCGATAGCAAATTAGAATGCGACGGGGCATTCCGTTACGTAACGTCATCTGCTTCTCGCGGGGTCAATGACGGTCACCACCGCTGTCTGCTGTACGCGCGGAGCGACGTTGGAGCCATGCGAGGGCGCGAGCTGTCGGCTTGCGCAAATATTTTGCCCTGACGCCTCGAACTTAGACGGGACGTCGTTCGCAGCTGGAAGCTAGTAACGGGAGCCCCTTCGTGTACCTGGGGCATCTTTCACGTTTGTTTTTATTTGTCGCGAACTCGGTTAGGGTTCACATAACGGCTCCCCAGGCGATCCCGAAATGTAACATTGTAAGGAAAAACAGTAATAACTGCAGCTATTTGTCCTCTGAGGCCAGTTCGTCAGTGGAGAGACGAACGGTGACCGGCAGGTTCTTTTGAAGCCAGTTTCTGAGTGTTGGAATTGTCTTATAGTTTGTAGTGATTGTGGCAAGGCTCCAAACGAATAACCGCCGCAGTACTCTGGTTCCTTTATGACTTACACTGCTAATAGTGGTGGGCTAGTGTGGTATAACACTGTTGGTGAGATAACTTTTACGGTAGCTATAGTGAACAAATATGTGGAAGAAGATTGATCTCCAGCATGTTAGTAACGTATTCTGTATGTAAAAAAAAAAAAAAAAGTCACTTAAGGGAAAAAAGTCAGTAAAGTAGAGAAAAGAAAGAAATGAAAAATTATGCAGAAAAAAAATACCCACCTCATTGTACGTGTTTAATTCTGTCGAGTATCAGAAATATTGCTGCACAAGTTAGTTTCGAAAGCCCTGCAAAACACCGGAGATGCGGCTCCACTTACAAATTGGCTGCGACCAGAAAGAGCGAAATATCGGCGCAGGTGAGCTAGCGTGTGGAAGACACGCGTGTAAAGCTTCGTTGCGGCGAAGCGGTCGAAGTAATCTGTTTTCCCGCCTTTATCTTCTTTTCCTTTCGCAACAACCAGAGCTCGTTTTAAACTCTTTATTAAAACTGTTTAGTGTTCGACGACCGAGCAGGAATTCTGACGTAGTCAAAATTCAAGCAGTGGTTCGCTAATGTGAATTCATATCCACAAGGTTGACTCGAGTAACGCGTTAGTACAAAACTTTATTCCTATTTCTCTGTCCCATTTTCTGGCTGAATTCTGCATTTCTTGCTACCTGCTTTGGGTTGCTACAACGATAACGTATTTTGCTTCCTTGCTTCGCAAAGTCGCTCATTTGCATGGCGGGGTTCTGGGCCCGCTAGATTGATGAAACGCAGCGCCGTGTCGGTGAATAAAACGGCGTGTTGCAACCGTGAGAGATGGCTTTTTAACGCGAGGAGGAAAGTAAGCGGCAAATAAAGCGTCACTTAAGTATAGAAATAGCTTGAAAACGCATTTAAAACGTCGCCCAAGTCTAGGCATAAGTACTTTTGAGCTATAGAGCTTTGTGCGAGCGCGTCAGTGATCGTCCGTAAAGACACAAAATGTCTGAAAGCGTCTGGCACGATGGTAAATTTCTATTTTTGGCAGATTTACACTGCGCTGCTGTGTTTCCCAACTGAGAGAGATGCCAGAACCCTACCGCTTGCCTATCGAGGTGGGTGAAGTTTAAAAAGAAATCGGTTGCTTAACCGAAACATCTGCGTGTTTTTGCAATCCTGGTTGGAATTGAGCAAGTCTTTCAGATTTGCCTGCTGTAACCGATACCGAACATGCTTTGTTGCGCTCTGGTCTGCGCAGTAACACAGTCGGGTGTAACGCAGGTGGAAAGCTTGTGGGTCCAACGCTCATCAATAAAAATGGAACTAGACTTTGCTCTCCAGACGAAAACAAGGCAGGCGAAATGTAAAGTTTGAAACTATGGTATGCAAAACTCGTTTCTATTTTCTGCTTTGTGGTGTCATTTTTGGGGTTCGTAGCTACGCTGATGAAAAAATGCAGTCGGAAATTTACAAAAGCTTTTTTCCTTCTGTGCACCGGTAGTTCTCCAAAATCATATGCAAGCCGGCCGATGGGATACAAGCAACGCTGTCGGGGCTATGAATCTGGGACACTTTTTAATTCTTAGCAACTGCCGGATATTGCAATACACTGTTATTCGCACGTTGATGAGAATGGTCTAAACTTCCAAACCATGACAATATTCTGCCTTTAACGTTTTTTCAAAGGGCTGCGTTTGTGAATATATTGGGAGTCGACGTTATGATAATGTAAGACACCTTTTATCAAGCTATTGATAGATACGGTTTAAGCTTCTCGAGCATAGCGCAGTTTCACTGCTGAAATTTGTCCTGCGCTCTCAACGAGTAATCAAAACATTCCATAAAAACAATACGTTTTTAAACAATTGTGAAGCAGCCGGAAATTATAGTGACATACTTTTATGAACATATTGATAGAAATGATCTAGACTGCTAATTCGTACCAAAAGTTTGCGCCTGAAGTTTGTCTTGCGCAAACAAAAAATCAGTCATACTGCTCCAGAAAACTGATGGGGCGCCTATTTGAATATTTATAGCAAAAGACTATAAACCTGTCGAAGGAAGATTTGTGGGTTTATATTGTTATCATGATCTTAAAGAATACGTATTTTGCGTTCAAAAATTTTCCCAGAAAATGTTTAAAATTTGTGGGCATGATTTTTAACAACAGAGTACTCCGTTCGAGCTAGGAACCCATGTTTTGTGTGCGTGTTATGCGTGACGGCTTCTACTCGAACAAAGCCTGCAGCGCATCTGGGAAGCTATAACAGACCGGCAAGCGAGTGTGAACGGTGTTTTGTGGAGAATGTTTCTAAGCACGCATTTCTTTTCGCTGCTCTGCTGCGCGTGTGTTATTTGCATCAATGCAGAAAATACACACTATGCGAACGCAGACAATTAAGCAGACTATAAGTACTGTGCAACGCGTTTCGTAAAAGTCGAAATTTGAACGCGGGACCATGCTGCTTGGCAATCCAGAATTGGGGTTGACGTCATATAGCAAGAATGCTGAAAGAACAGGAAAATGTTGGCGTTGAAGATATTTTCTGCACTGTTTTAGAGACGAGAACATTGCATCACACAGCTTGTGAAATATTTCTGCCTCACCCTCGCTCTGTCCCGGTTGGCCGGTGTTTCATATTTGCCATTTAGCGGATTTTATGCGCCCGTTCTCCTTGTCCCTTCACCGCTCGAGACTGGCGGCAGATGACGGTGAGGATGCGTGCCTTCACCTTGCGCTCTGCAGGGAACGGTTCCTCTGACCAACCGAATGTATTATAAGAGAAGCAAATCCTGTAAGTGACAGTAGTCGGCCAGCTGGGAAGATCAGAAAAGGAGATGATGGTTGCAACTCGGGCAGAACAAGGTTAACTGGAGATAAACTGGAGAGGGCTTTGCTAGATAATGGACGTAACTGATATCACGATGATGGTGATGTAGGTCTATTTCATAAGGCAGCAGGGGCATACCGCTGTAAGAAAAAGAAAACAAAGGAAAGAAGGTAAGGAAGAAAGAGAGAAAAGGAAAGGAATTAAGAACAGTGTCGTCGCGTAGATTGATTCATGAGACATCACGGATACCATTTCATCGAACCAGAAATCGATAACTGCCGCAAGCGTATACCAGGTCGTCCTGAAGAGGAAGCTGTTGTTGCGCTTGCGACGGCTGGCCTATGCTTGTTGGGACCGTAAGAGTAGCGTAAAAGACTCCTGAGGTGTCACGGTGCTCTGCCCTTGGCTTCCCTTCTCCGCAGCGCCCTATCGAGTTGTCTCGAGGTGATGGATTACAGGAGCCTAGGCACACGAGTGGGAGTTTGAACAAGGCGGGGGAAAGCTATGTGGGCGTTTAGGACAAGGCAGCGGCTAGATAAAGGTGATATGAGGGACTAGTCAGGGTGGCGGCTGTATTTTTGCTAACGCATGAACAGCGATCAAATGAGTCATTTCTCATTAGATTCATCTGAGTGCAGCAATGTGACTAGAAAGGGAAACTTTAGAGCCCATAAACATCGCAGTTAAAGAAACGTTTTAGTTCGGGATTCTAACCCAGGGCCACCACTATTCGTCGTTAGTAGTCGCGCCAGCTAAGTTAACCGTGTTGTTTTTAGTGGAAGGCAGGACGAGGCTCAATTGATCAGCTCGGAGAACGCTGTAAGTCGAAAGTATACTGAGGTACTTTACACCCTCTTGGTCGGTTCCTCAAAATGCATTGGGCTAACGCGAACAGTAACTTCGGAAAACACTGGGATGTGTACTTCTCAATAGTGTCATTATGAAAAATAATGAAAATATTATGAAAAAGCAGCGCGTTCGTGCAGGACACAAGGAAACGCACACGCAACACAACTAGTGGCCCTGTGTCGTGCACCCGCTGTCTTTTTAAATATATTCTTAAATGAGAAGAGATTTAGCATTAAGCCTACCTTGCCCTCCCTAACTAAACGAAATGTGTTCACCCCGTTAAGCCACAAAATCAATATATTGCTTTTATTAAAGGCATACCAGTAGTTCCGTGTTCCGGCGTGGCAAAATCTCAATCTCGAGCTCTGTTTTGGAATAAACGAGGCTGTATGGCTGTTAGTTTCGTTGCATAGCTTCTTATTGCGATTAGCTTTGTTTTTGTTTCGACAATTTGCCTGATCAGCGAATCATTTAAAAGAGCTGGCAAAAAAAAAAAAACGCATAAAGCAAGCAATGCGAAGTCAAGAAATATATAATTCTCGAACCTTACTGTATCTTTTAGTGATTTCACACACACACACACACACACACACACACACACACACACACACACACACACACACACACACACACACACACACACACACACACACACACACACACACACACACACACACACACACACACACACACACACACACACACACACACGCACACGCACACGCACACGCACACGCACACGCACACGCACGCGCGCACACGCGCGCACACGCACGCACGCGCGCACACGCACGCGCGCACACGCACGCACGCGCGCACACGCACACGCACACGCACACGCACACGCACACGCACACACGCGCGCGCGCGCGCGCGCGCGAACACGATAGCAGTCGGTTTATGAAGCGGCGTCTAGAATCGCAGGGCAGCTGAGCTTTTTGAGGCTAATTTATCGCCAGAATGGTAATCACAATAACCAGTAAAAACTTAGACTGATTTCCTTTATTTACAAATGTTGAATCAAACTAATGTGTGAAAAACAAGTAAGAAAGGTTATACAAGCTCATATTTGTGCTACGACGAGCAGCGCTAAGCACGTAAAAAAGCACATACATACAGGTAAAATAATACAGGGCTTTTGAGGTGAAACTATGAGAGAAGTTGTCGCTTTTTTCGAACTAGCGGTCGATGAAACCGTCGGTATGCTTGTTGGTATAGACAAGAACATCACCGGTGAAGAGTCATGGTCAATAAGGCCATTTTTTATACAATCGTGATCAGCGTATTTATAGTGTTGGATGCAGCTTATCAGCACAAGGTACACCGAGCATTGTTTTTATTTTATTGCAGCAAGTTTTGTCACCGACTGAATACCTTTCGCATCACAAAAACTAATCCTTGTGAACCAAGCGAGAACAAATTTAAAATCCAGTTCGTTCTCGAGCTGATTAAATGCGGCATTCACTTTGTTTCCGCTCTTAAATCCCTAAAGGGGAGAACAAAACGCCTTCGTGGATGAAAACGGTGTAAAGGGAGGCGGACTTGTAGGGAGTCCGCAAGGAGGGAGGGAGGTTGGCGCGACTCAAAAGCCCGGAATCACTGCGCTAATCCGGGAGGCGATAGGGGAGAAACCGATTGACCAGAGACAAGTGGAGGCTCATGCTCCTGAGCAGCTACCATGAATCATCCGGCCTACAGAGTCCTGAGGGAGCAGAGTATAACAACTAGGCCCGTTTGTTTCAAGCTGCCTCTGCCGCCAGGAAAACTGTCGCCCGTCATTGCCTTACTGCTTTCCGAACCAACGCCGGAACCCAGAATAGAAGAGCCCGTCGCCGGGGGAGCCACTTGAATTAAGCAGACCTCTTTTGTCGTCTTGCCTTGCTTGGGCGTGTTTTGTTAGCTGGGCATTTCGATAAGAAGCTGTCGTCTTTGTTATTTTTTTCAGGCTGTGGCTTCTGTCATAGCAGTACAGAGTGCAAGGTGCAAGAAAAGCTAGAAAATAAAAACGAGACCTCGTGAAACGACGCACAGGAAAGTAACCGCAGATTTAAAAAAAAAAAAAAAAAAGGCGAATTCGAGGAGAGAGCGAGGAAAGAAAAGCTGACAGAAGGGAAGAATGGGAGATTTGACTCAGCAAAAAGAAGGAAGTCAGGTAAGGAGCGCTTTTAGTGAGTGTGGAGCTGGAGGAAGGTGCAATAGAGATTATGTCAGACTCAGTATTTCTCCTCAAACCAATTTTGCAGCGGGAATGTGTTTATGAGCTCATTGTTTTCGCATACAGCAATATTCGCCTTAACAATCAATTTATCCGTAGATCTTCTCTCGAACGGCTTATAGTATTTTTGCTGTTAACGTGCTCGCTATTGTTAAACACCTTCCACATTAATTTTCTTTGGCAGACCTAATTGATCGATACGGATGAAGGAGGAATCCTAAAAGAAAAGTTTTGCTGTGCATCCGAAGGTTGGACCATTCCTTTCAGTATTTATATAACAGTCACTCACGATATTGCACAATTGGGTCACAATTAAAAGCGATATCTAAGAAACTTGACTTGTCATAAAAGGACGCACAGATGTCTGGACTGGCTGATACAGAGCAGGCGAACATTCTTATTTCTTATGATGCGCCAGGAACAGGCTGTCATCGAATACATAAAAAAATATGATGGCACATGATAACGAGGCTACCCTTCTGCCGTTTATCAATTCATTGTTTCCATATCGTACGCACTTTGTCTTGAATGACTTGCTTTCCAACTGTTAACTTCATTGATTAACATAGTTATTTATTACGCTCGCAAAAAAATAGAGCTTTCGCTATGGTACTGAAACGATATTCGGACAAACTAGTAATGTTTTATTCCGTCAGATGTGCTTGCGTTAATATTTATGACCTTTTGTTAATGTTAAATGAGCCCTGCGAAACTCAGTGAGCATAGTATATGGGCAACACAAATCTGAAGCATTTTGTCGCGTGTGCATTCCGATTTACGGCAGCATAAGGCGAGAAAATATTATTGCTCCCAAGCTTCCCGCTTCATTGCTTTAGTAAGCGAAAGGTGTGCGGCATTTGTGGCCGAAAGGTCTTGAGTGGCGCTCAGGTACACGCAGCCTTCTTATGTAGTGTTCGATTTGATAATGTCCCCAAGCAGGCTGCAAGAGTGTATGCTTAAACGGCGTCGTCGCTGCAACGCTGCGTATATTCTATGCCGCGTACAATTTGCTAAACATTGGCGGATTGAACGCTAGCTACAGCGCAGTATTCATGTACGTCATGGGTACTCATTGCACTGGCTATAACTAGGTCCTCATGTGAAGTTTTGCTCACAAAAGAGAGCTACCGCATTCCATTGTCCCTTCACGTGTTGAGTGATTTTTAATGTGCGCTCATTTACAAGCAAAGCTAGAAAAAGCTCCACGGGAGATACTTTGCTAGAAGCATTGCAGGCCCATTCACATTTAAATTAACGTTAAGCGAGATTCAGACATTGCTCGCTGGATCAAATTGTCATCTTTGGCGACGTGTCAAAAACCAGATCTATGCAAGCGACGAATATGATGCAGATGAGGAAATGTCCCCTTTGGGAGTTTTCCAAGAACAGCTCTAGGAATAGAAACTCCGATAATCACTTGATCACTAACAACGTTCTCTCCTATTCAGTGCTAATCAGCTCATGAGCCGAGCCCCCCCCCCCCCCCCCCCCCTCCCCATAGTGATCTCTGCTAATAACTTTCTTTTTTTCCCTGCGAGTAATAAATACTCAGGAGTAGTGAATTCGTGCACGCTGTGAATCGCACTCACTGTTTGTGTGTGGTAGCACAAATTTAACTTCAGTGCATCTCAGTTTGAAAATATGAAGAAACGATTTTGATATCTTATATAATTGTATTCCGGCTAACGGCTTGCTATGGCGAGGAAAAAATAGCGAGGCTTTGAACAGTTATTTGCATGCATTGAAATGAAGACCGCTTACGGCTAAATGTATTACTGTCGAGAGAGAAATGCAGAAGATGTTTATTATGCTCACCGAAATTCTTGATGTCATCCGTTATTACTGGGCTCGGGCATACGGGGCGCAGGGAGCCTGCACCGACTCACATAAGTTTAGGAAAATTTCTTGAGGCAAGTCAGACTTGATGTAGACACAGTGGAAACTGGTGGCATACTCTCGCGAAAATTGAGTGCTTGGCACCGAGCTCCAGCCACCTTCTGCGAATTCAACGGACCGGAAAACTGAATAAAAAAAAGTATTCTAATCGGACGCGCTCAGCTTGGGTGTTAGATCGAGCTGTGACAGCCTAAACAACGCAGCTGTCCGTGGTACGGAAGTGTAACGCCAGACAGATGATGTAGGCTAGCCTCACTGACCGTAGCCTGAACATAAACCGGTTCTGGCGAGTGTATCTTGGGGAGTATAAATATGTAATTACCATATGCTGAAACAATCGATAGAATAGACTTATATATTAGGAACAGTACAACACTACCTCTGCAGGGTCATGCCAACATAGAGAAGCTTTGCTTGAAATCTGAACTGTGCATGCGCAAAATAATGTGTGTGTTTTTTTTTTTTTTTTTTTTTTTTTCAGGCGAGCCAGCGGTTGTTATATTTGTCAACGAATCGCACGTGTGTATGGTCCGAGTACGCTTTCTCGCAACCCTGTTGCTTTTGAAAGCAGTCCGTGTATGCAGGTTTCATCCACAATACGAGGTTGTTTGGTCCCGCAAAACTCACCGGAGTGATTATAGGATTATAGGGTCAACGTGAGAAGATGGCGCCGAAACAAGAACATATATTGCTTCATCGTCGGTCGGTACTCATTTCAGTTGTCTCTCTACAACAGCAGATCTGATGTGGTGTCAAGCTTATGGCGCATTAATGTATGTGATTCCCACACGACATTGTTGTCAAGTATACGATGGAGTTGTGGTTCCGCTAAATGCCACTGCCCCCTCTGCGCCTTGCGGAAGTTTATAACGCTTGGAGACAGGGGAACTTCAGAAACACCTGCATTCGATCGAAGAATCAGAATGAGCAATTTAAGTTGTCGCCACCAACTATTACAGTCTGCTCAGTCATTGGCACTCTCCCGATACTGGCGCTCATCGTTATCGTTGAACGCTACACTCGCCTCCTCTTAATTCTCCCTCTTAGTTGGTTATAAAATACCAAGCCATCCAATAAGCCACGTTCTTTTGTACCGGCTTCTTGTCTCAGTTGTGTATTGCCCAGCTCTGTTTTTGCTCGTGTTTCCGAGTATATTTAGACATTGCGGCGGTGATAAATCTTACAAAGATATCTATGCAAAGTTTGGTGTCCCACTTATTAGGAAAGCATTGCTCTTGAAAAAAAAATATTGAGATAAAGAGTTTAACGACAATACTGTGCGAACAAACTGCAAGCACATGTATCAAACGCAGGTGCAACATGGCGCTTAGAAACACATGCGTGCGCTGTACAATAATTATTCGCCCACGTTATCTCTCTCACGCAGACCACTCAGCTTAGCTTGAGAGACATTTCGAAATTCCCTTGAGCTCTCCTCCTGAATTACATTTAGGAGCCGCGTTCCAGTTTTGACCTTAATTTTGTATTCGGCTAGATTTGAGCAATTTTCTTATACTAAGCACTATTGTCTCTCATGCATGTCTGTTTTTTTTTTTAGAATTACGAAATGATGGGTTGATGACATTTTTTTTTAATTTTTCATCATAGGTCGTCACCGAAAGTGCGGGGTACGACTTGCATACCGTGAAAAGCGAGCCTCGTAGATCCTTTGTCTGGCTCGCCCCGTGTGCTGTAAAAGCGCTCGTTGAGTCGGCTTGTGCGCAATGCGCGCCCACCTGATTTAGACTCAGCGCACCGCTTGGGTATACGTAAGTGGATCACCCTTTAATTACCGCTCGGTTCCCACGCGTTTCCAGTGCAGCAGTATCCTTGCGAAACGAGCTTTAGACAGACACTCGTTTGGTAATTTTTTTTTGTTCTTTCTTTGATGTAGGCGTGAAGTCATTTCGCTGCTGCCGTACCACGGCTCACAGTTAATTGAGCAACGCCGTTAGGTTGCGCTTGATACATGTTTTGTGCACGGTTTCAGCCAACAGCCTGCAAAAAAATTACTGAGATGCACACACACAAAAAAAAGTCTTTGATGCTTATAGTTTACAAGAAAACTTCGTAATGACATCAACATGAACTAGAGAATCGGAAAGCTAGTCCATAGAGTAACAGATGTCATCAACTAGCATTGATGTAGCAAATAAAAAAATAAAGGGCACTGTAGAATCTGCATTGGAGTAATGCGAAAGCACGGATGCTGCTGTTGGTTGCTCCTGGTTGCTTCTAGTTGCTTAATTCACTTCTTGTTTACACATTTTAGTCTTTGGTACTTTCAAATTGCGCGCCAATCCCTTCCTATGCCCTTTTTTTCGGCTTGAGTTCAGGTTGCGTGACGTCATATCATTGATACTTTAATTTATTGATGCAATTAACTATTTTAGTGTGTGATACATTAAAATGTGGCGCCACGCCATTGGCACCTGTGCACCTGTGTGTGAGGCATTTGTTTACCCATTTCTTCTTCTTCTTTCGCGACTGTTCCTATCCGATTATTACAGCATTCTTGCAAGCTAAGTTCACGACTGGTGACCCGGCAAGCGCATTGCGCCCCCTCTCAATAGAACGAAGGAAACGAAAGTAACAAGCAAAATGAATAAGAAATCAGTATATAAGCCGTTGTTCTATATTGCTCAGATTTTATTTGGTCATCGTCATCATCAAACATGGGAAATTCCTTGGAAAGGGCAAGGGTGAATGCGTCAGCCATCTCCCCATTCGTCTATACGATAGAGAATATGCGTTTTGGGCTTCGCATTTTCGAGAACAACCATCCGGTTGTGTTTTTGTTTTTGTTTTGCTTTTGTCTTCTTTTCGCAAGAGAATATTTAGAGACTGTAAATATACTTCTGTCGTGTATTAACTTTTAAGTTGGGAGACAGCGCCGCGTTTCTCTTTTGCTTTAAAAGTCCGTGCTCTTCGCACTGTTTTTATTTTAGCATTAGTCCCTTCCAACTAGCTCATTTCGTTGTCCTAAAATTCAATCTTTCTGCTATTTCTCCGTTAGGAAATGCTATTTGCATGAGTAAAGAACGGGGCTTTCTAAGAGGAAACCAGTGAGTTAAGCCAGAGTTGTCTTTTACCGAAAAGTAGAACAGACGAGGTCATACGGGGGAATAATAGACACAGAGGCGAGGGAATAACGTCCCTGTATGTAGTTTTCATTTACTGAAAGTAGTTAAGTTTACTCACGCAGTTTGCGTCAAAACATACATTTTTGTGAAAATGTTTTCGCCGTATGTGTCTGTGCGTTTGAATGTTTGAAATTCTTCTTTCGAAACCTTGCTCTTTGCACGGGAATATAATAGTTGATCCTCCGGTGATAGAAAGCTTAGATTACTATATAATTGCATTGCGGTCACAATGATGATGCAGTGGACAAAAACGGATGCCAGAAAAAGAGTGTTACAAATTTTCTGCGTGAAGGTCTCTTGGAGAGATGTTTGAGTTTACTTTATTTATTTATTTTATTTACAGTGTACCCTGCAGCGCCAAAGCATTAGAGCAGTGGAGTGGGCTTCACAGATAACATTCGGTTATGCAAAACAAAAAGAGCAAACATATTTTGTGAACAGAAACAGAAACGAGCAAGTACAGTGGAATTAAGTCTCATTCAGTAAGGAAACAAAATTGCTGCTGTTGGCGCCCGCCAAATGCGCAGGAAGCGCATTCCATTCCGTGATTGTTTTTGGAAAAAAAGAGAATTTCATGTAGTTCGTCTTGCACCTAATTTCTCGAATCTTATTTTCGTGGTCTCTTCTGGCTGACAGGTAGTGGGGTGGTTGAATATATTTTTGCCACTCAATGTTTGCCTGATTATAGTATATGGAATGCACCAGCTTCAGCCTACTTTTTCTTTCGTGTTTCCTCCAACATTTCTGGTCGTATTGTATTTTTCATATCAGTCACGCTAGCGTCTCTTGAATATTGTCCTGATACGAACCTGGCTTCCCGGTTTTGTATACGCTCCAATTTATAGATTAGACAGTGTGAGGATTCCATACGACGCTACCGTACTCCAAGTGCGCCCTTACCAGCGTCTGATAGGCTGTAAGCTTTAATTTTTGGGGAGCATTACGAAGTGTCCGGTTTACTAAGTTAGGTATTTCACTTGTTTTATTTGTTACGCTATTAATGTGCTGACTGAATGTGAGATCATTATAGTGAGAGTAACACCTAACTATTTAGGTTGATTATGTCCTAATTGCGCATTAATGTGCAAAATAAAATGTAGTAAATGAGAAAGAACGCGAAGCTTATGAAACTGCTTCCAATTAAATACTGTCGACGCTTACTAGGTTCTGTAACATAACAACTTTCCCCAGCCCATGCAACCAGGAATAGACGAACTCACCTACGTATAGCTCCGATAAGCAATATTCAGTGTATTGTGTAAGGCGTAAAGCGTTCGAAAGAATCTGCCCCATTTGATTCGTTACACGCTTCTAAAACTTCGATTGACAAGTTTCCTTGCAATGCTGGGCCTATGCTGTTACTATTAAATGTTTTGAGAAAGAAGCGTATGTTGTAGAATGTTGGCTCTTCTTTGAGACAATGCCAAAGGGTCCGTTTTAGGTGTTTTGCTTTTCGACAGAGGGGAGCAAATGTCATTAATGAAGGGAAGAGATGGGAGGTAGGCCGAAGCAACCTTCGTCTGACCCTGCCCCGTCGAAGGGAGATTACAATGGAAAAAAAAATCTCGTCTTGTCGTGTTTAGAGCTTTGTTAACTAAGTGTATACGTCCTATTCTGCATTGCGTTGATAAGATGCTGTTTTTAATAAAACTGTGTACATAGTTGATGTAGGTAGATAGATAGATAGATGGGTTTATTGAAAGGAAAGGCAGAGAGATTGGCACGAATGATTTAAATCTGGCCTGCTACTCTGCGCTGGGGAATGGTAAGGGGAGAAGAAAGTAGATCATGATGGGTGACAATGCGGGAGAAGGCATATGAAATATACATACAGGCATGACAGCTTGGATTATAAGCGCTAATCAAGTCCGGTGGCGCACAAAAAACAGCAAAGAGCCCGCACTGCCTGGACACCCTTCTCCTTTCCCTGCCAAGCACCCAGCAGCAGTTCTTCCGGCAGAGGTCTCTTGTCCAAACGCTTCAAGGAAACGGCTAGCACATTTATTTCACATGCATACGCTTGGCACACCAATAATATATGGTCCACAGTGACGGGGATGCCCCAATTTGAACATTACGGGGAGTCCACCTGTCCAATTAAATGTAAGTACCTGCGCGTGAAAGTCACATTTAAACGAAGTTTATCTAGCAAGCATGCATGATGACAAGGAATATCCCGCGGAACATAAAATTTCAATGTTCGATCGAGCCTTTTTAGACGAATGTATCGGGCGTCTAGCTGGGCCCATTAAGCTGTTGTAGCATTGTTCATATAACTCGTAAGAAGGCACGTCGTATCCACTCTTGAAAAACGCACAGCTGTTTGGAAGCCATTGCGAGTGCACTTTTCGCTTCAACATCGGCCAGCTCATTTCCATGGAGCCCGCAGTGGGCAGGGATCCATTGAAACATTATCCTGTGGTCTTGCAGTCGGGCAGATGTGAGGAGCTTCGTAATGTTTAGTGACTAAGACTGGTAGGTAGTGTGGCGTAAGAAATTTTCCAAAATTTGCAATGCAGTCTTTGAGCCCGTGAATATACACTATTTTTGAGGTAATTCCCCACGTATGTAGCGAATAGATTCCCGAATGGCTACAAGTTAAGCAGCGGTTGATGTAGGAGTATGTCCCAAAAGGAAATGTAGAGTCGTTTTCTAAGCTGGTATGGCCACAGCTGCCGCGGATGCCTATGCTGACACAGTTCCGTCGCTGTATACGTGAATATAATTAGGATATTCTGACCAGATGTGCGCCAGATTAAGTTGTTTGAGACCACTAAGTGGCACCATTGATTTCTTTAGTATCCCGGGAACACGAAGGTGCGCCAAAGGTTTATCCATCACTCATGGTGGTTGGACGGGGCGATATGGTAGGGCATATCCTTTTGGTACTTACGACTGATGGCAGCGGAGAGCACTTGTAAAATTGCAGTCCGGCCGCTCGTACAGAATCTTGCTCAGTGGGTGAAAACAGTGTTGTGTGTGTGCTCGTAAATATAAACCAAGTGGTTCGTGTGACAAGTGTATGAATATTGGGCGAGCATGTGCCTATTTAATTGTGCCTTTGTTAGAGGTACATCTGGGCAGTCCAAGGCATATTTTCAGTGCCTGCGCTTGCACGCTCTTTCAAGTCCGCAAGCAGGAAATGCTCATATTAGAGAGTACTGGGAGACTGTATCGGATGTAGCCAACAAGCAGAGTCTCGTAAAGCCGTAGTAAGGAGCGCTCAGTTGGATCCCATTTGATGCCAGCTATGAAACGAAGTACATGGCAAAATTGATTAGCCTTTTCGTCACCATAATAATATGTTTAGACCAAGATAGTCTGCGGTCAATAATTATTCCCAATAATTTCTGCCTGGAGACGCACGGTATTACGACTCCATGAAGAGTAATCGGGTAGCGGCTGACACATTTTCCCCTAAATGCGATCACTGCACACGTTTGATGTAAATAGAACATTGTTTGAATGTAATAAGTACTATGCTGCGAATTAAAAAAAAGCACTTCGTGGAGTAGTGGTTTGCGCGCTCTGCTGTGAATCGGAGGGATAGGAGTTCGATGCCCGATGGAGACAGATGTTTTTTTTTCTGTAATCGTGCCAATTCAAAGAATGTTTTCTGGTAACACTTTCTGTGCGCGCCACGCATGCGGCAAGAAAGGTAAAACAAACAAACAAACAAACAAACAAACAAACAAACAAACAAACAAACAAACAAACAAACAAACAAACAAACAAACAAACAAACAAACAAACAAACAAACAAACAAACAAACAAACAAAAAACCGGGAGATCAGTAAACTCTCGCTTTAACAGCCTCCCGTCTGGAATTGCCGCTTCGAATCCTCGTTCGCGTACCTGCACTTTTCTATTCGCTCAAATCACCAATACCTTAATTTGTGCCTCTTTTAATACGCACATATCAATTCGTATCGGCATTCAGTCGTAAGCTACTACGCTGCGTGTCAGATCACGTGACATAGCTAGCCTGGTTCGAGACCCGAGAATACCGTTTCGATTACGACCTCCTGCCAACTTCTACCACCTCGGTCATGGCAAGTTGTCACCTGACGCAAGACTTCACAAAATCAGCTTACCAATCAGTTCACGGACATTTCACCTACCAATTACCACCTGGGAGAGGCATGCATGTGGTTTTTTGCTCCCAGTGCCAACTACGACGCCGGATTTTCCGAATAACGTATAGCCCTTAAAACTGTCGCGTTTATGCAGAAATGATGAGGAAGTAAGAGATATGATGAAGAAAAGTACAATGAGCTGCACACGCGATAACAGTGTTCAAATTTACGCGGCCTTCATACACACGATTTCCTTGTCGAAAGATCTCGTTATTCAGATCGACAAGAGAAACGATGCCCTAGAGCAGGTAAAACTGTAGAACGAAACATGGGGTTAGGATGACGAAGCTGGTGCTTATAACGGTGGTCTAAGTTACAGCAAATGAATAAGAGACATCTCGGACGTATAGGTCAAATTAACCCCTAAGAATCTACCGCTGCCCGACAAGCGTGTAATTACCGCACTGACTTATGAGCCCTCTCATCTTCCTTCTCTCAAGCAGCTCTCTTGTTGTTTTCCCATCGACTGGGCCGATCTTTCCAACTTGACGAACTCAGGAGGCCACTCTTGATTCAAGCACCCTCGCGCTAGCACTTGCAATCCATCACTCGAGACGTAGCGGGCGTGGCGAAGGGAAGGGGAGCACTGAGGCCCAGCTTCCCGGAACTCTATGATGCTTTCATATGTGTCACTTCATGACCTGCACTAAAGCAACATGTCACGCTACCAAGAGTGTCAGTGATGCCAACGAAACAAGAAAATGTCGCCTCGAAAATCCTCTCGTAGTAGGGCCTTGTTTGCGCACCTTGATATTTGCGCATCGGCGTGTTTAACGAGCGTCTGCACAGCGGACACCTTACTTTAACGATCGCGAGATCACTTGTTGGCAATTTCAGGTTACTAAGTGTGATTTCTCCTTCTTCCTACTGCTTCGCACGGCGCAACAATATTCGACAGTATATGGGAAGAGGTCACCGAAAAAAAGATGCAAAAGTGGCTTCTGAAAAGCGCGGGGCAAAATTTTAGTGATCCAGAGTTGAGTGGAAAAAATATTTTCGATTTTCTTAGGTGAAACTTATGTGGAAGATATTCTACTCTGCCTTTTCACAGAAATCACTGAATCGTAATGCTTTTCTACTGTTTAATAGCAGGCTGCAATAGTTAGCACGGTTCCAGAGCCAGTGACGAATGTTAGTTATATTATTGTAATAATCAATGCACGATTGTGGAACAGGGGCTCTGAGAACTTTCGCATTGATGTTTCTAAAGCTGGCACTGAACGGAATGAAACTGATCATGAAACATTTTTAACATTTGTTGTGATGACAGAAGGTTAGTGCTACTCTCATTGATACTTTAACCTATACTCGTCTAATCATCGCACTCTACCCTCCTTTTGAAAACTGAAGGCGATGACACTCGTTAATTTATGTTAGCGAAAGTGCGAATGAAAGCAAGTCAGCGAAAGTCATATGCATGCACGCCTTCACGTACGCACGCATTGGGATAATGTAGTACAACACAAAGGACATGAAAGGGAGCGAAGAACAAAGCAGGCATCACAAGTTGCAGGCGAATGCTTCGCATAATTAGCTGGTCTGGTTTCAATAATTAATTCGCCACGAAGAGCATTGGGAGTTAGGCTCGGCTGATTCCTGCACTGCATATTCGCGAGTGACATATAGGCGACGCTGAGAACTCAGAAGCGTTTTGTTGTGTGTTCGCGTCTCTACTGACGCTAGGCCATGCAAGGGGCCCATAGCACGAGCGTGCATGGCGATGTTATAAATACCCTGCAGCACGGCCCAAGGCGGCTTTGCGGACAAAGCGGATTCACATCGTCCAAGGATCTCGAAACTTGGCACGTCGCTTCCGAAGAGTAAGCAAAGTGACGAGAGCGCTTTGCACGCGCCCCAGGCGCGAACGCGTGCAAATGCACGAGCCATCTCGTTTGATGTCAAAACCATCTCCGCTCCGTTACGGGTAGCTTTAACCCTTTGCTTGACGTGAGCAGGCAGCGTCGCTCTCACCCGTGTTTTTGTTTTCGCTGAAAGAACGCTTCTTTCTCGGAATGTCGTGAACTTAAACCGAAGTTCTTGCGCAGCGCATCCAATTAAGGGATTTCTCGAGGCGCACTAGAGCCATCTGCGACCGCGACTGGTATACGGCTGCTCCTGAGCGTCCGATTTATTTAGTGCGTGGACCCAGGGAAGCAAAGTTGACTCAGGATCACGACTCGTTGGGAATGAGGATGGGACATTGATGTGCGTGCTTCGGAACTATTCACATATACCAAGTACTAATATTAGATTGATACGAAATAAAACGCTTAACCCAGTTCGATTTGCAGACAGGCCTTCCTGTTAACTAAGAAAATCCAGCACCTCAAACAAATTTTAGCAAGAGGAAGACTGAATCAACCATTTCACACTTTCTGACGATGAAGCAAAAAAGAAAGCACATTAATCAATGCGGGGAAGGGAGCCTTAAAGCAACATGTATTACCATTGTGATAAATGGTCACAGGTATAACCTATACCTGACGATAAGCGCACGATAAACACAAATGAAGATGAATTTTCAAACAAACAGAAAAAAAGAAGGTACGAACAAAACAAGGATGCTATCCAGCATTGGCTGTGATATCAACCTGACGCTAAAATGCACAAAGATCCGCACAAAGAGCAGTTGATGTGCATGGCATGAGTGAAGGAACATTGAGCCGAAGAAAAGTTAACCTCGAAAAATTTTGAAGTTTTTTATTATTTTCTTTTCAGTTTTTTCAGGAAATCAAGAAATGTAGATCTCTTGTGCCGCCTGCGAACCTATCACGACGGCGTCACTTGCTAAAAAGTGGAGAAACTCGATGCCTTAAGCCGAGAGAGTGTGGCTGTCAAAGTTCTGCTCTTAAAGCTCAGAGGCAAATATATTTCATGTGACGTTTTCGGGATCCATAGCATTGAGAAATCGACCCAGAGGTCGATGTTGTTTACCTGCAACAAGTCATTACATGCAGCTGTTGGAATGAAATACGCAACGTTTGCAGGCAGTTTCTAGGGTGGAAAAGAAGGGAACCACCAGAATCTTGAATAGGAACTTCCTCATGTATGCATCGTTCTGTTATTAAGGCAGGACATCCTCCGCTCTTTAATTAAGACATTGCGCGGGAGCAGACATTTTCGCTCACAATTCATCACATTATTTTGATTACTGAGAGCGAGAGGATTGAACGACCCAGAGAGCCGTATTCTACGAGCCCACGTTGCGGCAGGCGATCCGATGCCCTCTAACGACGAGATGAATGAAAGGCTATTCTACGGCTCATTCTCTGAAGGGGCGATTGAGCAGCTGGTTCCATTTCAACCATGCATTCTTTGGCCAGCTTTCGTTTAAAAAGGCAGGGTACAGAGCGTTTTTCCATGCAAAATAATTTCTCGCTTGAAAGGCTACACCCCTTCCCCCCCCACGTATCCATTCCCCCTTCCATCGAAAAGAAAGAAATAGTCATTAATGAACTGTGTGGTGCAGACTGGTTTTTGCTGTAGGGTCAAATAAATTGAGAGGCAGGAATAATAACGTTAACCGGCATTATAAAGAGGAAGAGAAACAGAGGGGGAGAGAGGGATAAATCAATGTCACACGCAGTTAGAAACTTATTCACTTCTACAATACGTTGAACTAACGTTTTAAGTAGATGACGTACTTCAACCCTTTCCAAGGCGCGGAATTACATCTCTCATGCACTGAAAGGGTGAATTGTACTTAGAATGAATTTAGGAATTAGACGAGGAATTCAAATTGAGAGGCTTAGCCCAAGTATTATACAAAAAAAAGGGGGGGGGGGGCAGATATTTGAAGTGCAACGAGACCTCAAATGCGGTACGTATTTGTACCAGTCCTTCCGAAATATAAAACAATTGCATTACTATAACTGAAGTGTTTTCAAAAGCTATTGGGAAGCAGTTGACTGATCGAGAAAGATAAAAGCTAAAAAAAAAAAAAATTAAAAGAGCACTCTTTCGTGATAAAGCGGGCCTTGTCGGGCTGCACATATGCGCTTATGAAAACAAACGCTACACAGTTGACGCCTTTGGGCGAAATGTAAAAACGAGCTTAATGAGCTACTATAGTTCGGCAGTTTTCAGCTAGTAGAAATATTGTGCCGTATTTGGCAAAAGTTACTGGCGATGGAGTTGGTCGTTCAGACGCATAAGGAAGTCCTCACAGTGTCAATAAGGGCCATTATGTCTTGAAAGAGGGTCACAAGGGTTCTCCTTTACCTTGCGCAGATTCTGTACCGATTGTAGATTTTGATGAGTTTCGAGAAATCGAATGATTACAGCTTCCAGGTTAAGTATGCGAAATATCTTCGCGCTAACATATCAATCAATGGCGCAAATAGCGATTAAAACCGCGTCGGCTGTCAGGCTTCTCCGCATCGCACAGCGAAGCGTGGGGGGCACATAATGACGTCAATGACGGTACCGGTATATTTCCCGCATAGAAAAACTTGGTTTCAAGCAGTAAAAACAAGGCTACCAAAAGTGAAGGCCTAGAAATATTGTTTGGTAGCATCAGAAAAGGCACCGTAGGATGTGGGCGAAGGTAACGAAAAGAAGAAATATTACCGTCCGTGACGTCATCCCCTAACTTCTACGCAATACTTTAGTGCGGTGAGGAGAAGATCGGATGTTAATCGTCGATTACGTCATCAGTTTTCATGATAGCTCAAAAAAACTTTCCAAGCATTACCGACAGCTTATGGAAATTTGAATCCTTGACTATTGCAGATTTCTCGAAAAGTGATGCAGCTTTCCTCCCGAAATGCCGCGTTACATGGTCGAGAAACAAATTCCGTCGCCTAGTTACTTTTGGCTATGATTGTACGTAAGTATACTGATGTGTATTTTTTGTCACTATAACTCCATGAAACCCACGCTTACCGCTGTCTTAATGACGTTTAAACTAGAGTTAACGGGGTGTTCTTCGCAGAAGTGAGAATAAAAACAAAACAAGCACTGGACGTCAAAAAAACACATTTTACCCGAAATTGACACATAGCCTAAGTGAATGCCGTCAGGTCTCTTTGAAATCAATAATTTAAGCATAATAATGAACAGTACGTAATGGGAAGTGTTAAAAAGGCAATGGCCGAAGTTACAAACGTTCCTCACAATGTTTATGATAGAGAGCGCGCAGATCAGATAAAAAACATATCCAGAACTCCGCTCCTAACGCATTCATCCTAAACAGAGGTTTTTGCGAGCTCCTACAAGTTTGTGACGTCGATATTATGCGCGACCTGTTCTTGGTTTCTATGTTACGCATATCCTGCAATTGGTATCTTTTTGACACCACCCACGCGTTCGACGATTCGTCTTGAAGCACATTAACTTACGATTCGCACGGCGAAGCATGCGACGATGACAGCAGGATGAGGGATGTCGTCCGAACGACGCTGGCAGCATGCCATATGCTGTGCCGCCATGGTCGTTTTTGAAGTTGTAATACATCAATCACTAGCTGAATGCCTCGGCAGGTGAAAAATATCCTGAGAACGTTTTTTAAAGCGCGATAATCGAGCTGGGAACCAGAGACCTCGAAGGCTGAGCAGCCAAGAAACATAAAACGGCTCTGACATATGTAAAATCTCCAGAAATGAGAAACGTCCCACACATACTTAGTCACTCTAATAAGTAGGGGGTTGTAAATCATGTTTGATAATAAAAATAAATTAGCTTTTTCCTTTTTTCTAACATTCCATTCGACACTAAAATGTTAATAATGCTTATAATACTATAGTTTCAATTCCTAGTGGTTTAAAACGCTACTATATATCAGTTTTGGGCACCTCAAGAAGGAATTCTCTGCTGGTGTTTACTATCCGGAAAAGCGATATTTTCTTTCTTTTTTTTTTCGTTTATTTTGCGCTGTAGCTGTCAATGGGACTGTTTCTGGTTTATCTGTGTACTGTAGCCGCAAGCGATCACGTGACCCCCCCCCCCCCCCCCCCCCCCCTTCCCCCCTGCCCATGATTTGAGCTACCTTGTCGTCTTCGGGCGGAGAGTTCGCTCCCCCGTGATCACGTGGCCGTGCGTTTCTTTTCCTCACGATCGGGTGAGTATCCAGTTCAAGCAGCCTTTCGTATCACGAAACCTTGGTTACCACCCGGTGCGGCATGTGACCGTAATTGTAGAACACTGCCAAACGCTTCGAAACGCTGCGAAGGCGCCCTATTATGAGCTATGAGCTGTTGTAAGAATAAGCTTGGTAGCAGCCATGCCCAGTAGGTGCCGTAAAATAAGAAAGCAAGGAACGGGTGAAAGATTATACTGTGTCGCTGCAAATACACCGCTTGATGGTTAGAAAATTTCGCTGTCTCACTCGTAAACGTGGCGTCAGCACAGGAGTACAACGTCAACGTCGACAAGGTCGCTAGTACTTCAATTAGGATAACAATAAATAAATGGCAACAAAATTTCTTCACTTAACCCAGACTTAACAAGTGCTGTATGGATAACACATTACAGATGATCGTAATCGTGCTGTGAGCTTTTATTCTGTGTGCCATTACAGTTATATATACATGCCTTTTTTTGCCTGCATGCTACGGTCTCATGATCGAAGCAATCAATTTTCAAACCAAACATATACGACGAACACTGATTATGACATCGATACATATTGTGACGGAGGAGCGAAGACTTGGTAGGAAAGGGTGCTAGTGGTGCAGGAAGTGAACGTGTGATCACAAGGGAGTGCATAGGAGCGGGACAATTCCGCTCGAACTATCCGGCGGATAGTGGAGTTAAGATCAGTGGCTTGGAAAATTCTCTCAATGGCAGCAACTGTTGTCACCGTGTCCAAGAGACCGAACTTTAGTCTTATGCGCCGCATCTTCAAATTCTCAAATGTTCGGCAATGCCGTACAAGATCGGCGACGGAGTTCAAGCTTTACTTGCTGATAAGGAACGTGTATATGTCCTCAGCGAAGCCCTTTAGCAAATGTCCCACTTTGTCCTCATCGGACATACGAGGACATACGTCTCATCAGGAAGTTGAGCCAGATGAGCCAATGTCTACCCAGCCGTCTTAGTTTTCGCCTAGGAATTACCCTAACACTTTGTTAGTTCTTCCACGAAACGAGTCCAGGAAGTCAAGGATAACCTCATGATTTTCATACCATGTGAGGGCCGCATCCGTGAGCGAGAAAACAACGTTCGCCAGCTAGTCGTTATGGTCCCACTTGTTATAGCGGCTCACTAGTTGGTAGTGGGTGAGCCATTCGTCGACGTCATCTCCAGCTGCTCCCGCGAGGGAGCGGGGCTCTCGGCAATGCGGCCAGGAACTGCTGGCTGTCGGCCTAAGTGCGGCTTCTCCGTCCAGATACATCTCGGGCACGTGAGGTGAGAGACCGGCAAGAGGTCGATTCCGATGAAACTCGGGTTGATCCGTTGGTAATTAGCACGTACCCAGCAAACCTCCACCAATACGTTACGGCGTAAACATTGCTCTCAGGACGGGGTCTCTTCAAACGTGCGAAGTGAAATCTCGACCGCGTTCAGCAGCGCCACTTTCGCTTCTTCCACCACCAGTACCTTGTCCTTCTACTACGTCTTCTTTGCTCCTCCGTCACAATATGTGCACTGCTTGAGGAACTTAGCTGCAGAGGGCCACAATATGTACACTGCTTGAGGCATATAGTTGCAGAGGGCCATCTACGTTGAGCATCGTTCTCAAGTATACTATCTGTTTGTAACCGACAAAAATCTATATTATCTTATCACTAGCGCGCACTACGCTGATAGAGCTGTCAAAAGTGGACACGTTCTAAGAAGATCGCTCTACAGCTGTCTGACTCTCGATGGCCATGTAGGATAGGGATAAAGGGGGAGGAGGACGTGGGTGGAGGGGGTGAAATAAGGCAAGAAAAAAGCAGGAGGGTAGAATGCTCCGAATCATTTTTGACCACCTGGGATTCTCATTTGGCGCAGTGGTTTGGCATTTAGCCTCCATCGAAGTTCGCCCGCTGTGGCGAATTAGATCTCGCGGCCCCTTGCGCGGTCGCTGAGCGCCACGAGTATACCGAGTCGCAACGGTGGATAAAGTATCATTGTCGACAGTGATTGATTATGGTAATAAGAACAGCACTCCTGAAACGGAGCAGCCGAAACGCTAAAGACAGCCAGACAAGACTGCACTTCTCTGTTTTCTTTCTGTCGTATCTGTCCTTGTGTGTTTGGAGAAAAATGGCGTACCAACGAGCATCACTAAGCATACTGGTTTTTCGACGATGCCGAAGTACTCGTTGACTAAAACATTGGCACGTAGAAGAGCGATGTCACTTGCAAAATTGTACGGCGCTGACAAGCCCATTTAACCAGATGTATTTGGTTTCATTGAAAGGTTTTCTTTATTTTGCTCTTTTTTACATTCACATTCTGCGTGGCCACGGAGAGACGATGCAGTGGAAATACAGGGAAAAGCTCGGTGAGTACTGAAGAAAAATGATACCAGGAAAAATAGCGATGTAAAATTCTAGCGGCAAAGTAAAAAAAAAAAAAAAAAAAAAAAGGAAGAAGTCATGCGGGAGGGAGGACGGTGATGTACGTCTTTAAATGAAAGGCGCCCGAAAGAAGACGAAAAAGGCGGAACAGAGGCCCACAGTCGTCAGGAAAGAAACGGTCTAAATGAAATCGAGAACATGACTGCACCGTTCGCGCTCCCCGGGACGAAGAAGTCGGGCGGCAGCGAAATCGCTTCGCAGAACGGCTCCGCGCTAAAAGACGAGTTCGATGTCCCGCTCCTCTTCGGGCGAGAATGACTTTATCGATCGCCATCGACGACGACTGAAGCGAGCATGGAAGCGGTCTCGCAGAAGATTACGTGATCGGTCCTTTCCCGTGTCCAACAGTCACTCGATTCCTTTCCCTGCGCTGTCTGTGCACACTCTGATCTCTATCGTTACTGTATTCCTCGAAGCGTGCTTGTTAGTTTCTTGCTTTAACATCGTCACCTTCGTTACTTTTAGGATCAGATCGCGGTTGGTGGCCGATTTTCGCCGATACGGCTTATAAAAATGAGCAGCGCTCAAAAATGATTGGACGGTGATGTTCAGTCTGCCGGCGGCCGGCAAATGGAGGTATAGTCTGCGCCGATGATTTCTTTAGCTTCTTGCAATAACGCGGAACGACCGAACTGACCGTAAATGTTTATGGAGCTCAGATTCGATTTCAACGATGCCCTTTAAAATAAGCGTTGTTTGTGGTCGGCGGCTCAAATTTCGCCCGGATGGCAGGAAATCACGCGTCTATTGTATCAGCTTGTATGATGCTTGTGAGCGTGTTTCAAGTTTCAGTCTTGTTTTTCTTCTGTTGTGGGTAGCTTTCTTATGATCGGCGCGGTTCAGGCCGAGTATCACACTACCCCCCCCCCCCCCCCCCCCGAAAAAAAAAAGAAAAACTAAATGGTTCCTGATAATTATTAGCGGTGCTTCAGAACCTTTTCAAAGCCTAGATTTGGCAGAAGGAAAACCTACTTCCCCCCCCCCCCCCCCTCGAAACATCACTAATTATTCAGTTGGTAGTCAAATTGCACAAAAAATAATTTCGTAGTACATATTTGCCTTCGTTTAGTTGGTAGCACTAAGAAGGGCTTGTATCTGAACATAGCGTGGAGCATGCCTCAATGCCGCGTTCCGGATGATAGCAGGCAGTGGGCTTTGTTACACATCGAAATATATCACCACGAAATACTCTTTAGCTGATATGAGAGTGCTGGCTTAGTCAATGTTTATTCCATGCAGTGTTCACAAGTTCCATTTTGTTATCAAATTGAAAGGCAAGCTCTTGAAGGGAGTGTGAACTGATCAGCCACACTGAACTCATCCCAATCCTAGCGCCGCTCAGTGGACATCGTACAAATACCGCTTTTTTTTTTTTTTTTGCACAAGGCCATGAACTGGTTGAGCTATAAACTGCGACTGGATTGGGCCTGCAAGAAGAAGAAAGAAAAATGTGAGAAACACCTGTTATAGAACTCTTACACCGTTTTCTGCACTTGTATAACACGAGGTACATCTGCTTAACATCCCAGCGACGTCAGGCCTGCGATGCGGCAGTGCTAGGCATTCTTAGGCTGCCGACTGCCATTTCCTTCTCCACTCTCGTTGGTAAGAACTCCAGTCGATTCATTGTTCCAACAAGGGCCTCAGTGACAGTTAAAAGCCAAAAACCTCCTGGGAAATGAGTGCGATTAGGTTCATTTAAAGAGGCTCAGACCGATATCGCAATAAAACGCTTTGTGAGTGAAAACTTGACTGTGGGGGCTCACGACAAAAACAAATTTTATTTCGCACGTGGAACGTAGGTAGTATGTTGAAAATGGCGGTGAGTGTGTCCAATGTTATTCGCGCGAATTTAGAGGGCTCTAAGTTTGTGGCTAAAAACTTTGAGAACGCTGCAGAGATCTGCATTGGAGAAATGCAAAAGCATATGCGTTAGCTGCTCTTTAGTAGCTCCTAAAGGTTTATGACTCAGCACTTTTGAGTGTCTTGACTAGATGGTAGTGATGATCATGGCTTTGACTGGCTTACACAAGTCATGGACACCACAGTCATGCACAATGGACCCCCGATCTTATTGCCTCGATCATGGCAAGTGACTATGACTGATGACTAAACTATAATGACTTACTTGACATGACTAGGCATGTCATGATATTTATATACCACTTGAAATTACATACAAATTCTTGACTAGCAGTCTTATCTGAATGTGACATATATCACAGGCTACATTTCGCTTTCATATTGTGTTTCCACGTTTTGCTCCCGCTTTTTGCTGACACTTTTTTCACAAACATAGCCTTGTAAGACCGTACATAGTGGTATAAGGCCGTATATGCGGTCACCTTAATAAATTCTTGATGGCAATTCATTTTAGAACGTTAACTCTACTGTGTTCATTTGAGTGTTTCGCGTTATTCCTGAGCGTAATACTTCATGCATTCCACATATAGCGTCATATATTTGTGTGTCGCATGTTGTTTCACCTCGCGCTGTGTAGCAAACATCGTCGTCTTCATCTTCATGCTCAGGAATGAGAGCAGTTTGCTAGCGCCGCCGCCAATCACGCCTCGTGTAAAAATGCAACCCATCCTCGCTCACGCTTTGCTTTGAACATCTTCGTCTTCATGAAGTTCCATCTGCGGTGCTGCCTCATTTAAATTTTACCTTTATTATTTTTCCTTCATTTTCTTCTCACACTTGACGATGATGACAATTTTGCTCCCTCCCCTCATTTGCAGCAGACGATCGACTATATGAGCTCTTACCAGGTCGGAAAAAAAATCATCCTGATCGCAGCCTGTCCACTGCGTTCTCATCGAGAAAACTCGCCGCTACGCCGCAGTGTGTCAGCATCGTCACCGTGATCTCTCACGGCCTGCCATGCCTGGCATCTGTGGCAGAGTTAACGAGCGGCGGGAATTAAAGACGAAGTCCTTCCCCTCAACTCCTGGCCTCTAATGGGAGCTCTCATTGAGCACTCGGCCGCTGCAAATTAGGCTATGATTGCCGCTCAGGGGTGAGGCCACACGCCCACTCTACCTACTTCCGGTCCTTGTCTCGTGCTCGTAAGCGATGGGACGAACGTCGCGACGCTGAAGACCTACACACGAGGCCTCGCTATCGCTGAAGCCCGCCTGCATCGATGGCCCGCGCCTTGACGACAACTGGTGGTCGCTGAAGTACGACCACCGTTGATTAATGGTCGTTCACTTATCGCGTAGTCGCGCCGGCCGCGCTCTGCAATACTCCGGCAGGCACTTAGGCGATACTGATGGTGCGCACCGAACTGCTTCTCGGGTCTGTCGCTATGGTAGTGCTAGACTCACCACGCGGAAAAAACGACTTTTTTTTTTTCTTTAACCCTGTAGGAATTGCGCTTCTAGGGAAGGGCAAAGGAAGGACAAGCTATAACGGGCTTTAACCGATGTTCTAGTGGACATGCGTAGGTGTGCGAGCAATCGCTGGCCTTGGTGTGACCATGAAATGCAGCCTACCGCTTTAGTTGGGTAGAGAATTCTGGAGCGACAGCTTACAAGAATGGGTAGGCGTTTAGTAGTAGTTCTGCAATTATCAAGGCTGGCCTGAATGGCCCCGGAAATTGATGCTATGTGGAACGGCGGAATCGATTATACTTAACTCGACACTCTGCTGGGATAGTTGGTGAAGCACTTCTAGTTCTTTAAATTAAAGTGCTACTGTTTCAAGCACGAACACAGAAAGGCAGATGAGAGAAGACAAACTGTGATAATCGAAGGGAACGCATATTGAATTTATATAGCGCAAAGGGGATGATCTCATGCACATTCCATACATAGGAAAAACAAAAACAAATATTTGTAGATAAAAGAGGTCGGACTGCACTTTACCGTTATTTTTTAGCAGTCTGTATTCGCTTGCCAGTAGGAAGTAAGAAATGGTGCTGATGCAAGTGTCGCTTCTATACGCACCCACTGCCATTCTTGCATTGATGAAAACGAAAACAAACACTATAAGCCGTGATTGGAGAGAGACAAAATTTTAACTAGAGGTAAAGACAGATTAGGTGAACTGCGATAATTTTTTTTTAGTTTTTTTTTTTTTTTTTTTTTTTTTTTTTTTTTTTTTTTTAGAGAGAGGGAGGCGGCACGTGCGTCAGCACCACTTCTTTCTCCCTGCAAAATAGTGGGTACAGATTGCTAAAAATAGGCTAAAAAGTGCGGTCTGCCCTCCTCAATCCACAAATATGTGTTTTGTTTTCTTTTTACGATTTTCGGGATATGAATGCCCTCACCAGGCTCGTGTTATACATTACATGTCCCTTAATAAACATACTCGGAGAGAGCGCCCGATCTCTCTGTATTTCTGTTCGCGTGTTTGAAAAGGTAGCGCTGCCGGATTTCCAAGGAAGGAGAATCGTTTCTACTCTTCTGTGGAAGCAAAGCTCACAGAATTGCTGCTTTTGAAGTACCAGGAAATGCCGTTTTATAATTTACACCAGAGATCTAAATTTCGTTTTTTTTTTTTTGACAGTGTCGTCGCCACCTGGTCGAACCGGTCCTCTGGAGATGGTTATTGAAATGTTCAAAAAAGCTTGACTGGTAGGTAGAATTAGTTATACTAAACTATACCCAGTATAAGCCTGCAATGCACTTTATTCAATTGAGGCCTTTTTTTTTCAATGATGGTAATTAGCAGGCTCAGCAGATGGAAATTGATTATATCCTCGCAGTACAAATTGCTGCTAAAGTAATTCGACGTACACCTTGTCAGCAAACATTGAAACAACTCGCTTATCGCTTAACGCAGTATTTGCAAGCTCCTTCTTTCTTAAACGCCCCCATCTTTGAAACTCGCTCGCTGCCGTTCCGAACATCATCAGAAGCGAGACAGAGGCCTCATCCATGTCGTCAAGCCACCAGCTTTATAAGAAATGGCTGCAGGGTTGAAATTGGCACCACGAAAAAAAAAGGCACAACCTGAGTAGAACCTCACATTTGCCACGTATTGTGGAGCGGACGTTTCGCGGTAGGACTCGCAGCAAGCAAATGGCACCCTAGGAGCACTGCCGTGTAACATGTACGGGAGAAGCGAGGATTGGGGGGTGGTGGCCGTAGAAATGTAGCGCTACACTTTATTAGATTTCTCCGTCGGACGACAGCAGGAATGCCGGCTGGAGCGTAGCTGCAGCCCAGAATCGCCGCCAGCAATCCGCTCGGACGAAATGAGACGTATGCAACTCGCTTTGTTCACCCTTCTTTTGTCGTCACGTGGCCCTTGGGTGCTTGGCAATGGAAATTCAGCGCTGTCTGGGAAACGAAGCGCTCCCCTCTGTGGGGGCGCTTTCATTTCCCGCGTGTATTGCCGCATGGGGCAGCGATTTCTA
>NC_139349.1:48572722-48655222 GCF_055883805.1 Amblyomma maculatum | reverse complement strand
TTTTTCCCGAGAAAACTAAGCCGTACCCTGTAACACTAAGGTTCATTCCTTTGTTCATAGACATTTGCCCACCTCATATCAAAATTTATCTGGAAACAAACAAAATAACTCCAAATAAGACCTGACGCATAGATAAGAAGCTTAAAAGACATGGCGAAAACCCACGAAGCAGCAAAAGCTATCCCGTTTCTCTTATTTGTACACGCTGCACAGGAGTCACGTATTTTACGAAACTAAAAGAACAGTACAAAAATGAAAGTAACAGAAAAAAAAAAACAGCTTGTCTAGGTAGTCTATTTACATTATTAACTTATTTGAAGAGTTTGGGATATCGCAGTTTTAAATTTCCGTCTTGGTGTTCGTGCGTGAACTATGCGATACCTAAGCGAGGACGGGAAATTGCGCGGAGAAACCGGCCATTAAAGGCATGGGGCTCGCACTAAATGGGACGAGGCGCTTCCCAAGGTATACGAAAAAGATGCTACAGCAATGACCTGTATGAGAAAAAGAAACGATACAAAACCCCTAAGACTCTGGATTGATTGTCGTGTTCCGGTAAAGAGGTGATCAGGCGATTTCTCGAAGCCGAGGCTATTCCTTAACGGCTTACTTAGCACATTTTCAGAAAAAAAAAATATAGAAAGTCGATTTTTTCTTCTACATAGAATAATTTTTGTCGCATAAATGCAGCAGCGAACAGCTGCATGACAGGCAATTTCCTTTTTAATACAAATGGCGTACGTCATCCACCATTTGCTGCCAGAATGAGGAACCTGAAACTGCAGAGAGACAGGATGTTTATTTAATTACGGAGGTTTTTAAGATGGCCTTCAGAAATATTTTTGAACTTTAAAGTTCAGTTTTTAGCTAAAAAGATAAAGGACAAGAAGGTCAGTGATTTGCTTTATGTGTGCTACACAATGAAACGCCATCATGTAAAGTAAACAATTAAAAAAAAGTGAGTTAGTACTGTATATTTGTAACACAGTGCACCTGCGTTAAATTTATGCGTTTCTTGCCAAAGTACAATATCCAGCATATCGGTCGACATAATATTAGAAGATGCTCTCTGCACAAATCGGTCCTACAAAAACGTCCAATTCTTGCATGATACATCTAATTAACAATAAAAGCTATGTACTTTTATGTGCCGATATCTCAGCATAGCAGCATGCAGTTGCGATTTGATGCGACTAACACTTCGAGGGAAAGAAAAAAGATATATCGTGTCCAGGCTAAAAATTAGCAAGAATGATAATAATAAAAAGGAATGACATGCCCTCGGCGAACAAAATTATTTGACTGATAGTGGGAGTCGTATGGCACCATGAGTAGTATTTAGACATTCTGCAGCAGTATTCTGGCAACCATCCGTCGTAGTGGCTTAGTCGTTAATGTGCTCGAATCTGGCTGCCGGCCGTGTTTCGATGTAGCTGATACGGTAAATTTGCCCGTGAGGTGTTTACTGTGGCAGCGAACATCATGCTATGTGGTCTAAATAAACCATAACCCTCCACTACTTAATCCCTCACAGTTTCTGTCGTTTCGAGACGTTAAACTCGACGCACTGCACCATAATTGTGGAAATTAACTTAGTTAATGAAATCTGTATTTAACGATCTTAAAGAAATAACAATACTACTCTGATGCCATCTTGGCTTACCGGTGCAATAGCCCACAGGTCATTGGCGCGCTATCTCGTGCTCTCCAGGTCACTGTAAGGCCAGTGCGGTACCGAGCAAATATTCCTTGTGCCTCTTTTCAAGGCCTGTGATTTCCTGTACTTCAATGGTGTCAATTTCAGCTTCAGTGCGGAAGTTTTAGACTACCTCACAAAACAGATGGCTGCAATGTTCGCTTCAAGGTATCGTTTATCTAGCTTTTTTTTTTTTTATATAGACATTCAGATAAAGCCCAAAAAATGAAACACACTGCCGGGGTGGCGCAGTGGTAAGGCACTCGACTACTGTTTCCAAAGATACGGGATCGTACCCCGGCCTCGGCTTCCGCTTCTCAATGGCAAGGGAAAAGCAAGACCCCCGTGTGCTATGCGGCGTTTCTGATGCCACCTGACGAAGAACAGCTAATTTCGAGGCCAATACAGTGTGTGGCGACACACACTGTATTGGCCTCGAAATTAGTTGTTCTTCGCCAGGTGGCATATGCATGCATACCTTTCGGCATGATGAAATAAAACAGCGCAGCACTTCTGAACTTCATTTTGGCATGATCCGGGTACGCGCTCGTCGATTTTTTAAAATTTTGATCACGATTGTACTCAAGGAAAACAGCGACACTCTTCTACGCTGTGGCTGACGCGGCTCAGGAGCCGTATTCAATCAGCTTTCATTTCCCACTTCCTATTTCGAATCCATCTGTATTTTGACATCGATGGGGTGTCGAAGCTGCGGCTTGCGAAACACGACTGGACCTTTCGAGACCGCACTTGGACAACGGCTACGTGACTAAGCCAGTGGTTGCCTGAGCATGAGGCAATTGGCGATGGCGACACCGGGGCCAGCTATTTTGTGACTTCGGTGATTGGTCACTCTTTGCTTTCGTCTGGTGTCTGATGTCATGACGTCTGATGTCGTGCGGCCATCCTGCCAAATGAAATTCAAAAGGATGGCAGCTTATAAAATATGGCCACATGATTTGACCGTGCACATCAGCTAGTGGTATTCTCGGTCGACGGACTCGCACTTTAAAGCTCATATTATATTTATATTAAAAAGGCATGTGCCAGACACGGCAGTAAAACAGTAAAACAAGCGTGTTGGAGGTTCGTTCAATGCGTCGCTTCCTCTGAGCAAGGTCGGACTCTGTTCTTGAGGGCTGCGAAACTAGACGTCACATGTAGCACTTTATGCCTGCGCTACATAATGCACACATTTCTGCATGGCGCCAGAACCGCCCATGAAAAATTCGCCTTCGGCAATAGAAGTTGTTGCAAAGCTTTAGGCGCGGCTTCTCCTGATGGCCTCGAGGCAATGCGGCAATGGAAAGCGAGGCGACGTAATTCTATTCCATATTTTCTGGGTCTGCATTCGTTCATAGTGGGCGTTTTCAATGATATAAATGATATATCCTGCGGAGGGCTTACGGACCTATGTAATGTATGCGACAGATATGAATTAACCGGCTTGACGTCTAGACATGCTTGCGAAGGACGATCGAGACGCTTCAGTCGTTCGAAAAGCTTAGTGTGGTGCAAGCCTTCGCGTTTGTGCGCATTAAGGCTCGGATGCTAAGGAACAATTTTGAACATGTTCGTGCTATCACTGTGCCAACCACACTTGTGATATTGAAATAGGTCTTCGCTCATTAGTATACAGAGTGTCCAAGCTCATTTTAGCCAACGTTTAAAAAATAACACTTTTGAGATATGCCAGGGAAATCATTTGCCAGAGCTGCCAGCCGTCTTGAGCACCAGAGGCAATTTTTGTTTTGCAAATATTTAATTACTAGAAAAATGTTTTCAAAAGTTACTAAATATTGCCTTTAGACAATAAATGTGATTTGCAAAGTTGGAGATCACCTTCAGAAATCCCCCCCTTCCATATATATTGTTACGTGGTGACATGACAAGTGATGGAACACGGCGACACAACAGAAACAGAACGACGTGATGACATGACGACGAAATATGCTTTAATGGCCAGCGGGCCTAGCGCGAGCGCCCCGCCCCGCGCCACTGCCCGCTTCATCTTCGTAGCATTACCCGGGTCCACCGAGCAATCGTCCCGATCGATAGCTAGAAATCCAATGCATGACGTGACGATGAACACAGACACAGGATCATGACATGAAATGCTGGCCACCACAATGAATGCGAAGATGTAATGAATGGTTGCCCCGGAGCATCAGATCCAACCTACATCGTTTGCCGAAGGCCAAGGCTCATGGAGACGCCGAACGGCTTGGGCGGGGGTGCTGTGGGCGGGGGTGCTGCTCGAGTGGTCGTGAGGTCGCTTCGTCGTGGGGTCGGTCGGGTCGGCTTTGGGCTCTGCGTGGTCGCGTGTGTTGTGGTCAGGGCTGGGGACGGGGCTGGGGAGAGCGACTGGTCAGGTCTGAGCAAAAAGGTCTGGGGAAGAGCTGGACGGCGATTTCCACGGGTTCTTGACCGATGGACCCGACGTACTGTTGGCTTCGACGGGGCAAGGCGAGGATGGGGATGAACCGCACCTTTAACCAAAGGTTGAGGCAGCAGCAATTACTGGAGGGGCAGGCCCTGAATCCACGGTGTCGGTGGCGCTGGTAGAAGGGAGGCCCATATTCGCAACCTCTTGGCGAACAACAGCCTTAATAAGTGATATAGTAGCCAGGGTGTTGTCGGGTGTATGCGACAGTGAGGCCGTGGGGGTCATTGCCTCAAGCTCTTGGCGGACAATGCGTGTCAAAGTGCTGTCGTTAGCAGGCGGTCGAGGAGTGGGGATATCGATACAGGAGGAGATAGCAGCCGTGTTCGGCAGCCGGTGAAAACGGTGAGATATGCGCCTCTGTTTCGCCTGCTCGGAACGTCGGCACACCTGCAGCACAGAGTCCATGGTGGAGCAATCCCTGCACAACAGGAGGTTGAAGGCATCGTCGGCAATGCCTTTTACTATATGGCCGACTTTATCCTCCTCAGGCATGCCTTGGTCGACTTAGCGGCATAGAGACAGGACGTCTTGGATGTAAGTGAGATAAGACTCTGTAGACGTTTGGGCGCGAGAGGCGAGCGCTTTCCTGGCGGCGATGTGGCGGCCAATAGGCTTTCCGAATAGGTCGTGCAGCTTCCGTTTGCAAATATCCCAAGATGTCAGCTCGTCTTCGTGGGTTTCAAACCACACCCGCGCGGTACCAGCCAAGTAAAAGATTACATTCGCCAGCATAAGTGTGGCATCCCACCTGTTGTGCTTGCTCACGCGCTAGTATAGGGCTAGCCAGTCGTCTACGTCGACGTCGTCGGTCCCGCAGAAGGTTCCGGGGTCACGGGGGCGGGCCATAACAACAGCAGGTGCGGCGGCTGTAGAGGTAGAGGCGTCTGTAGTCATTGTAGTGGTTCCGATGTGGCGGCCGCTGCGGAGATCTTGTGACAGGGAATCGAATAGATTCACCTCCACCAAGAGATGTTACGTGGAAGAGTTACAGTCCCAAAGCTGTCCGCACAACTAACGTTGATGAGGGCACCGATTTCACAACACTCAGCGTCGTCGTCTTCTCCGAGTCTGTTGCACTTCTTCATCCTCAGCACGACTAGCTAATACCGCTAAGTAACAATATATACGATAACGAAAATTTCAGGTGCATCTTTTTGCCGATCTCCACTGAATGCCCGCGAAATGCAAAAAAAAAAAAAAATAAAAAAGAAATCACGAGACTGGCGCATTCTTTTCCTATGATTTTGCTGCTTTCAACCATGGTTTCAGTGAACGAAATCACTGGCTGTCGTGCCCCGTTGTAACGGCAGGCCAATATTTCTGCGTTGGTTTCTTCGCCCGCGTCAGCCAATGACGGTTCAAGCCCCTTGAACCGTCATTCAAGTGATTCAAGTGGCTTTCTTGGCCTACCTCAAACGTTTTATTTTTTAACCTTTGACTAAAGTTAGTTTGGGCACCCTGTATAGAAATACGTTTATATTCATTGGTGCGCATTTTTAAAAGCGATTTATTTTGGCACTGGTGTCGTGACAAAAATAAATCAATTCAAATAATAAATAAAAGTAATAAGTAAATAAAATACTAATTTTGTTCGACTTGCTGATCGTGTCAAGTTACTGAAAAAAAAAAAACGCAAATGCAGTGGTAGGACGCTCGACTGCTGTTCCCAAGGATGCGGGATCGAATCCCGGCCTCGGCGGCCGCTTTTTCGTGGAGGCGAAAAGCAAGGCGCCCGTGTGCTGTGCGATATCAGTGCACGTTAAATAACCCCAGGTGGTCGAAATTTCCGGAGCGCTCCACTAAGGCGTCTCTCATAGCCTGAGTTGCTTGAGGACGTTAAACGCCATAAACCAAACCAAACATATAGATTTAATATTTGTCCTGTGGTTTCTCCACATACCTCATGCGGACCGCCGTAGAAAACCGATGCAGGGCGTTTTTGATGACCATCAGGGGAAAACTCCGAGCATCCCGCGGGATAATCGACGGATATATTGATTTCTATTTATGGAGCAGTCTTAAAATATGCAAAAAAAAATACGTTCATAAGCAACTTTGCGTTTAAAGACACATTTGCCCAGAATGGCCGAATGGGTGAACCCACGGGGTCAGTGTTGTCCATTAGACAGGAAGCTATACAGCCTTTAATATGGCTCATTTCTGCCATCTTCTGTATTTTTGGTACGGTGGCCCATTTTGAGTTCACTGGAGCTCCACACCATTCCTCATTTTATCAGATTACCATATCATTACAACTTTGCCGAGGGAAAATACTCTTAGCTCAGTATTTTTTTACCAGAAACGTTGACGCGAGCACAAAAAGTAAAGAAAAAGTTCATTTTATGCATTTTCTTCTTTATTTTCTCGTTCCTTTTCATTTTATTGTTAATAATTTGCTATTAACAACACATACTGGTAAAGAACAAATACATTTTTGAATTTAAATTGTTAAAATGTCTCGCTTTATTTAAGCGGAAGGGTTACAGCGATCGCGATTTGAGAGAAACTGCCAACAGTGGTGTAAGCTCGGGGATCCCAACCTTATGGTATCGCGTTTGACAAATTCACGCATACTGACTCGTTCACTGTGCTGGCGCCCGCCCTTTGGCCTCATTAAGGAGGCTGGAAATCTATGAATTATTTTGTCTTTTGCTTCATTACAAGTTTCTACAATTTTTGCTCTTTTTTTTTTTCCCGCGTCATAACACTAGCATGGGGCTGAAACGTGGAGGATAACCAAGAGAGTTCTACCTAAGTTGAGGACAACCCAGAGGGCTATGGAACGAAAAATGGTAAGGGTAACATTAAGAGATAGGAAGCGTGCAGAGTGGGTCAGAGAAATAACTCAAGTTATCGACATTCTAGTGGAAATTAAGAAGAAGAAATGGGCATGGGCAGGACATGTAGGATGAAGAGAGGATAACCGATGGTCGCTTAGGGTAACAAACTGTATTCCAAGGGAAGGAAAGCATAGCAGGGGGCGGCAGAAAGTTAGGTGGGCGGAGGAGGTTAAGAAGTTCGCAGGGGTCAAGTGGATGCAGCTAGCACAGAACCGGGTCAAGTGGAGAAATATGGGAGGGGCCTTCGCCCTGCACTGGGTATAGTCAGGCTGATGATGACGATGATGATGAAGACTAGCCGCTGCTCGCGCTTTCTTTTTCAATCCCGCATACAAGTCATGTAAAAGAGGCCGATAAAGGCCGAGCGTGATTAGGAAGCTTGAGAGGCTAGGGTGCGTGCGACCATGAGATGCCAGCCTTAAGGACGGCTTTGCTAAGATTTGAACCTAATCTACCTGCAGCAGTGATGATGATAATGTTTGTCATGCTCACATTCGGTGAAGCCTTTAGGAGTAACAGAGACTGAAATGTTGAAATAGGCGTGTTCAAGGGTGTGCTTAAAGAAGAAAAAGTATTTTCTGTCCTGTTTAAATACGCGAGTGTGTCTTTCTATATCAACGATTCTGAACTCGATAACAATGTCGATGTGGTAAGCTACTCTGGCACCTTGAAGCGCTGCATGGTCTTTGTCGAACTGCCATCATCATTATGATTATCGTCAACATCATCAGGAAGATTACGTCAAATAAAAGACAAAGGCATTTGCTCTACAACACTCAGTACTGTGCTAGCTGCGGCCATTCCCTCTCGTAAACGTTCTGAATCTCATTCCACCAATTTGATCTCCGCCTGACTCCGGTTACTTTCCCGGGAATCCACTCTGTTACCCTAATAGCTGAGAGACTGAGGTTAAAATATCAGAATGCCACAGCACTGTCAAACGCACGCACGCACGCACGCACGCACGCACGCACGCACGCACGCACGCACGCACGCACGCACGCTCTTTCTGTACCTTGCACTGCCCAGAGAACAAATCTGAAAACCCTGTCAGCCAGAGCTGGTTACAGGAAGGTACCGCGTTCCATTGCATTCATTATCCGACGACAGTCGAGTGATTGCAGTTGCATCTTTTTTTTTCTTCTTACGCAGCGTAGTCGCTGATAATCTCGTTCACCGCGACGAAGTCATGGAAAGAGCTTCGCACCGCGCGCAGCGGTGCCGCTTATTTGTTGGGTGAAGGCGCGTAATCTCTTTTCCACGCGTGTGCCATTCATCACTGCGTCTTACCCTGCAACCGTGCAGGGACGGAGTTGCCGTCGCCGACGCGGCTTTGCCGGCTAAGCGGCTGTGCCCGCCCAGAGTGCACAGAGCGGAGCTGTCCAGCATGCGTCCGCGGACAACAATACAGTAGCGAGTAGCGACACTCACTGCCGTCGCTTCCGCCATTGCCTTTTGTCGGCACGTCGTTGTTCCGCGTGCTCTCGTGATCCGCCTAATGGACGATGCCGCAGGGCTACGAGTCCTACCTTAAAGTTCCGACCTCTGTACGCGCGAACGGAGGGGCTCTGCTCGAATTTTTCACATTGTCGCTATGACTTGGGAAGCACCGTTAATGTTTTCGTATTTCAAGCCATTTTATCGCTGTTTGCTTGCGCATGTTTTAAACCTGCGGTTTTTTTCTTCTAAGCGACCGCAAAGGCATTACACGAGCCGTAATCGTCGTCATGAAACTCTACTGCGAAGATAAATCTACTATACCTATCAACTCCGCATGTGAGCTCATTCAATTCGATTGTTTGAGGAACAGTGAAAAGTATGAAAACGTAAAAACTTCTTGCTCAGAATAGTAAGAGCGCGGATTCGTTGTTTGATGAAATGCACTTAGCTGGCACCATGTTTTACACGTAAGAAGAAAATCGACGGCCGATTTAAGCATGGTTCGGCCAACTACGAATTAGGACTTCGGTTTTCACTTCGGTTTCGGATTCATTTCCCACATCCTCAGCAGCATACGTCACAATCTGCCACATTATCTGAAAGACCGTCCGAAATAAATAAATACAAAGCCCGCTTTAACAGAGTCGGACAAACTCGCCTGCGTAACCTTGGGGTAACTTGTCCGCCGTTGGAAGCAACGGTCGGGTTGGGTTCGATTTCCGTCACGAAATTTCTGCCCCAGTTGTCAGCTATTCCCAAAGGCGACAGACGGATGGGTGAATTGGGATTTTCCTTGTGGAGTTCATTTCTATATGACGGCAGAAAAAATTTGTCCATGCAGTTTTATTTCTTCATCATCCTCTCAGTAAGACACAGGGTGTAAGACTAACTGCTAATAAAACGTTTTTGAGGACTATCCTTGAGTACGTTTCAGTGATATGAAGACCTCATAAAGATTATTTAAATAAAAATCAACTAGACTGAATTCGGAGATATGCAGTACGCTTTATTTGCTGCCAATATCGAAGTGCAGACTGAGTAGCGAAAATGCTTTTTGCCTGTAACCTGGATCATTTAGAAACACCTAGACACAACAATAGGTTGAAACTATTATTGCGCATGCTCCATGGACAGGTAAACATTTGGAAAGAAGCATATATAGAAACACATATGTGAAACGGAACTTTAGGATGAACCACATGCGACAAGGTAATCCATCCAACCCTACTACGCTAGTAGTGATACCTCCCGAAACTCCTTCTTCTCCCCTGTAATTGAAATGAGGCATGATTTGCCAATGTGTGTTGCGGAAAATGAGGATCTGCATGAATTCAAACAAAGTCTTGGTGATCACCTGTGTGAATGTACCGTTTGGTGCTGATGTATTCAATATTTGTGCATATTGCCGTTTTCTAAGAAGCTTTATGTATTTATCAGCCTCTCTGTAATGACCCTCGCACGAGCGTTGACAGTATTGTTTAAAAAAGAAAAGTGCTGCGCCCAAATTCGCAGCGGCTTCAAACAGATAGACACCGGCGAAATCGATGAATGGGAGCTCTTGTGGTAGCCCATTCAAACAATATTAAATCGAGGAATGCTGTTCAACTTTGCGCAAGGCAAGTGCGATGGTCTTCTCATCGATTTCGTTGGGTGTAAACAAAATACTCCCAGTATGATTATCAGTGGGTCACGCTAAAGTGAGCTATTTGCGGCGAGGAATATATAATCTCTTTTACCGCTATTTTATCTCTTCTCAGCCAGAGTGGGCGTTACATCGCTATACTCTCACTCATGACATCACTACGCTCACACTGCGCAACGCAGTGCTTTGTAGTTACTTCATGCGTGCTATCATTCTACCGGCACCAATCGTGGTGACGTGTTATTTTACGCCAGCATTTCAGGACTGATGAACGGGCGCTTAACAGCAGTCGCTTCAAAATTATGCAGGTTTTGCGTTTGCCAAAACATTTATTTAGCACTTTGCTCTACTTATGCAGATGCTGGAGGTTAGCTCATGATTGAACAAGGAGTTTTGGTTAATACCAACGATGCTCGCTGTATTTCTTATCAATAGTGTTGAAATATGCGGCTTGAGTTATCTATCAAAGAAATTCTGCCCCTTCCATCTTCTAGCGAGAATGAAAAAAATAAATAAAAAGATCGTTAAGCCAAATACGAATTAGATGCTTTATAATTTTTGTTCTCACTTCAATTTCACGCCGTGCGCACTCATTACTATGCAGTCTTAATCTACCACGAATGAAACACCACACCATGTAGATGCAAAGTCATGCTTTGACCAAGCCGTATGGACGCGCATGCGTAGTAACGGGTCTAGCCCGGCATCAAAGGGTGTCGGGGGTTTCGATTTCCATCTCGAGAATAAGCTGGTAGCTCCTGCCAATTCTTCCTTACGTGCGGTCTTGTGACGTCACTCAAACAGCCGACTAATCAGTGCACGGCCACGGCACTTGCCACAGGCAAGCTCGTGAGAAGGAACGGACAAACAAGCATTTGCGAAACAAGGAAGTGGAGGTCTTAGCGCAAGGATAGCTACAGCACTACTATGCCCGCAAAGCACGAGTTGGGCAGTGATGCACTCCTACTCATTCGCGTCCCTCACTGGCAATTTATGATTTCTGTGACTGTGTTGCCACCTTTTGTTGCACACCACTAATCTGGAGCCCACTTACATAAGCGGAACGCAAATCTGGACAGCGCCTAATTTCTAGGGGAGGGTGTAGTTTCTCCCTCATGTCTCGCTGCCTTTCCTCCTTTCTCTTCGTTCGACCAGATAAAAAAAAAAAAAATCGGCTAGGGCCAACGATGACGACGCCAAAATCAGTCCCAGGGAAAGCTCAGCTTAGATCAGCTCCTACTCTAAAATGCAGGAGCCATCCGGCCGCGACCCCTGAGGCCAAAATGGTTCTTTTCTGGTCTGTTGTGCTGGAATGTTATATCCAGAAACGAGACGGATTTCACCGCTCACAGCCGGCTCGTCTGCTCCAGAGCTTTCAGCACGGCAGCGACCTCCCTTCAGCGTCGACGCATGCGTGCGCGTTGAGCTCATTACGGCCGTCCCGCTGGTGCGTCGTCTAGATTAATTAGGCGCCTTCTGGGCTTTGCGCAGGGTGGTTGACGACGCGTTTGCGAACACTGAGTGCCTAAACGCGGTGCTGTTTGTCTCGGAAATGTGTTCTTACATGCTAAAAGTCATCATGGAGTAGAAAAGAGACTTACTCGCCTCAGGGGTTGTTGCCCCCTACAGTCATTATTAATGTTTAGGCCACGAGTTTCTCTTAACATCGAGAGTTGATAACTCTCATCGTCAGAACGTGCTACGAAGGGAGGAAGAATAGTAATTTGGTAAACAATGTTTAAAAATTATCTCAGGACTTAGTATATAGATTTACTTTTGTTTTATTCTTTTGTTAGCAACCGATTCGCTTTCAATGACACTTAAGGAATTTTTTTTTCGATATTACTGTTACGCCATGAACGAGATTTCAACGGTCATGGACGCTTTTGAGCTGAATAGTTTTATCCTTTTAGTCAGCCCGACAGAATCCTAAAACCGTCAGCAGCACATCACGACCACAGTTTGTTACTCGAAAGGATCTGCGAAGGGGGCTAGCAAACGGATGCCATTAAGGCTGTCTCTTCGTAACCTTAAAGGTAAAGCTTAATAATATCCCCCTTCCCTCCATTTTTTAAATAAACATGGCTTCTGACTATTGCATATCGCTTCCAGTGGTAGAAAGAACAGCCCTTGAATTATTTAACGACTTTAAGGTCAGGCAAAGCAATAAAGCCCACCCAGAAGCTGTTTGGTTGGCAACTTTAGCTCAAACGTCAGAAAAGGCTCTTCCGTGCGCTATGCCTTGATAGGGAACAAAAAAAAAAAAAAAAAAAAAAAAAAACAACGTTTGAGCCGTTGACTGGACAGCAGTGTTGACACTGCTGGTAAAGGGAGACGAAATCTGAGGCTGCTAAAGACGGAGCACTATACGTCTCTAACCCTACACATACTCACCAACACTTATCTCCAAGATTTCCATATCTGCAGGCGCATCTGCATACAACCGACCAGGGAGTAACAAAAAAAAAAATCTAAGAAAAGAGAAGAAAAGAAAGATGCTTCTCTGGTGAGACCTCGGGAACATCGTTTTCTTGTGCCGTACACCCCAGCGTATTCTGCCCTAATTTCCTTGGCCTACTGCTGCCGTGCCTTGTATTCCAACGCTGAGGGTGATGTATTGGCACTCATCTGTTCATGACATCCCGCCGCCTCGCAAGAGTAGGTACGTCACACGCGCAGAGCCGTGCGCCTTGGTGAACAGGGAGAAGCGCGGCAGAAGAAATGCCACATCAGGGAGGAAATGGAATAAAAATAAAAATAAAAAAGCAAAACCAGGGCGTTCTTAATGAGCGAACTGTGTCGACGAACCTCCTCGGCGCGAGGACAAATTGGACAGCTCGGCCCGAAAGAATCTCGAATTGCGTTTCGCCCCTTCTGGCATGCACGTCGCGTTGGATCCCCGGGGGAAATAGCAGTGATGTCGTTGGGGAATTTAGGAGACTTAAGTGAGTCTGCTTCAGCGTGCGCAGCTATCTTTAACCGTAGAAGGCATGGTTTCTTTTAGCAGTATTGGCACTAAATGACCAAACGACCGCATTTCATATGCGCAGATGCCTCCAATATAAAAATAACCCGTTCGCCCCGAAGAACACATTTCATGCGAATTTCTCCAGTAAAGGTGAAAGTGAATTTTTGTTACTATAACATAAAGATAAAAGTGGTTCATAACCTACTGAATGATCATATTTTCTCCCCTTTTATAGCGGAGAGACCTGTACCGCAAATCGAAAATCGGGTCACCAAAAGCAAGAAGAAGCGGAAAACACTTTTTAATGTTAAAAAAGAACAAAACCTTCATTTTTGCTCCTTAGCTACGAATAGGTACACAGTTTGATAGTTTGTGGAAGCTTGCAAGTAGGGCATAAGCAGATTGTCCTCCATAATTTGAGGCAAAATTTAAAAAAAATTAAAAGGGACTTGGAACGCGAATCGAATCGAATGTCTCATATTGACACCAGTCGGGATTTCCTCATTCTATTTTTATTTTGTCCTTAAGTCACTGATAAATGAGATTTAATTGCTGATTGAGTATTGGCTGCAGACACAAAGCGTGATGAGCAAAATTGCGGATCACCCTCAGAAACCTCTCGACAAATTCTTGGGATATATTTTGGGATTTTGGACAAATTCTCGGCCATATTTTGGGATGTTAGTCCACCTAAATTTTGAGGTCACTACTGAATTGGGCACACTCAGGTTAGTTACAAAGTTTGGCCCGATTCGCACAAAGTGAAATTTCAGTGGTCTAGTGGGCCAGATGTTTGGGTTGACCCTATTAAATTTGGAGGCAAGAATCACAGAATTCGTCGAAATGTTTTAATTTACACATCAATTTTTTGTCAAATTTTGATAACGTCAAAGTTTGAGGGCCTAAAAGGCTAAATTAATGAGGTGAATTCTCAAATACGGAGGTTACCACTGAATTGTTCATACATAAATTAGATTAGACTTCAATGTAATTTTGGTAAAATTTTGATGAGGTTAACCTTTTCCGGCCCAGGGGTACTACATGAGCTTCACTATCGCTGCATTTTTTTCGCTTCTCTGCCTGGCAGTCTATTCATACCTGTCTTTCGTCTACTACATCACGATATATTTATATTCCGCCAGTCTTGGTATCTCGCTGCGTTGTACTGTAAGAACTGGATCAGCTAAATTGTTGATACAATCAGACCTTACTTCATTGCACTGAATGTGAATACCACAGCGTCTCCTTCGCCTCCGCCGGTATTGACCAGAGCTTGCAAATTTTCTTGGCTTTCAGCCAACATGCACAAGTCATCCTTGTACATTAACAAAGGGAGCCGCTGCCCTACATTCATTTGACATAGACATAGTTTTTATGAGAAATTAAAACGTGCATATAATGTCTTCTTGCAGCCTCCTTTCCATATTCTTCATTGAATCGTGAACAGCAGCGGTGATAGCAGACATCCACGCCTTAATATTTTGTATACCTTGGCAGTTGTCACACTTCCTAAAGCTTCCCACGCAATTTCAACTTTATTATCTATGAATATCTCCGTTAGTATATCAATTACCTCTTAACGGAGGCCTTTATGTTTTAGTATGTTCCACATAAGTTCCATATTTACTGTGGCGTCTGCACCGCTTATGACAAGTAAGGATAGATGGTGAGGTCTGTTTCTCATCCTGGCTATTTCTATGCATTGGATTAGCACGAAAATGCTATCACTTGGGCGCCTATACCATTTCTAAGCCCGCTGCAGTTCTCAACTATGTTGTAGCCTTCTATCAGTGCCTGTAGTTTTTATTTCCTTGCTTGCATTGCCAGCTTGTACCGAACGGATGTTATCGTTATAAGAATGCTTTGTGTTCGTCCTAGCTTTGTTCCATTTCGTAGAGTAAATTCATTCTATGACAGGAAATGTTTTTTATGACTGTTTACAATGTTTCCTAGTTTCTTCGACCAACTCCATTAATTAACTTGATTTGAATGTGTTCTATCCTTATGGTCGTACACAGAAGAACATTTGTCTCCGCCTACTACTAGTTAAGACTGGTCAGTTTTAAGTTCATTTTCGTTATGCTGTCTGGTGCTGCTTTTCAGTTCGCGGAGATTGCCCTACAATAACTGCTAAATGACTCGGCTGTACCTGATGTAACGCATTTTTAGCATGGTCCCCCTGAGACATTTTCTCTCGGCGTATAAAATCTATCCTAATTCTGCGATTATTTTTAAGCTATGGCTGCAGAATATCCTCGACTCCCCTTTCGTTGCATGGGGCGCTACCGTCATACATCGGTTAGCGTACTGCTTCGTTTTAGCCTGCACGGGTATCTTTACTTCCATCTGTACTAGAGCTGGTATATATCTAGTGGAGTTTTGACCAGATCGGAACCGAGCCACTCAAAGCTGAGCAAGGGCAAAATGTGCCCGCACAAGTATGCTCGATTTCACAAGCTATTTGCAGCTCCGCGAAAGGTGAATGTGGCCTGGACCGATCAGGAGGACGCTGCTGCGGTACATACCCATCGACTGCGGTTTCATAACATGGTAGGAACACAATCACGCAGGCGTCATCATGATTGGCCCATGCTGTTATCACATTTCGTAGTGCTGCAAATAACTTGTGAAACCGGGAGTAAGTAGTCATGTAAATAGGGAGACATTGCTTTTAATAATTAAAGAACATTACAATCGCCATTCGCTCAGCGGTTTCCTGCCAGCTGAAAAGCTGGCCTACAGCCTCGTCCACTTCTAGCTGTAACACGCGCACTGCCTTCAAAGCTTCATTGCTTCCGGCCCGGCCAAGCAATAAAGCTAACTGGCAGGCCATGTGAGGCAGCATGTCCCGGTCCCTGTGTGCTTGCATCAATTTGCACCAATATGTGTCTACGTCGGACGCAATGTTGCTTCGAGAACAGTGGCAGTGTTATAGCTAGAAGTGGATGACCCTGTACCATCAATGTTTAGCCAGAACAGCTCAACGCCCTCCCTCCCCCCCCCCCCCCCTCCCCCTCCCTCTCACAAAAAAAAAAGAAAAGAAAAAGAAGCTTGGCAAACCTCACTTCTATTTGCAGCAGCGAAAGCTTGTGGGATGCAGGTATAAGGGAAGGAATATTTTTTTTTTGGCACTGTCACACCTGTTAGTTTATTGAACGCGAGGCAGGGGTGCACTTTATTAGTTCCCGAACATGCGCTTCTGGCAAACTTTTACTGCCGGCTGTTGGTGGCCAAGAAGATTTAACCTTCTTAGCAGTAGCTCATTAGTAGGACCTTCAAAGTGCTGATGGCAGCCATACTCAACCCAGTCTAGGTTTCGCTGCCATACAGTCATAACCTGCGCCTCGTGGTAAGCGAATGCATCCCCATATTTCTTTTCTTTAATAACGAATGCACACCCTTACCCATCGCGAAATCTCTGGGACACTCTTTAATCCCCTTATCTTTTTTTCCCTGTAGGGTAGCCAACTAGAGACCTTTCTGGTTATCATCCCTGCCTTCCCTCCTCCTTCATATCTATTTATTTCGGACACTGCAGTGTGCTGGTCTCTGAAGAATGCATTGCGAGATTGCGGGCGCACTTTGCATCGCTATCGCCACCCTCAAAATAAGCGCCCGTGCAAAGTGCACTGCACCAGGCCACGTTGTCCAGGCGGTGTCAACCGCTTCGAACTGTGGTCGCGTGACGGCACCCTGTCGATAATGATGTCATTCCCCCCCGGCGACCGCTGCTTTCGAACGCGCGGTCACTGCGCGAGGGAAAGTCGGGGACGCGCCCACCGCGCGGCTTTGGCGCGGCGTGATGGCGTGCTTTGGCGCTAGGCTGATTCAGTCGACGCATGTGCCCTGTCTTGCTGCCACTTCAGGGAGTTCAGCTTGTGAAGAAACTTCTGGGCGCCCAATCGCACTATCGTCCTGACCAGGGTAAACAGATATTAACAATGCAACAGCATTTTTTATCATTTCCCTCATCATGACAAAAATAAACTATGAATAGTTTCTCACATTCAACACGCGAAGCGGGGAACGTGAAGTCCGCTCAGGCGCGGAACATATAGCTTACAACAACGGTTATACTGCGCGGTTATCTGATAGAAGTAGGCTCCTTGAAGTTGTGTGAACCAGGCGCTAGAAATTAAGCTACATTTATTGCAGCTGAGTTAAACTAAATAGTTATGTTAATTTCGGATATGACATGCACGCTTTATAAAGGGGCTGTGTAAATCCATGAATGGCTATTAATCATTGCTTTATAATCTTACACAGCGACGTTGTGTTCTTTCATGATTTCATTGTTGCCCCAGAACTTCATAAATATTTAAAAAGTCAGAGATAAGTGTGTTTCGTTCATCTTTTCTCAAGATATTAGCTGTCATTTTGTTTGTGCAAAAAGTCAGTTTGACTCATTCATTCTGCCCTGTCTATACACAATGTTGACTGAGTAGGCTATGTTTGATGTTTGCAAAGATTAAATCCATGATAGGAACTGACCTGGCTCGAGGAATGAAGGAAAATATTTAGTTTAGCGTGCATACTAGTAATTATTAACGTTCTGTGAATTTAAAGGAGCCGAGGGACTTGAAATGGTGTTTATTGTATGCGTGTGATTTTTGACAAGTTTATATAAATTGCTAATATTCAGCGCAATGTTGCATATTTGCAAATTTATTTATGTGCTGAAGAACACTATGAAGTTTGATTGCTTCAAGATATATTACAATAGCTTCCTTATAGTATTCTCTGAATGGGTGTCCTGCCTGTTCACATACTATTCAGTACCAGCGCCATTACAAGGTCGCATAGAATATCGCCCTCCTTTTCAATCTGGCGGTACCTGATGCCTTTAGTGTCAAGCGGAAAATGATTCTTCAGTAGTCCACAAAAACATGCTCAATGGTTTCATTTCTTTTGCACAGGAAATGGGGGAAGGGGGCTCTTTAAGGCATAAGAGCTCCTTCCTTTTGTAACCACACTTTAACTGGCAAAGTCCCACTATGTATTCGAGAAAAAGAACGTTTTGATTGCAGGAGTAATGTCATTTTTCTAACTTTTTAGCACTTCTTGACCAGGGCCTGCGTTGTAAAGGGTGATATACAGTGCTGAATGTAACTGTGACTGACATACATCTCTGTGATGCTTTCTTTTCCGCGTCACACGAATAAGGTGATAAGATGAAAACTGTGCATAAAGAAAATGACAAGATGGTATAACTACTTTCAAATGACACGAACAGTTCCTTGAATACAATGTCATGTAACGACAGATATGGGCCAGATTCAGCTCACCTGAATAACAGCATGTGAAGATGGGTGCTTAGCATCCCTGAAGAAAATATATCGGCTAACTCTCGTACCAATGAATGACATAAACCAAGACATCGAGCGCATGCGCTTCGAAAAAGGTTGGTTCTTCTTGTCGTTTCCCGAGAGTAACCTCTCACGAACACTGCAAACAAGCTACGCAACTTTTGCGCATTTACAAGGAAGCAGTTTAGCACTTGCGTCACGTACCACAGCTTGCTGACTAAGAAAATACCGCAGATTGTGACACCTCCAAACACCGCCCAAACAGAATCCTCCTGTCTTTTTTTCTTTTTTTTTGTTGTTGCTTTCAAACCTGCAGCTACTCTTCGCCACTAAGGCTCACTACCAATGTAAAATTCAAGAGGGACACCTAAGTATGTAGGTGGAGTTGTCCACGATACATTGGCGAAAACACTTGGAGTCCGAGGCCAGGCCAAAGTCTAAAGAACGTTCCCCACTTGACTCCACACCCATTTGCTTCGCAGAAAACTAACCTTTCTCTCAACTTTCTAGATGGTTTCGTAATTACAACACACACACAAAAAAACATCATCATCACCGAATGCCAGTAAACAAACCTCTCGTCTATGCAGTCGATATCCTGCGTCATTTCTGAAGGTTGTCTTTCCTGACAATTTTCACAATGAACGACTACGCCATTTTAAAGCGTTAGGAACGTAAGGTGAAAACAAATGCCTTCATATTACAACTCGTCAGAGTGCTATTATTACGTAATGAGCTCTGCCTATCTATACGATCTAGAAAGCATCACCGATGACGCATCACGGAGAAATGAATGCTCAATTGAAATGAATGAAAATATGCTCCACTGTCTAGAAAACGTAATCCAAGAAGCTCGGCATACTGTTTAAATTCCAAATTTTTGGAAAAAGCTTCCGAATTTAAATGCCCTGGAGTGTGTGTTAGAGAGAACATTTCATGGACAACTCATATAGAATATGCAACTAGTAAAGCATACATGGTATTGAATATCTTGGCGAAAATTTCACATATCCTCAGATGTAAAATATCGACTGTACCTCACTCATATTCTTGAATATGTCAGCGCCGGCGGAATTCACGTACGGCTACAGATAGCTACAGATAACTCGTGCTACATAGAAGGGTAAAAATATGTTTTAAGCGCACGTGCAATAGTTCTTGAAATTCTATTTTTAAGAAGCATGTAAATTTTCACGGAGTTGGAAATTTTCAGAATGCATGTTACAATCGCGCGAAAGGACAACGTACAGGAAACCAACAAAGCGGTGTGCGAAGCTTCAATTGAGTTTCTTACACAGCTATAGTTGTGTCACATTTCTACAATAATTGCGATTACACAGGAACCTAACCTACGACCATCACAGAACACTGCATCGCGCTGGCGTGTGTGGAACAGCTTTCTATCAAGAGAAATTCTTTATTGGATTAGGCGACCGAGGTTTTGCTGACATAAGACTCAAGTTTTTTCTTAATACAGCATGCTTCGAATACTTATCTGCTTGGTTAAGACGGGAACTTCAATATTGTCGTTTCGTGGAGCCGAAGTGTGGAGCCGCGGGAGTGGCGATTATGGTCTGGTCTTCCACTTGCCCCTCACCTCCATCTTTATGCATATTCTTGCCTGGCGCTCCGGAAGTCTGACATTTGTGCAGCATCCTGTTTGTCCAATATAGCTTTTGCCACGGGACAGGGGTATCCGGTATACGACTCTACTATTACATGGGACGACCCTGTCTACGTGCTTGATACTGCATTCCTGCTAGTGCTTTCCCTGTACCACATTGCACAGGCCAGCCCGTTTTTGGGTGCAGTAAAGACCACCGGGACGTCACCTTTCTGAACCAATTTTTTTTTAAGGCAGTGGGGGATTTGATTGTAATACGAAATAGGAATGGGTATGGCACGTCGCGCGTTTTCACTGCTGCGGGGTACTTGTATACAGCTATAGCTTCCTTGACAAGGGCCTCTGAAACATAGGTGGTCATCTCGGGTGTAGATAAAAACGTCCCCGGAAAAAAGATCCCCGGAAGAAAAGGCCCCTGAAAAATGGGCCCCTTCTGGGCCCATTTTTTTCACTCACTCACTCACTCACTCACTCACTCACTCACTCACTCACTCACTCACTCACTCACTCACTCACTCACTCACTCACTCACTCACTCACTCACTCACTCACTCACTCACTCACTCACTCACTCACTCACTCACTCACTCACTCACTCACTCACTCACTCACTCACTCACTCACTCACTCACTCACTCACTCACTCACTCACTCACTCACTCACTCACTCACTCACTCACTCACTCACTCACTCACTCACTCACTCACTCACTCACTCACTCACTCACTCACTCACTCACTCACTCACTCACTCACTCAATACGAAAGCGCACTCAGTAAATATTCTTAGAATTCTGTTCACCGCTGTCATACCCACGCCACACATGAGGGAGGTATGACAGCGACCAATCATGGTTCTACCCGGGTTCTTCAAACATTGTTTCAGTCGGACAAATCTTTTCCAGGGCTACGATCCTGTTTCCTACAGGGTACATCAAATGTTAAGGAGAGAAGAACCGGCTATGCTAATTCTTGCTTTGTGGTTCTGGCAAAATGAATTTTGGCAGTGAATCTCACTCGAGTTCGTTAAGCTGAACGGAAAAAAAAAAGAAAAAAAAAGCAACAGTCACGGCGCAGTACTAAGCGTCGAGCATATTCTGCGCCGGTGATAAAACAGTTTCCTTCTATTTATCCTGCCTCTGACATGATAGGGGCCAAGAAATCGTCTGGAGGTACTTACAAACAAAAACCTTTTCAGAATGCGGCTAAACGTAGCCTGTGGTACGCGAAACAATTCTCAGATAGATGTAAACTATGCCGCAATAGGGCATGCAATGTTATTCATAAGGTATGGACTTGTCCTTATATACAAGATACGGGTCCTTCAAAATATGTGCGAACACGGCGAAGCGTGCCCGCGCTCCGTGAGCGTCAGCGCATCCGGCGCGGTCGCGCATCGAAACAATGTGGCGCATGCGCACGCTATGTGCGCATGCGAACGCTTCGAATATGTGCGAATATGCGAATATGTGCGAACACTTCGCCGTGTTCGCACATATTTTGAAGGACCCTGTACAACAAAAGAGAAATTTTCGCAGGCTCTACAGCTAAGCTCAAAGGCTAAGATTTATTTAAGTTTAACCCGACGGGTTGAACACACCACTCGCGTGCAAAGAGCCCAGGTCGCTGTCTTAGCCGATAGGCTGATGACAATCCTGTATCTGTTGGAAAATAGTTTAATTACCACATAGAAGCTAGTTAGCCTCAAGCGAGATTATGTTGTGCGAATCTCAGCTTTTTTCATGTCGGAAGCAATGAGGCTGGTTTGCTCAGTATTTGATGACGGTGAGAGCTCGTTCAGCTCCCCGAGTGAAGTGCAGATGTTAACCAAGACAGCGCGTTACGGCATTAGCCGTATTCCTTGCAGAAGACAGCCACTTATGGCGCATTCGGTTGGGCGACGAGAGCAGAGGCGTCGAGCAGTACAGAGCAGTACAGGAGCATGCCGAGCGAGGGTGCAACTGTCCTCCCACGAGAACGCTCTCTGCGTGTCGAGAGCAGCGCGGTATGACCTTGTGACCGCACGTCTCTCCAGCATTCTTCGCCTGCCCGCAGTGATGGCAGTTTCAAACCCAGGAGAGGCCAACGCTCCGCGTAGAACTGCTTGTTTTGTATGCCTTTGTTCTCACAGCGCGGCGATCTGCCTCCTTTGGCCCTTTAGATGCCAGCAACGACTTTCAAACATGCATACAGCACCTGAGCAATGCTTCCCGCTCGCCGAGCTCCGACGCTTTGCAGCCGTCATTTTGAGCGTCGCTGACTTAAAAAAAAAAAAAAAAAAAAAAAAAAAAAAAAAAAAAAGATGGCGCGGGTTTGACGCTTCATGCCATGTGACTTCCTCTACACTCGTTTTAGACGAGGGAGCAGCCGGGTAGCACTCGAGTGCTCTCAGCGGAGGAAAAGCCCTCCTACTCTACTATCGGAAGCCAGTGATCCTACTCCTGCTCTCCCACTGGAGGGCGCCCGCTTGTCTGAGAACACTTTAGATGTGCTCTCGAGTGCGCCTGCTCTTCCCCTCGAATTTGCCATTAGTCAGTGTTGATGTGTCACTCACTCACTCACTCACTCACTCACTCACTCACTCACTCACTCACTCACTCACTCACTCACTCACTCACTCACTCACTCACTCACTCACTCACTCACTCACTCACTCACTCACTCACTCACTCACTCACTCACTCACTCACTCACTCACTCACTCACTCACTCACTCACTCACTCACTCACTCACTCACTCACTCACTCACTCACTCACTCACTCACTCACTCACTCACTCACTCACTCACTCACTCACTCACTCACTCACTCACTCACTCACTCACTCACTCACTCACTCACTCACTCACTCGACTCGACTCGACTCGACTCCTATGACCCCTAAAACCTTTCCTTCGAGAGCGTGTTTACGTGCAATGTCAAAGACTTGCAAGAGGTGGTGTCAGCAGTGAATGCAATCATGGGCGCTTTCCCAAAGGCGCGATGCAACGCTGATAAATGAGGTAATAGGTATTTATTCAATATTCTTGATCACGTTCATACAGCACTCAATTGGCAATATCAATCACACGAACTTAATAGCGCTGGCGGACATGAAAAACAAAAGAATGTAAAAGCAACTGTGTATACTGACAACACTGTGATGCTAATGTGGTTCGCATTGCGAAGTCAAGGAGAGGTATCTCGCCCAATTTATTATGGCGCAGTTTTTTTTGGTATAATGGTAACTTGGCGCTAAGGAGAAACATCATTTTCGCTAGCAGCATCTACAGGCAGATAGCCAAAAATTATTTCCAGCCCTACGTTGTTAGGCTTTTCATCACTGTGCGCCGCAGCAATTTGCTTCGCGGTGTACTATCCGAATCGAACCGAGATTTTGTAATGATGACATGGTGTGATTAATCATTATCGATGTATCGCTTTCTGGTTATCTCTTAGGGCAGTTCTTATGTGAATGATGGTCTGCTTGAAACGCTAAGCTGAATGCAGTTAAGAATGCTATTGTAAAATAAAGAAATGAAAGTTGTGGGCTAGTTTTTGAGGAAGGGATGTAAAATAACTCACATTATGAATATATATTAAGAAAAAAAAAGCGTTACGAGAAGGTCGGTAACTCTATTGAATAAAGAGTTCTTCTGGCGTCTAAGCTCTGGTTTCCACCTAGATATATTTTAAATACAACATTGAAGCTATATATTTTATATTCTCTCACGAACTGGTAATTAGACCAACAAAAGGCAGTAATTTAGGAGCATAGGCGAAAGAGGGTTACTAACAGGCAATATTTATCATCTTCAACGTTACTAAATAGTTCGTGACGATGATTAAAAGTGTATTTACAACTGTGCGTGTATGTACAATCATCAGTATTAGTGTGTGGTACAGGGACGTGACCTGATCAAGTATTTTTCTTTGGTTTGTCACCAGAAATAGTGCGAGCATTTCACACAATAACACTTGCGGTAATTTTTATACATTCCGAACGATCAAACGAGCAGTGCCAATTGCCTTATTTCAGGCCGAGCACATTGAAGCATAAATTACAGTAAAACCAAAGTAACAAAGCATACAATAACATGGGTTTAAGTCGACGTATTTAGAAATGTGAGCATATTGAGATTCATGATGCAAAAAGACCGTGATTTGAAAACAACTGATTCAAAAATTCAGGTTGGTACGGCTTGATGCCACCGCATGTCCCCCTATTTATCCTGAAGAGACCTTGGTAGGTGCTCAAAAGCAGTCACTAGTTAGTGTGGTGATTAAGAAAGTATAATTAAGTAGCAGGACACATGAATGCGTATTTATTGGATGGGAACATATAAAGTACAACAAAGCATAGTGTTAGCTAACTATTTTTTTTACACGCGTCAATATAATGTTTTGCAGCACTAAATTGCCCTCATAGTTGCTTTTTATTTCTATCATTTTCTGTGAAAATTTGTGGCAATAAAGCAGTTACAGAAATTACAACAATTCAGCTTTCAATGTCCACGCTTTGAATTACCATATTTTGGCGGAACACATTTTTGGAGGAGGGCGAAAAAATACTATCAGTTCAATTCAAAACAATAATACCGCCGCGTTCTGCTTTTAAGGAAGTATTTTACAAAAGGTTGAAAATTACAAACAAGATAGTCGCGCGAACAGGTTGCCTTATTTTTAACGACTAGACGCCACGATGGAAGGTTGCTGGAAGGATGGTACATACTGTACATGGGCATCACTCACTCATTTCGAAGCACATAACACTCTTTCTTGATCTGTATACACAAGCGTCATTTCAGAAGCAACATGACGACGAAATAATAGTAACAAAATGCCGAAAAAAAAAGGAAAACAAAAAGCTGCTCGAAGTTCAATCAGCAGGAGAACGATCATCGTGGCTCTCTGCACGCGGATGCCACATGATGCACAGCAGATATTGTTGACATCTGTGCAAGCAAACGCCAAGCGGTGAACGTTCTTCATGCGTCCTATTGTAAAAGCGAAGCCTTCACCTTTTTTTTTTTTCTTAATACAGATATGTTGCGCGGGAGAAGCGGCTTCTATTCAAATGCCGACAATGTCCCTTCTAAATTTACGACTGACGCACTCCGACCGAACAATGTGCATAAAGAAACACATATGACAATGTACTGCCGAGCGGTTTTATATGCTACTTCACTGACTCATTCGCTCATAAATCAACGTACTTTCCGTTACAACTCTTGAGATGAAATAGATAGCATATTCATTTTGCTTCATGTTACATGTCACGTTTCTTTTTTCTTTTTCGACGTCGGACTAATGGCCATCTAAGCCAGTATCATTCATTACCTAGCTGACCTGACCGCCACATATGCCATTCTGTCAACGCACTGATCGAATTTTGCAGGTACAGCTCAGTCGGGCCATAAGGATCTATTTACGACCGAATTAAGCTACAGTGGTATTGAGCATAACATATTGTATTCAATGCAATAGCTTGATCACAAACGCTTGGCTCCTCACTTCTAAAGATCCGAGTTAAACGCCGAGTCAAGAATTCCGTGCTAGAACGCTGAGTCAGCATTTCTGAAAAGCCCGATTTTTTTTCCTAACGCTGTTAGTTAATACAGTAGAAACGATATTTCGTTATCATCCTTTCTTTTAGATTTCGACATTACAACATCGGCTCACTCTGGGTTCATGAAAAGTTTAGTACAATTAAGCAATCATTTCAGAGCGTACATACATGGAACTCGTATCGAGATTGTTGCGATTGTCATCTTCGCTGCCTCATGATATTGGTCGATGTAGCTAATATTTGCCACGTGTGGCTACGTTGAACTGGTAAGTCGTCTTTGAGTTCCAACCTAAAAAGGCCCATTCTGGACACGCGCCGTTCCTATCAGATCATTACGGGTCACTGAGAAGGTCGTCATTGTTAAGCCTAACACAACTTTCCTTGCTTGGCTTAATCGAGCTAATGTAGTCGCTGCTTTGACAGAGCTCTTTGAATTCATCATTCATTACCGAATGGGAGAACCATATTAGGAGAAAGTCCGGGGACCTACATGCAATGTTATAATTATAGGCATCGTTCCTCATAGCCTGAGTCGATTCGGGACGTTAAACCTTACAAGCCAACCATTATACGCATAAAATATCGATTGGAAGCGCACGTGCTTAATCGTTTGAGCGCTCTTGGGACTGAAATGTGCATCAGAATTTGCGAAACTCAACTTTTATCTTGTTTATTAACGTCAGTTTGGTTAGGGAAATTATAAAACAAGGCTGAAGTAATCGGAAATCATTGAATATTGTGAACTGTAGGAGACAAATGTCTCCAGGATGCGCAAAAAGCGACCGTTCTAGCCGCACAGGTCTCACTTCTCGTAACTACCACAGTACTTACTTGCCTAAATATAAGATCATGCAAGCCCAATTTAAACCTCCAGAACTGCGGCCTCAATCCGCTGAACTGTCATCTACCAAGCGATCGAGCTTCAACAGCTTTTAGTTGAGGGAGCCTTTAGGCATATCATGAAGAAATGGGACAAAACAAAACAAAATTCGCTTCCGCTGCCGCTCGCTCGCCCTGCGGAGTTCTTGTTCACGATTGTGCATCACAGATAACTATCATATGCACATTCAGTCATATGCAATACACTCAAAGTATCAAACTGTGATATCCCGCCGGGACAGATATTAAACAACTGAGTTACACGCAGTTAACAGCACTGTGCATTGACACCTACTCTGCTCAATATTTCTTGTTTACTGAATATCATATGACCAGCCAATTAAGATCAGTGTTTGGTTACAGGAAACGCGTTTAAACTAAGCTGGATTTCACTGCTCGCGGGGAGGCTAGTGACTAAAGGCATTGTTTCGTAATGGGTTTTCAGGTGCTTCCAACGTCTTAGCTTCATTAGTTAGTGTAAGAAAACTTACCTCGACAAAGCGGCAGTTATAGGGATGTATTAGAAATCATGTACACGCAGCGTTAATGACCCAACAACAAGAACAACAACAAAAAAGAGCAAGGGAGATAACGGCTGAGCATGCTAGGCGCCACACAACTAAAGGTCTTTTCGTCCTGCATCTCCGCAATCCTTTTCACTCACTGGCTGCAATAAGAGTGCATGCATGTGGCCGCAGTGCAGAAGCTTTTGTGACTGGTGGGAGCTTCACACTCTCTAAACATGTTTGAGAACAGAAGAATTGTTTTCACTCTCACCTAATAAGGTTAGATTCATACCACGAATGCAACAAACGTTGATACGTGTCATCACATTACCGATTCTTTCATTAATTGCTCTATAGTCTGTGCATTGATCGACAGTAAGTGGATATGTAAAAAGAAAGCCTTTTTGTTTTCATAAAACATGACACAATCACTGAAAAAGAAGTTCTCTGTTTTGTTGCACTGCTGTGATCGTAAAGTAGTATTAGCAGACTTAAAAATTCTAACTCATTCATTACTTTCCCATTCAAACACTTTTATGTACAAATGAAAATCGGATCATTACGTCAGTCACGTCAAATTGCTCCATGCTTACGAACCTCTAAAGGTGATAAAAAATACCGCAACTAAACTAGTCGCAGTACTGAGATTTTTTTTGCACATACACAAGATTAAATTACCTAGCGTGTACAGGTAAGTTCACTCTACTGAACTACAAAGAAAGGAGGAGAACATCGCTTTCACACAAAGTCAGACTCTACATACGACCCCGACGGGACTCGTAAATCCCAGCGAAATTTATAGTTTGTTCAAGCGTCAATAACTGCAGTCATACACCGACGCTTCCGCTTCGCTACACATGAGCCCGAGTGGTGGAACAACCACGCAGGTCCGTCTCCTTGCCAACAATGCGAGTCAGGACATGAATCAAAGGCACTGAATTATGTACATGATTGCTCAGTCCCAAAAACAACAGCCACAAATGAAGGTCACGCCAGAAAGAAATCAGTGGGGTGTGCAGATGCATGATTATCGAAGACAGTAACCAAGCATAGCTGCACGGGAGACGGCCGCTGAATTTTCAGTCTATGCTCTTCGAACACACAAGACGACGAGAGCGACTGCTGTGCTTCGGAGAACGGCGATCATGGACATAAATGGCGGCGGGCTGTTGGAGCCGGCAACTGCAAAAGCAAATAGGCAAATGCAGTTCGATAAAAGATCATGATATGCCTATTGAAAAGCTTTTGCAAAGCTCGATGGTGGCAAGATAGAACTAGAAATGTCACTAAACTAGGCGCAATATTTTGTGAAAAGTAGGAGTGCGCTTATCAATTGTGCTGTAGCTGGCCATGCGGACACTAATTACGCGATTCTCCAGAGCGTGTCCAGTGCAATAAAACGTTCATTTTTTACCATTCAGTTCTAGGAACGAAAGTAGGGTGCCTGTAAAACACTGAAAAATGCCCGCAAACAGCGTGTAGCAGACAAAAACAATAGTAAATTACAGCTAACATGGCGCTCAACTAAATATAATGCGAACAGTGTGCGAACTCCTTTTGACCGATAGGTAACCACCAATAGCTAGTACTTTCCTCCGCAATTAGTTAGGACTTAGAAAAGAAAGCTACATGTCTCTTCAAGGCACTCTGTACTTTTCAATTTGTACGCTTTTTATTCTAAGCTTCAGTTGTTTTTGTTATAGAGCCTTCAGAGTCGTGTATTAAAAACCTTTTTGTGCTATTTCATTTCTTCACTCATAAAAACACGCATGTATCCTCCCAGATTTAGGCAGCTGCTGTGCCTTTCTTTACTAGATATAATCACCCCTCGTCCGAACACGCGAACCATATCTTGAGCAGTGACCCTGTACGCACCAGCTCCGTAGTGTCCGGGCACGTGTAACCCCGACGAAGAGCGATGACTGCTGCCCAGCACGAACTCCTTTTCGGAGTACGAGTCGCCCCCCGGTGATGAAGACGACGTGGGCGGACCCCTTCCCCCGTTCTGCAGCGTGGCGGTGCATTTGATGCGCATCTCGTCGTGCACGAAGTGGCTCGGTCGCACAGTGAACCGCAGGCCCAGTGACGTCACCAGGCGGCCGGATTCGAGCCGCTGGATCGGGTAGTGCACCAGGTACCGGTTCGACGCCTGCGAGCCCCGCATATGATTTCCCTAAATCTTCACAGCTTTGAACCGGCAATGGGTGCAAAGTTTGGGTAAAACGTCACGTATTATGGCGATGTGCAATTTATTTTATTTCTTGTTTTACAACAGTCATCTAGCGCGGATACTGACCCCCCCCCCTCCCCCCTTGTGAAAAAAGAAAGGGCATATTAAATCTATGCTTATTACACTTTCAAAAAAATAAAAAAATAAAGTCATCCCATCGCGAGATCCAAGGCCGGGCGCAGCTCATGATGTACTTCAAAATATTGCTTAGTTTACCACGTAACCTATATGACAGCTTCAACCGTAGGACATTGACATTATGTGTACGCAGCTGTTTTTACAAAAGAAACTCGCAGCCCTTTCTCAAACTGCTCTGCATATTACAGTGTTTTCTTTGTTTCAGGAGATTTCTGCATATTTTATGTGCCGTACAAGATGACTTCTTATACCGAAGTGCATTTTGCGAAACAATGATCAGTAACACGTTTGTCTGCCATTTTTACGAAGCCATAATGTACCGCAAGTAGTGGAGCCCTATTTTTGTTTCTCGAAAATTTAAGTGCAAGATGCACCTTCGGAATAGGCCTATTTCCCCTCCAATCCTTCGGATATTTACTTGATAAGTAGCTGCATTCAGCTATTGTTATTTTTGCCAATCACAGCTACCAATATTTGGTGTTTTATAAAAATTTACATCAACATGTAGAACATTTTGCACGTCCTGCAGGAAATTTACTGCTGGTTCTTTGCGCTGGAAAACTAAGTCGCATAACAATAAAGTCCTGACTGTACAAGCTAGGCGGTAAAATAGAACGTTTCTACGGTGTTTCGACCGTACACCTGACGGCGCGCCATCCGACCAGCCGCGAAGATCAGAACAAAGCGCGATCCCACGCGAAGAAAGGGCCAGCGCCGTCTTCCCACGCTTCGTTCGACGAGCGAATTATTTCAGGAAATGGACGCCCATTGATTGAGACGGATTGTCAAAACTACTGGAGGCGCCGTTCGGGAAAAGGAACGTACTTGCTTATAAAGCAATTACACGCATCCGTGAGGAGCCGCATTGAACACTGGGTAGCCAGCCGTTGAGCTCACGCTTTTTTGAGGACAGAAATCAGCCTTCACCGCTGTGCACTACAGAAGAAACGGGTGGAGCTTCTTAGGCGGCGAATTACCTCGCCTACTAGAACATTACTGTACCGACATGTGGATCATATCTTCTGAGAAGGGATGTGGTTAATTGACCACCGATCCTTGAAGGGTGTGACCTTTGTTTGACTGGCTGGCGTCCTCGGAGCGGGGCTCTACCTGAGATGCTTTGTGGACGGCGAGGAGTGAACAATAGCGCTCCGGGCCCGGCGAAAAAAGCTCATCCAGATCTCTTTATCGTCATGCACAATTAGCTCTTGACGTTCTGACTCTCGAACGCTTTTCATCATCAAGTTTTCATTAGTGTGCTACTAAACTATTGTTTTCGTTTACCCTATTTCGAAGCTTCATTCCTTCCTCAATTGTAAGACTCAGCGTGCTACAAAGTGAAGCCGGTGTCCGAGCTAGCTCTAGCGCCACGACAATAGAAGGAACATATGCCGTTGGAAAAGGTTATTATTGCGCTCTGTGCTTTTTTGCTGCGCATCTGAAAGACAACTATCCCCTTCCTTTAGGCCAAATGTTTCTTACCACGCGAAGCTTGTACTCAGGACTACGTTACAAATAATTGAAAGCACTGCGCCTGCCAAAAACCTATAAAGAGAGGCACTACAACGGCATCGACCCTTTGTAATTGCCATGCTCCCAGAGCAAATTCGTACTCCTCAAGGATGACAAGCATCACATGTCCATTCCCTTCCCCATCACTTTCCCTGCCTATGTTACTGGTATGTCAATAAACGAGATAAATTTGTTGCTGCTGTAAAACAACCATTACAGGAATGCCCCAGGACGGACATGCTACCACGTGATATAGGAAAGGGGGAAATATGAGTCATATATTGCCGAAGTTAGTGACAAAAACAGTAGCATTCATCGCTGCAGTATAGGAGCACGTAATAAAAGGAGCCGTTGATACTACAAACCTCTTTGTCGTTGAGGTGCCACTGGAGCTCGACGGGGCGTCCGTAGCGTGAGTAGCTGCAGGTGACGTTCACCAGATCACCAACGTGATAGCTCGCCTGGCCGCCCGTTATTGACGGCTTGTCATCGTCCGTACCTACGGAGATTCAAGAAAAAGAGGGTGAAAATGCATCGGAAGGAATTGGCGCTATCCGAAGGCTCAGCAATAAAGCTCCTGTAATTTCTTGGGGATGCTGCCGAAATACGCTAGTTTTTATAGGCGGGTAATAGCTGCGTCTACTTAACGCCGATCCACACCCGGTTTTCATTGGGCTCATTTAGTGCTTGGGAATTTGTGCATTTGAGAATACTGCTTCTAACGAGCATGTAATTATATTCAAAGTAAACGATGCAACATAATCGTCCATGCAATAATCCGACTGCATTTTGCGGCCAAACACTTCGATAGAGCGTGTCCGAAGCCTTCCGCGCACCTGTGTTTTTGGCATCCTGCGCAGCCACGATCTCCTCACTGGAGAGAGAGTACGCTTCGGACACGGTGGCCGTGCATTTGAGCTTCATGATGCCGTAGGTGAAGTGGCGGGACTCGGCTGTGAAGGTCATTCCCAATGACGAGTGGTACAGCTGGTCTCGGTCACGGAAGATGGGGTACATCTTCTCGTACTGAGGCGGAACCTGTAGCACCAAGAGCAGCGGAAACCAAGAGATAGGGTAGGAATTGAAGAGCAGGGAAGTTGACAAAGTAAGGTTGATCTGGTCTGATTGTCTGACTGCTTTGTACTGACAAAATGACCTCTTCTTCAAAAGTCATATAACTTATAACTGGAAAAGAGTGAAAAAGGAAAAGGTTTGCTACTTTCGGCACTCTACAAGTATACTGCGGAGATGTCAGGTGACATCCTGTGTCGAACGGATATTTGAGAATCATGCGTGGTAATATTCAGGTACGTTTTCTGCAGCCACTTATCGGTTAATTTAGTAGTAAAATGATAAACAGAACGTTCAAAACGTAACAGAGCATTGTAACCACAAAGTCACCACCACGACCGTCAAATGTCTTAAAGGGGGAAAGGGGGGGGGGGGGGGGGGGGGGGGGGAGGGGGGCACATTCCAATCTTTAACCTCACTTCTCAGCTGTGCAAGGGTATTTTACTACAGAACAAACGTCCATGGTGCGAGGAATTATTAGCTGTATGGCACTTTATTAAGTTTGTGTTTGACTAGGTCAAAGGTCAGGTCGACCTTTCGCATTTCCACAGGTGCAGTGCCGGACAAGAAGGCAGAGACACTGACCTCTTCACCGTTGATGTACCATGTAAGCACTGCCGGTGGCTTCGTCGCTCCCGCGTGACACGTTACGTTGACAACGTCGCCGACTCTGTAGTGTGGCTTGGTACCACGAATTTCAGGGCCCTTTTTGGGTAGCACTGCATCGAGCATAACAAGAGCAACAAAGCTCAATGAACAGAATGGAAGAGAGTCAAAGATTGCCCTCAACTATTGGGGTAAATTTCTAAACGCACCTATAAGTGGCGACCGTATATACAATGTCGGACACACAGGCTTTAATTTCGAAGTTATTCTTGCATTTGCTCACACCAAGAAGCTGGAGAGCGCTTTCCTCTTAAGACTAACGATGGAAGTTCGTGATACGTGAAATTACTGAATATGCTTGGCCGCCATCACTTGCGTATGCCTGCATTACTCGTCGCGGAGGGCTTACACCGTAATCGAACTTAAGACTTAAGCAGTAACTGTTTGAAAAAATACATTCAAGGGACTTAAAAGCAAGGAATAGAATTGGCTAAAAGGATATGGCAGTTCTGTCCTTCATCACTCTATCCTACAAAGCCCCTATACTAAGCGACGTCTTTGCGTGTTTCACATAATTTGGAAACCAATCAGCCTGCCGATTTTTTTTTTTCAATCAGGAAGCCTTGGACAATACCGCTTGTAGTTATAGGCTAAAATGTATTACGCTGTAGCCGTCAGTCTGGATACACCTTTTATAGGGTTTGCTGAAACATTCGCGGCCGCTCGCTCTGTATGCTCTGTATGTGTGTGTTTTTTTCTGCATCGTAAAAGCAGTTCAAAGGGCTCAGCTGCTCTTGGTATTCACCATAGCATTGATTATCTTACATGCTTGGGAGCAAACGTAGCTTCTGTTTGCATTTTGCGGTAAAAATGAACAACTTTCGAAGATCACCGCCAAATGACATAAAATATGATCACACCACATGCACATTTTATGTTCTGAAGCCGAGAAAAATGTTACCACACTAACTTGGACGGCTAGAATTTCGTACCACAAATATTAAACACTTGCCATAATTTTATGTGACATAAAATATGATCACACCACATGCAAATTTTATGTTGCGCAGTCGAGAAAATGTTACTACACTAAATTGGACGACAAGACTTTCGCACCACAAATAGAGAAGCACTTGCCGTAATTTCTAATGAACTTAACTTTACCTCTCGCCCGCAGGATACGCTTGTGAACCGGCAACAACTTTTCGTCAGACTCATCGCAAACAAGGATCTTACATCGAAGACGCTAGTGCTCTTTGCACAATTTTCCTTTTAACGTACCAACTTGAGCAACTTAATCTTGCATGGTTGTGTTTGGAGCAGGGCTTGTTTAACGTCACCAAGTGAAACATGGGAAAGGATTGAGTCTGGAAAAGCTCGCTGTGTTTTGATTCAGCCATGATACGCATTTTGCTTTACGTTTTAAATGAAAACAAAGAAGCTTCACTTCTAACGAACCCGCTGCGTCGACAGTGTGTTTACGTAACGAACAGGCCCTCGTGTTGAGATGGTCAAAGAAAACACAGATATGTTGTCTGCAGTATCATTGTGCTTTTGGGGATGAACGCATTTGTCTAAGATGTTTTGGGTTGACGCCGACCAAACCTGCTCTTTATATTTCATGGACGGTACAAACTTGATAAGATTCTTGGTGGTAACTTTCCTCGAAGGATCCTTCGTGCAGAGAAAGTTTGTTCATATATCAGTTCCGCAATTTGCTTGTCTGACCAGCCCGTGAACGCTGAGCCTTGGAAGCGTAAAGCCAACGCTGTCAACGGCAAAACAAGGAACAACGTCTTTGCAAGAAGCAAGCACTCTTAGCAGCGACACTAGTTGTGTAAACAGGAACGTGCAAATTGAAGTGGTGTATAAATGTAAACTAAAACAAAACGTAACTCGGTGGTTAGGCAAACAAATGATCAGAGCGCCTGCTGCAAACAAGCAGTTACTAAAAGGGACACTAACTAGTGGAAGGTAACCGTGATCCGCTAGATCGAACTTGGAACTGTGGATTCTGTAAGTTTAGGACACAGAATCGATAACATGAAACGGTTCCATTAGAGTCCAATCACAATTAAACTTGACCATCCACCATTAGGGGATCCGTTAAAGATGTTCCTTTTCTCTGTGAATTCGGCGAAAGCATTGAATTTAAGAGTCGGGCGATAAAAAAAAAAATGTTATCCAGTAACACACCAAGAAATGCACTGAATAAATTCATTCTGATCTCCGAAACCATAAATAAAGTATATTGCTAAACACGTTGCTTTAGAAAGAGTGAAAAAAAAAAAAATGCGAATAAAACAAAAGAGTGGCCCCCCTAAGTGGTGCAAAGTTCTCTTCTATTTCTTTGCGATCGGTTTATCGACAACCAGAAGATTAACCCGGCAATGGTTCTTCGTCGTGAAGACAGAGTGGAACACACTGGCAAGGGTCGGCAGAGCAGCAACGGTGTGGGGTGGAAGTATTCGACAAGCTAGCATGTTTCAGTTGTAACTTGCTTCACCGTTATTCAGCCTTAAGAAGTTTCCCTTTATAAATACCTTGCGGTGCCCCTTCTTCGTCGGAATCGTACGATAAATCCAATGCGGATTTTTTTTTAGCTCATAAAAACAAAAACAGACTGAATAATAGAGTGGGCATTTCGTACGTGGCTGTTGTATAAGTGATCCACAGACGTATAAAACGTTGTGTGACATGCATGATCGTATGGTGAGCAAAAAGCCACAAGCGCGATTTTGCTATTTTTATAAAGTATAGAAAACTACAGAAAGCGGCATTTAAGTGTTCGAAATTGCATTATACATGTAGACTGCCGTCGAAAATTTGTTTCAAACCCATGGATGAAGAAAAACGAGGAATGTGCGTCACTGCTGTTCTCCAGAAGAAGAGGAAGAGCGGAAGGAATTCAATAGTCAACAAGCAAAGAAATGGAACGAAGAATTATGCGATCCAGTTGTAAATCTGAACTAAGGTAGTCCCTAGTGTCCCGGACATTGCGCTCTTCCTTAAATAAGTAGTCACTATGCCTGCACGCTTTGAGAGTTAAACCCAAGAAAAGGCGAAAGGTTTTTAGCTCAACATGGTTACGAACATTGAGAAATGTGAAGCCTCTAATAAACTTCCAACACTTATATCCCCGCCCAGGGTTCCCGATCTGTAAAAACGAAGATGTTGAGACCGACATCCACCACTTGCTGTGGGACTGCCCAGCACTCAAACCAACACGAATCCGGCACCTGAGCATAGCTGGCCTTTCAGCAACCAATCCCGCCTCATATGTCACTTGGACGCAGGGACCTCATCTTCGCTCACTTCTGGACTTCATAAAATCAGCCTACCTTTTCCCATTCATTTAATCATTTATTCATCCTTCATCTCATACCCTACTGATGCCCTGAGGCAATAAATATCGACCTAAAAAAAGAAAAAGAAAAAGCGACTGTCACGACCCTATATACTCATTTGCTAATAGAGATATACTTGCAGATTACCATACAATTTCACAGATTATGGTGTGTCTGAAAAATTTTGACAGCTTGTGGTTTTAGCAAGTTAGGTTGGAGTATATTACGGCTGCAGAATGGCATCCGTAACGTAAAGAATACCACGAGGCAAAAAAGACGTTTAACCTTAGCACCTGGTTTTAAAGTCAAACACCTCCGTCAAACACCTTTTACTCGCTGCACATAAGAAACGGACCAGTTGAACTTTTTCGCGGGCGATGAAAAGACCCTGGAGTTGTTTTGGCAGTTACTTTTCTTTCGAAACATCGAGTCGTACTGTCACCTCGTTCTGGAAATATACTTCCGGCAACATGCCGTGTCAAGTAGGACTAAATAAAAAAGAAAAAAGAAAGAAGCAGATGAAGAAAAGGAAACGCGTTAAAAAAGGCACAGGGACAGAAACAATGCAGTCTAAGAGGAACGGAGCGAAAACTGAGTTTCAGCATCTGTGAACTCCTCAGAGACTGCTAGAAATGGCCTTCCCTATAGTTTCTTCCGGCTTTCAACTTCCATTCTTTCGCGTTATCTTCTCAGTAGTAGAAGTGAACTTCAGGGACTTTGGCAGCTTTCCTTTATAGCATAAAGGCATGCAAGCGAATCCAAACAGTGTCGCAGACCATGCACTGTTGAAACAGTACCAAAAGGTTAGAAGTCAGGCCTCTACACACGTGCGCAGATCGGCCATATCTGAGAAAAAGATGATACTTGGTCTACAACTTATAACTTGGAGCAAAACTACATTGTCCTTTCCTCACTAAGTGGAAAGAAGATCCCCGGGACTTACCTTTTTGTCTTCGTTCATTGTTCTATTGAATTGAAATATGTTGTTCTCGTGCGAAACAAAAACAATTCGTTTTCTAACTGACTTGTCATGTTCCGCTGCTAACCTCCTCTGTAGGGAAAATTGTCTACTCACCGTAAACTTTGAGCTCTTTCTCCGAGCGCACTGTCTGGAAGGAAGGCGCATCTGCCGACACCTCGCAGGCGTAGAGACCCTCCGACTTCAGGTCCGTCTCCTTCAGGTACAGGCTCCCGACAGAAGTGCGACTTGTCTGCATGAGTGCGCGATGGAATACAAAAGGTTGTCAGCATGTGTTGCACGTGGTTGACGTTCCTACAATTAAGAAATTACAGTGAAAATTTGCTGAAGAAGTGATTGAAAACATTAGAGGGTCTCTTAGATGTCTCTTAAGAGGAGAGTGGCGAAAGCCTGCCCTTCCTCTCCTATCATTTGCCTCTCATCGTTTGCCTCCTATCGGCGTTCGTTGGAGTGCCACATATAATTATAATTGGTTTAGAGGAAAGTAAAGGCATAGTATCTGTCACACACTCTCCGGCAAGTGTGTTTGGACGGTATACCGTCGCTCTTGCCGCGTGGCGTTCCTTGGCGCGCATTCAAGTGTGGCATTGCAGATTCTAGGAATGCTAGACAAGAACACACCTCGCGGAATCTCGCGGAATATCACAGGTCTCGCGCACAATTCTCGCGCATGGGATTTCGTTCCATGAGCCTGGGAAGGGCTTTGCTTTGAAATATTAGCAAGTCTTGAAGGAGGCTTTTAGGGGAATAGGTTGGGGGTTCCTGTTTGCAGAATTCATCCCTTGAATCTTTCTCATGATGACAATTGGGGTCAGCGTGGTCTGTCGTGCAAACTTCCTTTCTTAGTAGGGGAGGATTCGTTACTGAATTTTCATATCATGCTATGCAAGTTCAAAGACCTCGCTTTGCATTTTTGGTGCGAGTTTCGGGGCCATTTTCGCACACTTCCACATTTGCCGCATAATTCTTCCTCCTATCAGCTTTGTACTGGAACGGCCTTCCACAAGACGTCGTCGTAATTATTTGCCCGTTCGCATATTTTAAACGTCTAGTTTCCATTAGTTTTAACGGCGATAATTGCTTTGTTATTTATTTATTTATGTATACACAGTATCTACGACCCCGCCGGGGTGGCGCAGTGGTTACGACGCTCGACTACTGTTCCCAAGGACGCGGGATCGAATCCCGGCCTCGGCGGCAGCTTTTCGGTGGAGGCGAAAAGCAAGGCGTCCGTGTGCTGTGCGATGTCAGCGCACGTTAAAGAACCCGAGGTGGTCGAAATTTCCGGAGTCCTCCACTACGGCGTCTCTTATAGCCTGAGTTGCTTTGGGACGTTAAACCCCACAAACCAACCAACCAACACAGTATCTACAGCACCTTGACTGGGACATTGTTGCAGGGGGAAAAATCTAAATAAATACAGACATATGACACAGAATAAGTTAGGCAAATGATGCGATATACAATGTATTCAGAAAAACCGAGGTGTCGGCATATCTTTTACTGATGTAAATATCTCGTTACCCATGGGGGCCTTTCGGGTAATAAAGTGAAGCGATGTGAAGCAAAACCGCAATGCACAATTACTGCATATGAACACGTGATGAACATTGTTCCTGCGCGTTTAGTCATTTTGTGACTAACTGTATTTTGCCGCAAATCTGTCGTTTATTATTTTGCATTTATTAATATTTCGTGACTGAAAAATATAGAATTCAGCCACTGGCGAATAAATCTTTATCCACCTTGAATAATGTCAGCCTGCGACATAAAGCACTACTGAGAACTGGTGGAGGCAATAAAATCACTCCGTTTTACTCCACATGGAAGGGAGGTGAAAAGTTTAGGAACTTCATTCGTAGTTAATCGCTGAAGATGAGCATTTGTAGAGTGCCTAGAGCTAAACATGCTACGATCTCCTCTTTGCATGCGTAAAAGCATATAAACTATTGTGGCTTTCAAGCGAGAAAACGCCGATCATTTGACCTCCACACCAAAATATTGTATTGTTTTTGTTTACGCGAGCATAAAGGGTAGGTTTGCACCTGACAATGGAATAGACTGCTCATTTTCCATAGAAAACAAATTTCATCAGGCCCCATAAGACTCTTTAAGCCTTCTAATTCTGAGCTGTATTTCCATTGTGTGTTCGTTGCATTCGTCAGCATGTTACTCGCCACCACCAATTGGTGGCTGAGTTAGGACCCTTAGTTTTCCGGATGCCGCCAAGGAGCTATATTTGAATTTGACTACTATGGGTGCTGCGCTGTTATTGGTCTTCCGTGGCCACTTGATCTGTAGGTGTCATCACTGCCTCGACCAATCAAAAAATTTGTCCCAGCGGCGGGCTTTTCATATGTTGGGAATTCTATAGCGCTATTGCAATATTGACTGCGGGACAACTGACAACATTATACAATATAGCATACTACTGGACGCAGTAAACAATGCCATGCATGATGCAAGCCACCTTTTGTTCTTTTTTTTTTATTCTGCACAGGCAGTCACTTGCAGTTTAGTAGCGGCGTGACTGAACTAGCGACAGCAGTCTGGTTTCGTCGGAAGGCAGCAACAGCAGCAGCAGCAGCTCTACCAGGCAGGCGCCGGGCTGCCTGCGCAGGCCAAGGACACCACGCGGCTTCGTAGCGGGTCACGCGGGTTTGCGCGAACCCTTTCACTGCCATTAATATGCGACTAGTCAAGCTTAATTGGCGCCGTCTACACAACTCGACCCGACGACTCTGCATCTCGGGATTCACGTTACGTGTCCTCGTGCCCTAGCCATATCCTCCAGAAGTGCGATGAGCTGCGTCATGGGCTTTCGTCTCGTCTCGTGCACGACGGGAACGGGAGGAAGTCGAGCAGGGGGGCACATCAAGGGCGGCAATCATAGCCCAATTTGCAGCAGCTGCGTAACGCATAGACGGAGGTCCATTACGGCGCCTTCGCCTTTAATTCTCTTTGCCCGGTCATTAACTCTCCGGGAACTCAAGGGGCCAACCGAAGGCAATGACGAAAATGGCGGCTTGTTAAGCCAAGGGATAAACCATATATTTGCAGTGTAGCGTATGACGAGTTGACGACCTCCATCGTGCCCGAAATAGAAAAGCATAAAAAAAAAAGTTGTCCTGTTATGTAAAGTTTACCGGACATCATTGCCGCGCAAGCCAACAGCCTAGGGGAATTCTGCGATTACAATATTTTTTTGTTCTGTTGCACGTAAGAGAAATAGATAGCCCGTGTGAGTGTTGTATTCCTGGGTCGATCTATTTTTTTCTCTGCACGAGCAGTAGCCTTCATAATGCTTCGGCTAGTAACGCGATACTTATTCTTTACGCAGTACAATTAGGCATTTTCTGAAGTAGTAGTACAGTACTTCCTAGCCTACTTTCTGAGCTGCATCCGGTTCTATGCCACCTGCGCAACTTCAACATGCAGATCAAGGACCTTCAAAGACAACGTCGAAACACAAGTGTTGTTTTGAAGAAACTCACAGAAATGTCTTGTTTGTTTCGATCGCCGCTGCTTCGCGATGCACTCACAATTTCTCACTGATGGGGCAAAATATGCGCAATGTAACGCTAAAGTGGCGTTACGTCAGCACCAAAAAGTACAGAAGGAAGCGCAGGGTGGTGTATTACGTATTTTAATACGTATAACTCAGCCATGCACATAACCCGCAGTCGTAGCGTCCACCAAGCAGATAGGAAAATCCCCTACTATAGCCCGCAAAGAAGCACGATAAGGTACCCTCATAACGGGTAGATAACCATCATTTCATCGTCTGAAAAGTACATTTCGGGCCACTCGCTGTAACGCTGTATTGATTATAACGCATGATCGTCAGCATTGTCATCTTAATAGGCTTTGACCCTGTTGTGAAGTTTTGGCAATCTTTTGAGGCGTGCGACTGTTGCTAACTGTGCATTTCCTGAAGCTAAAGCGCGTCGCCATAATGGTCGGGTGAGCTTCCACGCATCGACGATCCATTCGCAGATCAGTGCGATGTCTGACCTCTTTACCCGTCTAGCCGATATGAGCACGTGAGGTACTTTAGCAATCAGTTTAGCTATAACAATATATTGTTGGCCACTCGTGCGTTTGACCTGCACTAATGACCGTTAGGTTTTAAGGACAATGCATGGTACCTCAGGTAGTGACCAGAGTCTCTTGTTCCCAGAGTAGGCTTAAAGCCCGCACCCCCCCTTCCTCTTTGTGATCGTTATTTGTAAATTTTTAGCGCCGGTAATACGCGAGAAAATACGCTATCTAGAACTTAAGCTCGCGCAGCCCTGTGTTTTCTGCCGTGGGCAGTCAAATGTGAGTGAACGTTCGGGGCCTTTATAGAGGCGAATAAAAGAAAACCAAAGGAAAGAGCAAGAACACCGTTGAGAAAATGCATAAAAACGAAAATAAACTGAAGCAAATGGGCGCGGGAGAAAAGGGGGGCGGTGCCATTTGCGTGCACTCGCACACACACGAACGCATTCCTATATAGCTACGAGACGGCGCGGTGATACAGCGAGAACAAAGGCAAGACTCGGCCAAAATGCGGGGCGAGGGCGACGATTCACCGGCGAGCTAAAAGTACAGCGCGCGCTCCGCTGTCTTCGCGACCGCTCGCTATAGACATCGCAGAATGCGAAAAGGCGTGCCACCGAGGGAAATTCATGCTTTTCCGCGCCTCGCATAGCGGCGCACAAATGCGAGAGTCGGCCCCTCTTCTTTGCCGCCGTCTTTCTAAGGGGAAAGTGGCCCAAATGCGTCGGAGAGATTCAGGACCTGGGTTTTTGGCGCTGCGGCTGAGAACAAAGGCGCGAGCCAGCTGAAAGCTGAAACGCCGCGGACCTTAGGACGAGTGCGCGCTGCTTGCGCGGGGGAGCTCACTCCGAAACTAAGCGAGCTCGCGCAGGAAGAAAGGAGTTTGGTCGCTCTAGCAGCCATTTGCTGGTCAGCGTGCCGATGAGAGAGCGGCACGGAGCTTTGCATTCTCGAAGTGTTTGTAGAGTGCCGTTGTTACTTCCACCGGTTTTGACGGGCGAGTTTATAGATACAAATAAAAGTAGGACCTGATATTTCCACCATTATTGCCACTATAAACGCAGTAGCAACTGCTCCCGAAAGAAAGCCCTCCGACCGTTGCGTCAACTTATTGTCATTGTCGTGGTCAATCCCTTGCCCCTGAGAGCCGTCAGCGATGCTATTCTGGCACGTGCAAGACGTTTGATGGCCACCTCAAGACTGTTAGTCGACACCATTGATTGAAGCGCCTCCTTTAAAAAGGGAACTTACCGCTGCTTCCTTGATGTACTGTATTCGATTGTAGTAATATGTAACGGGAAAAACGAGGTGCGCTATAGTTGCTGTAGATGACATCAGACAATTAAGTGTGCTTAATTCACTAAGAACCATGCGCCAAAGGGGGGTCGCGATAGGCTGCGGTACATATATTAATGTACCGTTATTGGGATTATGTGGTATCAGTAAACAAATACTCAAACGGTATTCTAAGCAAGGTAATGTCTAAAAAAACATTTTCTAAACACACCCTACTTTAATCAGGTGCATTTCCTGTTTTGGACATTTGTTGCCGCTCATGTGAATGTCTAATGTCTAATATAACCTTTTCTAGACTGTGTATATTCTAGACTGTGTATACCTTCATGTATATACATTGCCATTCAAAATTGTATATATCATCAGCACGAACAGACATTTTTTTTTCTCTATGTAAATAGTGATTTGTGAGGTATTTGTTCGTTAGGATGTATGTCATGTGCACTTCCTTTTGTTCTTAATCATGTGAATATTCTGTTTTGGTCATTTGTTACCGCTCATGTGAATGTATATAAATTCCAATAAAACTTTTTTTAAACAACGGATCGGTCTTGCTAAGCAAACGTTCAGCACCTTTGTGATCTTGATTTGAACAACAACGACAAGTTGCGAGCTACGGGTAGTGAGAACAGTGGTCGTAGTTGACTAATAGACTAATACGACTTAGTTAACTGTATGATAACCGAAACCTTGATACCGCGTCACTACCTTAACTAACGTTTACTAAGGCAGCGAATTGGGCAGGCTTGCTTGTACTGAGTGCTGGTTGATAAATGTCGTTGCGAAGGAGAGACAGGACACAGACGAAGCATTTCGTTATTGTCCTTACCGTTTTCAGCCAGCAGTGCGCAGTGCAGAAGTCATCTAACGGTGCGAGTGCGACGAGTTATCGTCATCGCTGGAAGCCTCAGCTCATATCTATAGCAGATCTTAAGCAAGGGAATTCTTGTCGCTCGGACTTTCACGCAATTACTTGCCTGATATCAGCGATCTAGTGTACAGTATTGCCGCATAGAAGACGACGCCAAAGATGATGACTGGGCCCCACAAGCGCGAGCCTGGAAGAGAAGGAAGTTGGAGCGCAAGACTCGTCCAGGTTGATTTATTAAACCCGTCCTATCTTTGGGTCCTCCTTGGCGTTCAATCGAGACGTGACACTGGTGGAGGTGCTGGGTATGCATAAGACTCCTTCCGGCAGTCCACAGCGAATCCCAGACATCGACACGCCTGTACATCGCGCTAGCCGCCGCCTTCTAGGCCTAGCCCCGGAGTACAACCATCTGCCAAGCTACTCTTCAAACGACCAAGTCCATCAGGTCTCCAAAGCCATGGCACATCCCAACCCTACACCGGTGACTCTTCAGAACACCAAGGTGCCAGAGTGCTTTCGCGGGGAAGCGTTTGAAGATGTCGAGGACTGGCTTGACCAGTTTGAGCGAGTGGCCAAGATTAATCAGTGGAGCGAAGATCACAAGCTTTGCAATGTTTATTTTGCCCTTCAGGATAATGCTAGAACGTGGTTTGAAAACCACGAGGCCAGCTTATCCACATGGAACGACTTCCGCCGCCAGCTTGTAGACACCTTTGCGAGAACTGATCGACGCGACAATGCGCTGCGCCTGCTTGAAGTGCGTGTCCAGAAGCCGAATGAGAGCGTGGCTATGTTTGCGGAAGACATGGCTCGCCTTTTTCGCCGTGCCGACCCTGATATGAGTGAGCCAAAGAAGTTACGGCATCTCATGCACGGTGTCAAAGAACAGGTGTTTGCCGGCTTAGTACGCAACCCACCTAAAACCGTGAGTGAGTTCATTAAGGACGCTACGGCTATAGAGCGAGCCCTCCAAGATCGGTGCCGCCAGTACAACCGACCAGCCGGCTGTGCCCCGACGACTGCGGCGGCGCTGACTGCAACAGATCAGACCACTCTTCGAGACATGATTAGAGAAATTGTCCTTGAGGAGTTGCAGCGAATTTCGGTTACGAAAGCTCAGTCGTCAGAGGCCCTCGTGCAGGCTGTAAGGAATGAAATTCGGTGCTCCCTAACACCGTCTGCCCAGTGCAACGAATTTCATCCAGTCGACAACGCGGCAGTCATTTCCGAACCACCATACCGCGTTCCACAACCGGTCAACTACCCGGCCAACATTCCTGCACCTTATCACGAGCCGCAATCTGAGAGCTACGCCGCGGTCCTACGTCGCCCGCCTCCAGACCACGCCTCACCGAGCGCACCAAGCCGTCAGGAGACGCGATTCTTCCAGGGGCCTCAGTGGGCGCCTTCCAGGTGCTCTCAACTACGCCGAACGGACAGGTGGCGCAGTTATGACAGCCGGCCACTCTGTTTCTACTGCGGACAACCTGGCCACGTATATCGGTACTGCCGTTACCGCGAAGAGGGGCAGGCCTTTCCGTCTGTTTCTGCTCGCCGCCGCTTCGACGCTGACACTGCCCAAACCGACGATGGCCTTCCGGTCAGCAGGGAAACCGAATCCCCGGGCTTCCGCCGCCGCTCCTCCCCATCGCCACAGCGTTATTCTCCGCCGATGCGTCGTGGCAATGCTGACGTTGGCGGACGGCGGTCCCCTAGCCCTCACCGGGGAAACTAACAGCCGCAACCTCACGAGGGGAGGTTGCACACAGTCTAAAAGTGTCAAAACCCTCACCACCGCCGCAACAGCCGACAGCCCGTGCTTCTGACGCTGCCGTTAGTATTGACATTGCCGCACTACCGCCGAAAATGCCGCCTACATTACCACCGAAAATGCCGCATCAGATGAGCAGCCCCGACGACGAAGCTGATACCGCTGACCTTGCCGCACTTCCGCCGAAAATGCCGAAAGAGACGAGCAACCCAGATAACGTTGTTAGCGCTGACCTCGCCGTTTCCATTGATGGGCTGGAGGTACATGCTCTGGTGGATACCGGGGCGGATTTTTCAATTATTAGCCAGAAACTGGCTGACACGCTGCGCAAAGTAAAAACCGAATGGACTGGGCCAGTAATAAGAAGTGCTGGGGGCCAGTTACTGGCACCGACAGGGAAGTGCACTGCCCGGATAGGAATAGGAAACGCGGTGTTTGTTGGCAGCTTCGTTATTCTCCCTGACTGTTGCAAAGATCTCATCTTGGGCATGGACTTTCTGCGTCTTCATGGGGCTGTAATCAGCATTCGTGACAGCGTCGTTGCCTTCACCAACAATCATGAAGACCTTGGTTGTGCGGAAGTACCACTGATGCCCTTACGTGTCGCCAATGAGACAGTGACATTACCTCCGCGATCATGCTCTCTTGTTGAAGTGAAGTGCGACATGGCGCATACCGGCGATGGTATCGCCGAAAGGGCAGTCGCCCTGGTACTAAGCCGAGGTGTATCTATAGCTCGAGGGCTAGTCAACTTGACCAATGGACAGACCGAAGTGCTGCTGACAAACTTCAGCGACGAGCGTCAGCAAATTCCGAAAGGCACAACTGTGGCCTTTTTCGACAGCGTCCCAAAGGCGCAGCACTGCTTCTCACTGCAACAGGAAGGATCAATGTGCAAGACGCCCGTAACCATCGTCGATGTGAGTAAAAATTTGTCTTTTTCAGAACGGGACCGTCTTTTGGATCTCATAGATCAATTTCGAGACTGCTTTGCTTCCGAATCGCGGATCGGCCAAACGCCTTTGACAAAACATCGAATCATCACGGATGACTCGATTCGCCCGATTCGACAAAATCCTTACCGTGTAGCTCCGAAAGAACGTGCAGCCATTCAGCGCCAGGTGGCCGAAATGCTTAGAGACGACGTTATCCAGCCGTCACAGAGCCCCTGGGCTTCCCCCGTGGTACTTGTTAAAAAGAAGGACGGCAGCTTACGATTTTGCATAGATTACCGCAAGCTCAACCAAGTAACTAAAAAAGACGTGTACCCTCTTCCTCGCATCGACGATTCCCTTGATCGCCTACGAAATGCACGTTACTTCTCATCAATGGACTTGAAAAGTGGATATTGGCAGATAGAAGTAGACGAGAGAGATCGGGAGAAGACAGCATTCGTCACTCCCGATGGATTGTACGAGTTTAAGGTCCTTCCGTTCGGTTTATGCTCAGCACCAGCAACATTTCAGAGGTTGATGGATACTGTGCTCTCGGGACTTAAGTGGCAAACATGCCTGGTGTATCTTGACGACGTGATTGTGTTTTCGGCCACATTTGAAGAGCATCTACGCCGTCTGCTAGCTGTATTTCAGGCCATACGATCTGCGGGCCTCACACTAAAACCCGAGAAGTGCCACTTCGGGTACGAGGAGCTGCAATTCCTAGGTCACGTCGTTAGCCAAGAAGGTGTCCGGCCTGATCCTGAAAAGCTCTCCGCAGTCGCCAAGTTCCCGACACCTACGGACAAAAAGACATTGCGGCGTTTCCTGGGTCTTTGCGCCTATTACCGCCGGTTTATTGCTGGTTTCTCACGAATTGCCTGGCCATTAACTTCGCTGACGCGTGACAATGCTGTCTTTCACTGGGGTGAAGAACAGGAACAAGCGTTTAATGAGCTGCGGAGACGTTTACAGACACCACCTGTCCTGGCGCACTTTGATGACGACGCCCCTACACTGCTTCATACGGATGCCAGCAACGTGGGCTTAGGTGCTGTGCTGGTGCAGCGCCAGGGTGGTGTAGAAAAAGTAATTGCTTACGCCAGCAGGACCCTATCTAAAGCAGAAGCGAACTACTCGGCAACCGAAAAAGAATGCCTTGCAGTGGTATGGGCGGTTATGAAGTTCCGCCCTTATTTGTACGCTCGCCCCTTTCAAGTCGTTAGCGACCATCACTCGCTCTGTTGGCTGACGAATCTAAAGGACCCTTCAGGGAGACTCGCGCGTTGGAGCCTTCGATTACAAGAATTCGACATGGCAGTTATTTACAAATCTGGGAAAAAGCACGCGGATGCTGACTGCCTTTCGCGAGCGCCGGTCGAACCTTTCACTATGACCGATGAAGACACTGCATTTTTAGGTGTCATAGATGACGCAACGCTTTCCCAACAGCAGCGAGAAGACCAGGAATTGCTCCCTCTTATTGATTTCTTGGAAAAACGAACTACCGTTGTGCCTAAGATTTTCACCCGAGTAATCTCTTCATTCTTTATTCGCAACAACGTGCTTTACAAGAAGAACTTCCGCCCTGGGGGAAACAGTCATCTACTCGTCGTCCCATCTGTTCTCCGCAGTGAAGTTCTGCAAGCGTGTCACGACGAGCCAACCGCCGGTCACCTAGGCTACACCCGCACGTTGGCTAGAGTCCAGCACGGATACTACTGGCCAAAACTGCCTGCGACAGTGAAACACTATGTACGTACGTGCATAGACTGCCAGCGCCGTAAGTCACCCCCTGTAAAACCAGCTGGCCTACTCCATCCTCTTCAAGTGCCAACAACACCTTTTAAGCAAATCGGCATGGACCTCCTGGGACCATTTCCGACGTCGACAGCCGGAAATAAATGGATAATTGTCGCCACCGATTATCTAACCCGCTACGCGGAGACCAAGGCTCTGCCAAGGGGTACCGCCGCCGAAGCAGCTCGGTTCTTCGTGGAGAACATTGTCCTGAGGCATGGCGCTCCGGCGCTCATTATAACTGACCGAGGAACTGCATTTACGGCCGAACTTTTGGAGACCGTTCTCCGCCTCAGTGGTACCAGTCACCGTAAAACTACAGCCTATCACCCCCAAACCAATGGGTTGACGGAACGCCTCAATAAAACCATTGCAGACATGCTTTGCATGTACGTTGACGTAAACCACAAGAATTGGGACGAAATTCTTCCCTACGTCACGTTCGCCTACAATACGGCACGCCAAGACACCACTCGTATGACACCATTCAGCCTCCTTCACGGGCGACCAGTAACAACTATGCTGGATGCAATGTTGCTCCCGAATGCCGACACCGACGATCTCGATCAGGACGCCGAGGAAATCGCTCAGCGTGCAGAGGAAGCCCGCCAACTAGCGCGTGTGCGGATCAAGAATCAGCAAGAGCATGATGCACGACGCTACAATCATAGACGCCGACATGTCATGTACGAACCTGGCGACAAAGTGTGGGTCTGGACGCCTATTCGCCGCCGTGGACTCTCCGAAAAACTATTGCGGCGATATTTCGGGCCATATGTTGTTCAGCGACGTTTAACCGACGTCACTTATGAGGTGGTGCCAGACGGGGTGTCGACCTCGAAGCGACGCCAGCAACAAGCCGACGTCGTCCACGTTGTACGCATGAAGCCGTACAACTCGGACTGACCTTGACCCCCTACTCCCTTTTGTGCTCATCGGGACGATGCTTCCTGAGGAGGGGGGCAAATGCCGCATAGAAGACGACGCCAAAGATGATGACTGGGCCCCACAAGCGCGAGCCTGGAAGAGAAGGAAGTTGGAGCGCAAGACTCGTCCAGGTTGATTTATTAAACCCGTCCTATCTTTGGGTCCTCCTTGGCGTTCAATCGAGACGTGACAGTATCAAGGCCTCTGCGTTACTCACACCGCTATTTATACTACTCCGCTCTTTTCTACTTCATTTTTCTGGTTAACAAAACCACTTGAGTACTAGTACACCAGTTTTTTCGATACACGGAGTGTATAGGCGACTTTCAAACCCTAGAGGTGGATCTTGGATTTATTCAGTATATCGGTGCTACGGAGGACAATGCACAGTCAGATAGGGCTTGTTTTGAAATTTGACAATGTTTTTTTTTTGTTTTTTTTTTAAACACGTCAAAACCACTTTGCTGAGTCAAGTAGTCTTTCTTTCGATGATATATGATGAAAGAAATGAGTCACAACGGATAATTTTCTGCCTGGACATTGAAAACGACTGGTGTTGTGCTAACCAGTAGTTCTTTCTTTTGTATTCTGGCGATGAACGGTATACATTTGAGGCCACTGTGATGCAATTTACTTTCGTTCAATTATTTTCGTCTGTTGCCGCCGATTGTTTCATTGACTGACTTTATCGGCAGCGAATGCATTGAGAAATCGAATGGCAGCAGTGAGCAGGCTTAATATGCAGTTCCAATCATATCTCCTCCCCATTGGTCCGCCGTGGATAAAAGCATCATGTCGCACCCCGCCGGGGTGGCGCAGTGGTTACGGCGCTCGACTACTGTTCCCAAGGACGCGGGATCGAATCCCGGCCTCGGCGGCAGCTTTTCGATGGAGGCGAAAAGCAAGGCGCCCGTGTGCTGTGCGATGTCAGTGCACGTTAAAGAACCCCAGGTGGTCGAAATTTCCGGAGTCCTCCACTACGGCGTCTCTCATAGCCTGAGTTGCTTTGGGACGTTAAACCCCACAAACCAAACCAAACCAAGCATCATGTCGCGATACACGGAAACATTAAATCAGTCATGCCTGGTGATGTTTTTTTTTCTTTTTTTTTTTTGTTGATTTAGCGAACCTGGTGTTTACAGGGGCCCTTCCTATCAAGAAAAATTGTGGATGTTTAACCACGGCTTGAACCTAGTGATAGAGCGAAAGCTGCGAGTGTTGCAGCGATAGCTTTTGAACGCCACTTTTTCAATCCTAGGCCCTTCCTATTTAATCTAGTTATGAAAGACCTCCCGCGCAAATTAGGAAGCATCGAAGGGCTAAAAACGAGCGTCTACGCAGACGACGTCAACGTTTGGCTCAATGAGGGCAGTGATGCGTCTATCGAGGAAAGGCTCCAGCGGGCAGCCGACATCATAAACCTCCATGCCAAAAATAAGGGGCTGAGCTGCTCCCCGACGAAGTCGGAACTACTAATTATCAGGCCTCGTACGAGGACAGCCAACGCATCTCCTCCCAGAATCTCAATAGAATTGAACGGGAAAGAAATTGTGCAAGTAGATGAGATCCGAATTCTGGGCATGCTCATAAGCAAAACAGGAAACAATCCCACGACTATAGCTAAGCTAGACGCGCATGCAAACCAAGTGGTCATCATTAGAAGAATCTCGGCCAGAGGTAGAGGGCTAAAGGAGAAGAACAAGTTGAGGCTGGCCCAGGCCTTTATCTTGAGTCGGATCTGCTACTCAACCCCATTCCTTAACATAAAAAAAAGCAGACAAAAACAAGTTAGACGCCATAATAAGGAAATGCACGAAACGAGCACTGGGACTTCCAATCTCGACCTCAACCCTGGCACTAGAGGGAATGGGGGTGCATAACACATGGGAAGAGTTAGCGGAAGCAACGAGAACGGCGCAACTCGAACGCCTAACTGAGACAGGGCAGCAAATTCTAAGCTGGATAGGACTACAAGGGAACAGAGGCACTAAACACCAGACGTTCCACATTGAGTCCAAAATTAGGAAAGCCCTCACGATCTCACCGATACCCAAGAACATGCACCCACAACACGATCAGGAAAGACGCCAGCACAGAGCCAAACACTTGGTAACAAAACTAGCAGAATGCCACCCGAGACGGTTGCCTACACAGACGCCGCTTTTGACGATGACGGGAACTCTGTCTCGGTGGTAGTCGACGGTCCGGAATAGAGCAAGGCAAGATATATACAAGCGGAGTAGACGCCACGGCAGCGGAGGAAGCGGCGATCGCCCTAGCGTGCGTTAGTACGAACGCGAAGGTGATCATCGGTGACAGCAAATCAGCAATAAGGAATTTATGCAAAGGCAAAATATCACACTACGCGTTGAACATATTATCGAAAAGCAACATAGACAGAGGGATCACCCTAACCTGGGCCCCCGCTCACACCAACATACCAGGAAACGAAGCGGCCAACGCCCTTGCCCGAGCGCTCATTATCCGGGGGGGACGCCGGCCTCAACCTAACTTTAAGGTCGGGACGCTCGCGACCTACAACGAAGTCATTGAGCACTACAAGTTAGGACGGCGGAAATATCCACCCCCAGATGGGTCCCTCACTGCAAGCCAAGAACCACATGTCTCCCAGATGGAGATACCTCACGCAAACTGGAAATCCGGAGGACCAATTCTGCAGATTCTGTAGCGATATAGAACGTTAAAACATATCCTCTGGGAGTGCAGCCACTCCCCGGGCTACAATTTATTCAAGGATGCATAAGCATGGGAGACCGCGCTTCATAGCGAAGACCCGGCGACACAGGCCAACATTGACCGTCTGGCAACCGAAGCGGCGAACCGCTTTGTCTACTAGCCCCTGCCTCTTGGGGTTACATCGGGCTCCCTGGACGCCTGCGAGTGGTGCCGTAGCTCCGGTGTCGCCTCTTCCGGACAATAAAAGCTTTCACCACCACCATCTATAATTAAAACAAATAACTAAATAATTGGTTTACAGGAAAGTAAATGCGTGGTGTCTGTCACAATTGTTCTGTGGACACCTGAGCCGCAATGTAAGGGAAGGAAGGAAGATGGGAGGAAAAACGGAAAGAGAGAAACAAGAGCCGTGGTGGAGGACCACCTGGGGATCTTTAGCGTGCACTGACATCGCGCAGCACACAGATGCCTCTCCGCTTCGCCTCCATCGAAACGCAGCCGCCGGTGGTCGGGTTCGAACTCGTAACCTCGGTACTCCGGCACAGTAGTCGGGCATCTTAACCCCGCCGGCTTCTTTAAGTTAGGTTTTGGGGAAGAAAGGCGTCTTATACTTTTATGTGGACAACACGGGATGGTGGACACGTATACCTAACCAGGTCAAAGTCATGTTTTCATATTTTGTTTGCATTGGTTTATAAAAAGTGAAAGAGTGAGTCAGACTTGAAGAAAGGGAGGAAAGTGCGAGTGAAAGCAGAAAGAGTGAAAGAGGTCGCGTAGTGGAGTGTTTCAAAGTAATTTCGGGTGCCTGGGGGCCTTTAACGTGGGCTGACATAGAAGAGCATTTAAATTAGGTTTTGGGGAACGGAAAGTGCCACGCATTCACCCACACATAATTAGATCAAAGTCACTTGAATGCCAAATTTAGCGTCACGCGAAGACCGGCTCTACCTAGCGTAGTGAAGCTTTCGCTTCAATTGTAACTTGGTTTATAGAAAGGAAAAACGCAGTATGAGTCAAAGTCTCTTGAAATAGTAGTAGCAGTAGTAAAAAAATTGCCGACGATTACGTTACTTCGTAATACGAAACGTAAGCTCAGCTCATCAGCTGTTCCACCTTTTTCGGCCAATTGAGGAAAAAATTTCGAGCAGGACATGTATGCACAATTACAGACAACTATTTTATTTTTCACACATAATCCTTCAAGAAACACTCCACTAACACTTCTTGACTGTCATAAAGGAAGCTTTGTGGTCGCAGAAATGAAGAGAGCAATTAGGTAATCAAGAGGTTGCGGGAGGCAGCGCGTGGCCCATGCTTTTCCCTGCTTGACGCCTGATGACCAGCTCAAACTGATCGACAGAGCGCGCAAGACGGCAAAGGCCACTGGGGCCCTGGACTGAGGGTCCCACCCACGGCGGGAGAATTCCCTTCGTCTAAATAAAGTTTTCGATTCATTCATTTGCTGTGAGTGTGTGAATTCTCGGTTACTGCACTGCAGTTCTGTGTGGGCGCTCGAATTATTCATGATTTTCTTCGCAGTGTGTACCATGCGTGGTCACGTCTTCCACTTGAGCTCTGAAGCGTGCCTTTCATAATTGGTTCACAGGAATGGAAAGGCGCCGTATCTGTCACACTTATTTCTGTGGACACCTGAATCATGCCGTAAGGGAAGGAAGGAAGGATGGTGGGAGTGCAAGTCCACTTAAGGCCTGAAGCGTGCCTTTCATAATTGGTTCACAGGAATGGAAAGGCGCAGTATCTGTCACACTAGTTTTTGTGGACACTTGAATCGCACTTTCAGGAAATGAAGGAAGGTAGGAGTGAAAGTGGAGCTGATTACAAGGGACAACGCCGATGGCGACGACGACGCGAAATCCAGAAACGGGTGCTAAAGAGCTGCGCTCTAAAACTCTATTGGGTCGAAGTGAGGCTTCCGCGACGACTGCTTTACCTGGCGTAATGAAGCTTCTGCTTAAAAAAAAAAAAAAAAAAAGAAAGGGCGTGCACTATGCGAATAAACTCGCCGTGGTGGCTCAATGGTTAAGACGCTCGACTACCGAACATTAGCAGTCGGGTTCAAACTCTTCCACCCTCACCGATCACCACCAAACACTATGGCGCCGCCTCCAGACGCGAACCCTCCCATCCCCTTGCATTAGGTCCCGTTACCACCCCACTCTCACCGACCCCTCCTGCATCCTTAGCACCCACCCCACTGCCACCCTCGCCCACATTCTATTCCAATGCCCGGCGGATCCTCCCCCGCGGGGTCTGGAGCACTTCACCACCTGGGAGGAATGGGAGACCCTGCTACGCTCTGAGGACCAGGTCCGGCAAACGACCGCCACAGACCGAGCTGCCGACGTCATGAACCGTAGGAACATGAACGTTTGAGGGTAGTGGGGCCGTGCGGAGGCCCAGGGGCGTGCGCGCCCCGAACTCCTCTGTTAAAATAAATGTTTTTACTACTACTACTACTCAGACCCTCCCATATTTCTCCCTTCCCTCACGGCGCGGTTCAGGTGTCCACAGCAACACGTGTGACCGATACTGCGCCTTATCCTTCGTTTGAATCGATTATTATTATTATTATTATTATTATTATTATTATTATTATTATTATTATTATTATTATTATTATTATTATTAATATTATTATTATTATTATTATTATTATTATTATTATTATTATTATTATTATTATTAATTATTATTATTATTATTATTATTATTATTATTATTATTATTATTATTATTATTATTATTATCATCATCATTATTATTATTCAAAGCCGACCTCGGCGACCGCGTTTCGGTAGAGGCGAAACGCAAAAGAGTACCTGCGCATTACGATACCACGGCACGTTGAAGATCCCTATGTGACCGATATTACTCAGAAGCCCTCCACTACGGCACCTCTTCTTTCACTCTCACCTTTTTTCCGTCTTTTATGGCTGAGTTCGGGCATCCATCGGCCCCACCGGGGTGGTGCAGTGGTAAGACGCCCGACAACTGTGCCGGAGTACCCGGGCTCGAACCCGACCTCGGCGGTTGCGTTTCGATGGAAGAGAAACGAAGAGGCTTCCGTGTGCTCTGCGATGTCAACGCACGTTAAAGATCCCCAGGTGGTCGAAAATACTCCGTAGCCCTCCACTACGGCTCCTCTTTCTCTCTTTCTTCTTTCACTCCCACCTTCCCGCCCTCGGCGGCCGCTTTTCGATGGAGGCGAAAAGCAAGGCGCCCGTGTGCTGTGCGATGTCAGTGTCCGTTAAAGAACCTCAGGTGATCAAAATTCCCGGAGTCCTCCACTAAAGCGTCTCTCATAGCCTGAGTCGCTTTGGGACGTTAAAACCCCATAAACCAACCAACCATCCTCTCTTCGCTTACGGCGCGTTTGAGGTGTCCACAGAAAACAAGTGAGACAGGCGCCTTTCCCTTTCTATAAATCAATCAGTTCAGGAATCAATCAATAAGTGTAACAGATACTGAGCCTTTCCTGCTATATAAGCCAATGCACATCTTTTACATTTTTTTGCACGCGCGAATGTCGGGAATTTAGAATATTCTTCGAATAGTGTTTGCTATTCAATTCGATTCCCAGCAAATTTTTGTTATTCGAACTACATTTGGCCGCGCCTCCGCAGCGTGGTATCGGTTTCCAGAAAATTGCCAATTCTTACGCGCCGAGCTGTTGAAACTGAATAAAGCTGTTGTTAAATGACAAAACAGGCTTTTCTATGGGCCCATATACATTTTGCAGTGGGCAGAGGCGGAAGCAGAGCACGGCGGAAAGAACTCCTTCACATACAAAATCCTAAAAGGCTCTACAGTAGAGCGCCACGCACCAGTCAACACAGCTTTCTTGGTGATTCGTTTTTCCACAGAAACGAGAACTGGTTTTAGACAGGGTAAGAAACCTACTCAGCAGAAATGGAGCAGTCAGGAACGGGTGAAATTACTTTGCGAAAAAGTGGCAACTTTCCTGATAAGTGTCATTCAATCGTTTAGGAAACAAAATATAAGACAGTTTTCCCCAATGACAGCAAATAAAAAGCCGGTTACTTTCTCTTAGGAGATGTCTCCTCAGTCTGAGAGCTTCCTCAGAAGAAAAGAAAGAGAAAAGGATCTTGGTCGCTACCTTTCGAGCAAGACAGCACCACTTTGTGGCAGAACTCACTGTAAAGATATCACCTAGCTCGCGGCAAAAAGAAATAAATAATGAAACAGCAATAAAAGCTCTGCTTTGGGCGACGCCGAGTGTAGAGGTATGCGGTAGGACGCCCGCAGCAATGATAACGTCATTGATGCCATGTGGTTTGTTGTACTCATTTTGGTGCACGGTTTGTGCACCTAAAAAACGTAGGAATGTGGAAAAACTTCAGTACTCAGGGGCGGTAACAGCTGCGAAAAAAATTAGCCGATGCAGGAAGAGGGGTGTCCTGGAAATACTGCACCTTGTTTTGATAAGAAGAGACTGCTGAGAAATGAGCCTTCTCAGGAACTATCAGGGTATACGCATAGGCCAGTGGCGTTGCTCGAAGCATGGAGCCACGTCCATTGTTCGTCGTATCACAGTGCTTCGTGGCTTTGCAGATTGTAGAGACTGGTGACTCAAGCAAAGTGTGACATAGTTTGTCGGTGCGATTGCATTGCGCCCATAATTTTGTTTCTTATTTGCTTTTATAAGAAACAAGCAATCCACTCGTACACTTAACTACTATAGTCGCATTCCCCTGAACGAAAGATAGCTAGACCGCTATGAAAGATTGTGCGGAAAAAACTTGATTTCATTATATAAAAAATAAATGTACGGTTTTGATAGAAAGATGTTTTGCATGAAAATGTTTACAGTTAAGGCGAGAAGCTATGCGGCAGTCAGGCAAGTGTAGACAGAAAAAACAAAAACAAAAAAACATTCCGTAAATATTTAGGCCTACTCTCAGTGGATACATGCTGTCAAAACATAAAAGAATAACAAAGCAAAAAAGGAAGCACCTTGATGGTGACTGCAGAGACACGCTAAAGTGGCAGTTTGAGGATCATAACTACGACTGTTATCTTCCGGTATTTAAGCCTGACGCAAATTAGTTGAAATAAGCTACATGCGAAGTTATGAATAGATTAGGAGACGCATGGAATAAAAATAACGTAATAAACAATGAGTTACGAGTCAATACAACATAACACAACTACAGGAGGCAGTAGCAAATGTAAGCGGAGATGTAAAGTAAAAGTTTATAGCTAGTCAGCAAGCTGCAAGCACAACCAGAATTTCAAGACTGCCGAAAACGCTGAAGCATAGAGTTGGCGAGGATGAGTTGCTTGGAAGCACGCCAGTGCAGTATTTAGCCTGTGTTTTTTTTCCACTAGCGTCGGTACTTTTAACTACCGTTACATAATAAAATCAGCATGGACCATAATATGCTACTGTATTTTGTATGATTCTCGACCTTTGATGTCTTTCTGATGAGAGGACGATTGAACACTGCAGTAGCTCTTCAAAGAAATCTATGTCGTATCTGATTTGTCTAGCCTCGAGTTCATTACCAGAATGAGCATTGTCAGGACGCATGAGAGTTGTTTGCCGTTACTTCTTCGGAGCAGACATTTCGTGTGTCGGCGTTTTCTTCAAACTCTGCCGGCATGTGCTCACTGCGCTCCTCTCGACATAGCGTCAGGAAATGCGATCCACTTTTTCGTACGGGTTAAGAACAACTTGAAACAGATGAAGATGGAACGAGAAAATCAACAAGAAAAGATAGACCAAGACTGCACAGAAATGGAAGGTATAAACATCGACGCTGCAAGCGCAGACAGAAAGTAAGGAGCCAGAGGGGAAAAAAAATCCGCAGCACATCGATCCCTTTCAACCGTGTTGCCGTTGGGTGGCACGTGTGGAAAACAAAGGGATAAAATTTCTTCTTTGTCGTGGACGTGACACAGCGAAGCCTTAGAAAGGGACCGGAAAATGAAAAAGTGAGGGCCATTAACTCTGTGAGCGCAGAGAAAAGGTGGAAGGTCAGGAGATTTGAACAGGGTAGAGGCAATGGAAAAAAATAATGATCTAGAACAGTGACGCGTTACATTATTTTGGACGGTCAAGGACATGCTGAATTTAACCGGAAAGCTTTATATACCGCATTAGCGATTGAGCTCAGCGGCGGTGATGTCCAGAAAAAGTGGGTTCGAGTAACTTGGGGTAATCAACCCAGTTCAAAATGCCTGATATTCACTGCAGTACATTCAAGTACTTCTAATTCGCCTTTATACGTTAACCCACCTTCAGCCCATATCAATCTATCTCAGATTTTCGCATTCACAACACGTAAGCAGCATTAAGCGCACTCAGTAACGTTTAAAGCTGCGCATTGAAACAAATAAACAAAATTTCATTACATGCTATGACGCCACCGCACACGGCTGCACAGCGCTTTCACACACACCACTTGCTTCGAAATAATACATGCTCGCCTTCTGGCTGCCGAAGTCACGAGCCGTGGCTACTGTGTTAATATTCATTCAAGACTTATCACAAATGGCGAAACGTTTTTATGCCCCACAGCAGTGGCTGAGTGGTTAGGTCTCTGGAGTGCCGAGCCCGAAGACGTGGGTTCGATCATGGCATCGGCGGTCGCGCTTGTATGAAGGCGAAGCGGAAGGCACCCGTGTAGTGTGCGATGTCAGACCACGTTAAAGAACTCCAGCTGGTCGAAATTTTTTGGAGTAGTCCATACGGCGTGCATCATAGCCGATGTCACTTTGGGACGCTAAATACCATATGCAATATTGAAACTAAGTTGTTATGCTTCGGCTAGCATTCCTTTACTGCTGTTTCTTTCTTTAACATGAAGGAAAGAAGCCAACAGTCGGCGAGGCCAAGGAAAGCATTGGGGATTGTACTTTGTCTTTTTTTTAATTTTTGTTTCGGTAATCACATATAATAGTAGTGTAATCTTGTTTAGGGGAATATAATTGAACACAAAGTAGCAGAAAAAACAACGTGCCGATGGTGGGGACCGAACCCACGACCTCCGAATATCGCGTCCGGTGCTCTTCTAACTGAGCTACATCGGCCGCTGTCCCCCTTGCTACTTACTTGGGTATTTATGTTGTCTGTATACGAACCTTGAGAGTGTTCACCAGCGGGCGGCGCTGGTGAACACTCTCCGCCCGCTGGTGAACACTCTCAAGGTTCGTATACAGACAACATAAATACCCAAGCAAGTAGCAGGGGGGACAGCGGCCGATGTAGCTCAGTTAGAAGAGCACCGGACGCGATATTCGGAGGTCGTGGGTTCGGTCCCCACCATCGGCACGTTGTTTTTCCTTCTGGTGAACATGTACGATAACATACAGCTAGAAGCAAAATGAAAGGGAACACGGGAGCGCGTGACTTCTGTGCTTTGAAATGCGCTGTGAACGATAGGTGATAAGAATCACTGGTAAAGACGCAACCAAAGTAAGCTTGGACAGCTGCTCTTTCTGAGAATACCCTTGGTACCACCCATTCTCGCCTTGTGTTAGTGGCAGCGCTTTGCAACGCGGAAACGCCACGCGCTCCTGTGTTCCCTTTCATATTGATTCTAGCTGTACGTGCAATATTTAAAAAGGTGCAGTATCCTGCGTGACATGCAGATGCAACAGTTTGATAGGCGCTATAGAGTTTCCAGTTATAAAAAAACACAATCGTAATGAAGCGGTGTTAATAAGTGAAGTGCGACAAGACTTGCTTGCTGTTAGTTGGAAAGTCAGATGAGCCCACAGCGATAGTTTGTTGATGGGACTGGCCCACTGTCACGCAAGCGACAACACAGCCTAATTGATGACGTTCGCTACGGCTGTCAGGAAGCATGGCGAGTGCACTGGAAGCGGAATTATGCATGAAACGTACCCAAGAGTAATGCTTGCAATCGTTCATAAATATTTTCTCCGCTTTAGGGTAGCAAAACGGCATCATTAGCGCGGCTGCGTGCTGAACACGACACAGCGTCGATGTCGAACTAAACTTCATAAATAACTCATCGATTTTACCTATACCGCAACGCAAATAAACTTGCTCCAACACAGCTGTGCGATGAAAATATCCGTGGCAATATTCTCTAGCGATCGAAGTCTAGCTACCTCAGATGCACGGCCGTGAAGACACCCCAGCCCCGCAGCCACAGCGATACTATCGCAGTCCGCAAAGAAACGGCCATGCAGGGGTGCGCCAGTCGTCAGAAAATGGCCACTCCTGAGAACAGCTAAAAAGTGTGGTCTATAGACGGCGTGCGAAGCAATTGTCGCGCCGCTGGTGGCGAGTTGGACAAGTACATACATCTGGGATAGCTGGCCACGCCTGCTGCTCATGAATTTTCTCTCCCACGTGTTTGTATTGTTACAAAAATAGCATCCGCTACCAATGCTATGTGTCACAGACTTTGAGCGATCCCCAGCAATTATTTTTGGGTTAAATTTTGAAATGGTAAAACATTTGGTAGCGGCATTTCAGATTGCTTAAATGTGAAAATGCGAAAACATGACCTCGACCGCAAAACCCAGAGGAGAATCTTTACAGTGCACCCTACATCGCCGGCACGGCTGCCACTCCCGTGCTTGTGCAAGCCTTCACACTCTGGAATCCGCACACAATGAATGCTCTTTTGTCTGCGTGTAACACTTGGGTCCCGTAGTGGTAGATGCTTCGAACCGGACTCCATCAGTTGCTGCAGCGTTGCCGGCGGAATCGAGACGTACTCTAACAACGCACATGTTTCTTCAAAACATCACACTTGTCGGCTCAGCTTTGCCGTTGTAAGGGACGCGCCGGCATGTACGGAAGAATAAGCGTCACGGCCTGCAGAGTACGTAGCAGAGAACGGCGCAGATGCAACTTTATGAAGACTACGATATTTACTGCACAGTGCGTGAGTGTGTTGAAGTTAGAACTTGACGAAGACGACGATGTTTACTGCTTAGCACGATAATGTGCTGCAGTTTTACACGAGGCGTGATCGGTTGCGGCGATAGCGTGCATAGTGCTCTCGTGCCTGGGCGCAACGATGAAGACGACGATGTTTGTGGGGCTACGCGAGAGTTCAAGGTCGCAGCTACACTATCCATTGACCCTAAGGTTTGTGGTTGGGCGGAGTAGAGCTAATGCTTTAGGCTGTCGCGGTTCTTGATAATGTTCATCGGTTCTCATATAAACTTAAAACATATGGGTGACAGATACGGTGTAGGTGTGCTATTATCAACCCCGAAAGATGTTGGCAGTATCTGTGCCTTGGTGCGCACTCGCTCTCGTCGTTCTGTGAGAGATAAGTTGGAGAGGTGCTCGGTGAGTCATGCTTGAACAAAGAGACATGTTTGAATATGGCTTGAACAAAGAGGATCCTAGAGAAGCCACAGAAATACCATTTTTTTTACAGGTTTAGAATGACCTGGCTGAATATTTATAAGTGGCTCAACCGACCTCGGGCAAAACATCCAGCAAACATAATCCTACTTGAAAAGAAGTTTAATGTCGAGGGACAGCAAATAACCATCCCTGAACTTTTCGAAGGCAAGCGCCGCTGCACATCCATTTTCTTTATGAACTTTGAGGACATCCGCAACCCACCTGACAAAATCAAGTGTGTGACAGATGAGAAAAAGCAGTGATGTGGCTGAACCTATGTCGATCAAACTGGCCGTTCACTGATGGTAGCTTACAGGAGCGCAACCTGTTTTAAGGAAAGCGGCTTGCTTCAATTTTGCAAACAGAGTGCGCGTAAGCCTGCACTTGAGACTACAGTTTTGTTTCCGCCCCCTAATCAATTGAACATAGGGTCGTCAGAGGCCTCTCATATCAATAAGAATTAGCCCATGTGTGTCAGTCCCCAATCAGTTGTCCTGTATGGAAGGAGTTTTTAAATTTACACGCGCCCACGTGGTTGCTTATATTTTGTTTGTTTTTTATTACGTATATGATCTGCTTTTTTTTTTTTTTATTAGATTCAAGTCAGCGCATGTTGCTTTCTAGTCTTCCTTGTCCTTTGACCTGTGTGCGTAGTTTTTTTGTCAATGTGGCACATATGTTTTCAAACTTTTTCATAGTTTTGATTGCAAAGGATCGAGCTGATGAGCGGGACGGAGATGATGTATTGAATAAAACACAGTTCTCCACGTGCATGGTATACAGTTAACGGCGTGTACGGTGCTTGTTCAGAGTAGTTTCAGTAATTATTTTCGGGCGTGTACTGAAGCCATTAGGCTTTACGTAGCATATAGTTTGTAAGGTTATAAGTCCTCGATGCGTCGCGTTTCGTCCATTACGGTTGCGCACGCTAAGAAACACATTATCGCTACTATCTTATATGCTGAAGTTATATATAATTCCAAGAGTATCATGCACTTTCAAGGCATAGCATGGGGAACTCATAAATAAGCATCGCCTTGGAGAGTAAAACGCGATTGCGTTGTCGGGTCTCGTTCGCATTCTCTAGGCCCACATTTATTCATCCTGAACCAACAAGCATTCGTGGCTTATGGGCATCAAGCCCGCCTCGCCAACAGAAATACCTGGTTTAGTTTTTCACCCAGATTAACCTAATTTTCTTCCAGCTGAATTGCTTTTCCTTGGGTACGGGAACAATTGTTTGTTCGAGAAATTTGGCGGGAATTCTGTTGTTTTTGACTGTTCCCGAATTTTATTGCTCCAGCTGACACTTAAAGATGTCGGGTTAAAATGTGTGAATTCGGCCGATGAAGAGATATATATGAGAGCGGTGATGTCACGATGTAGTGATGGGGGAGAGGAGGGAGGGGGGGGACAAAAAGTTGCGTTGAGTCGTGGCACGTGAAAGGTGCTTTGCAATGCGGAAGAATGCTTATAAAAAGAAAAAAAAATGGAAACAATACGATAGTGAATTCCTGTCTTGAAGTAACTGATAAGCAGATAAAGCATCCCTACAGTGAAGCTGCGCTCGGCATTGCAGCTAGCTCTTTACAGCGCGTTTATAGGAGGCAGGTGGCCGGTATGTACATTTTTCTCCCAGATGGTTGCAGCCACTTGAATGTTTTCTTCTACAACAAGCGGTACCTTTTATGCTTCAGGGTATAGTAGAAGAAATAGCTTAACTAATGTTCTTTTTTTCTCGTAGCTTTCTGTAGAGGCATCGTTCTTTATAAGCTTTTTCAAGTAAGGAATAAATTATTAGTTCAAGGGTACAGAGTACTACTTCCTTTGACATTGCCCGTAATTCACGTGCTCTTTTTCAGTTTGGGCTCCTTCCCTTCAATAATTCTGGCGCGCGCAAGAAGATCCACGGTATTTGATTTTGGGACATCGTTTGCAGAAAGTTTTCGCCAACGTACCATAGAAGGCTTTAAAGAAAAAGGTTCAAAATAAAACACCTCTCCACGCAGATCTTTAATCCCTAAATATTTCCTTGCTTCGTAGTCGATGCGGAGAGGCTTAATAACGCATGAATGATAGCAAGCTCAGAAACCAGCTTAAGAGATTTAGTGCCTGGCCTTATTTTCGACTTCCGTGTAGAAAATGTAGTACGTGCAGCAATGTGTTATAGAAGGTCAGGAGAAAAAATATCAAGTAATATTTTGATTTGAACCAATGCCCACAGGAACCTTCGTGTAAGCAGGTTGCGGCGCACCAAGGCGCTAATTATGCATGCTTTAGAATGCTGATTATGGATAAAAAAGATACACATATTAACTTTTATTTGAGAAAAAAAAAAGAATCAATATAGGCAGAAAAAGTAACTACAACCTCGCAAAATGGCCGGGAAGTATATGTGCCAGTGCCTACTACTCCAAAGAAGCTAGGTTTCACTATACAGACGGCCTAAAACAGAACCAGGCAGAAACTGGCTATTCCACGGAGATGTGGCATGCAAAAAAAAAAAAAAAAAAAAAAAGAAAAAAGAAAGAAAGAAAAGAAAAGAAAAGAAAAAGGGATGCAACACAAAATAATGAAAGGAGTGAGGAATGTCGGCAGCAGGTAAAAAAAAGAAGATAAATTTGGGCGGAGCGGAGAAAGTAATTCTCCTAGAATAAAAGAAAAATAGTAACGCAACCGCCAAGCATCGAGTCCGCTTTTATGCTCCGCACGCCATTCGCACAAATCGATAAATTTATTCACGCTGCCGGCGCAGTGTTACGTCATGTTCCTCTTTGGCACGAACTCTGCCTGTTATAGAAAGGAATCTCCTTCTATCTAATTTTAACTGACTACAGTGAACTTTTACTTCAGTGAACTCCGAAGGGTCTTCAAAGAGGTTCACTTAAAGGTTCGTTCATCGAAATGTTAACCTTATGCTCTAGCACAGACAGCGACATTTTATAAAATGATGCAGGCTGTTTATTGAACCATGTAGATAATTGTGAGCAAAGGCTACTGGAAGCTTCGTGGCTCAATTAAAAAAGCTGCTACTCCACAGACATACGTACATCTTGTTTTAAGAAGTTCTTCGGATCGTGGTGAATTTTAAGCTTGTTCGACGTGGGCAAGAACTTGAGTTTTGCGGTCTTTTTTAGATAATCCTCCCATGCAGCGTCAGTCACTGTCGTCTGCCAACAATCATAATAAGGCTGCCAACGAACTAAAGAAAAGGGAAATGGAAGGAAGAGCAGTACGCCTATACCGGCGTACGTTCCGTTTGTGAACTAGACAGAGCAAGAAAAGCAGATAGAGCAACAAAAGCAGAAAGAAGAAGCACAACTTTATTTAGTACAAATATTATTAAGAAATGAAAGAAATGAAAAAAAAAAAAAGGGGAAACGATGATCACCTTTTGCGTCTCCCTTTTGGCTTGACGCTACCGTTGAAAGCGAGGCTCTCCTAATGCTTACTGCTTGCCCAGACAGGAGAAACAATCGGAACAATATTGGAGTGCGTTGACAATGCACTGGTCTTAAAGAGAGCCAATCATCACCGAAACACTTCCAATATTGGGCCGATATGATGGGTGAAGTGCTACGCTAGCAAATGGAGCGCAAGTCTTCCTTCCATGTGATCTGTTTGTCCAAAAGAACAAGCTGGTTTTTTGTTTTAAAGATTTAATAAATTAATTTATTCTTACATGCTGTGCTCAGCGAACACGAAAGTATAGCTGCAATGTGGTCTATTCTGAGATACCTCGGTGCGGTGCAATAAAGTAATATTTTGCCGTATAGATTGATACAGTGTAGCTAACTCTGCGACTTGTTTGCTATACATGGTGATTTTTATGTTAATTTCCTGCCTATTCGTTCGGTCCTGATGATATGGTCATGACCAACCATCAGATATACAGTTTTAAGCGCCTCTTTCACTAGCGAAACTTTGACTGCTGTTATATTTTCATAAAGATGGTCTTGCAGCCGATGCAAAGTGCTCAATGCAACAAGTAAGAGTTTCGGAATTGAACAAACTTAATAGAAAAGACACCAAAAGAAAAGCAGAGTTTAAGCTTCACCTTTTCCTGTCAAATTTAGTAGAAACGCTTTAAAACGTTTTGGAGATTATCAGACCCGTGAACGGATCAAACGAAATTACATTCGAAATGAAAGTAAAATAATCGGAAAGAACTCCTACATTGCCATTTAAAAAAAAAAAATCGTTTCTGCAATATAATTGGTATAGAGATTCCCAGGTGGTCGAAATTACTCCGTAGCCCTCCACTACGGCTCCTCTTTCTCTCTTTCCACTTTCACTTCCACCTTTCTCCCCTCCCTTACGGCGCGGTTGAGGTGTCCACAGAAAACAAGTGAGGCAGTTACCGCGCCTTTCCCTTCCTATAAATGAATCAGATTTTTTTTTAATGAATCGTTTTTCTCTCCCTCTTCCTATCCTTTCTTCTCTATTTTTTCTGCTGTCTGCACGAGGCAGCGGAGGTGGCTCAGCTAGAGAGCCAGTAGCAGGCCCGTGCATATTCCTTTCCTTCTTCCTACAGTAGCAACAACAACAACAAGCAGAAGGGTTGGAAATCGTGTCGTAACGATCGCGCGTTTCATGCCTGGGTAAATATATGATGTTTTTTTTTTGTGCCCGAATAAACAATTCTCTTTACAGCCTCATTGAAATTGCGCTGTAGTCATAATTCAACTCTTGTCACGGACTATGCTGTTTATTCTTCCATGCTGGAGGCGAGAAAGAAAGCTGGTCATTATCAGCAACGACAGAAAGCACTGCTGAGTCAGAAAGCTCGGACAAACTGACATTTTCACTGCGACTCGGCAAAAGTCAACAGACATCCCCATAATGTTGCAATGGCACCACGTAAACATAGGAAAGGGCGTTTTTGACGTCACAGTATTGATTTAGGGAGCTGAGGACAATAAGTCACTGTAATAGTGCGCAAGCATGCTGAATCAGATTAAAAACGCGAATAATGTATGCGACGGTACACAACCAAAACCCCAACGAAGACCAAAGTAGGCTGGCTAATCATTTATCGCCACCGGCCCCTTTGGCTGAAAGCAGTGGGTGGAACGAGATGTCAAACGCAGCTTAACGCAGTTTACAAAGGGGGCGGGGTTCTAAGAAAGTTTTTAATGACAAACATCGTCGATCTCTTGCCGCGATCTGTTATAATATGAAACGTTAACGACAAGAAACGCTGTAACAAGGAGTTATACCGGGAACCGTTACCGTTAACATCCTCTCTTGTAGTGCTTGCGACGTGCGACATGACGTGCGGCAGCGGCCCGCGTATATGTCACGCTGCTGTTTAGAGGCGTAAGTTTTCTTCGAGCGAAGCTATTGTGTTCGCGATACCGAAATAATGGCCGAAAAGGAGGCTATTGTTATTTCATCATTGTTAGTAGCGCTAGTGAGAAAGCGGGACGTTGTGCTCCTCCACATTTACGCATGCGCACACGATAAAGTGGGTCAGAGGTGATAATAACACCCAGGGTCGTAGTCTATATATAAGCTTCCATTTCCTCTTTCGGAATGATATAGTTATTTGGCATTGGGTGATGAAGCCGTGGGTTTCAAGCGCTCGTGAGAAGGAACCGGATCACTGAATCATTAGAGACCAACACTCATGATTGGCTACAAGCTGTAGCCAGCGGTTAGCCGGTACATGTTGCGGGTGGCGACGGCTTTCTTGGACGGCGTCGCACTCTTTGATTTCTGTGATTGGCCACTCACAGCTTTCATCTGATTCTGCCATTATGCTGACGTCCAACCAAATAAAATGAAAAATGTAATGTTATGGAATACGGCCCTTACATTTCAAACGTGATCTCGTTAAGAGCTTTTGCTTACTTTCTGTGTGTGGGTGTTTTAGAAAGTGAGTCATCAAGAATAGCGCACACAAAACCATACTATTTGACTCGGCATCGCAACAATCGGCCTTTGAATTTAAAAGTCACCCGTGTTCACTCATCCGCGTTTTCTGGAATGATTACTTTAATAGTATAAGGATGTTTAATACAAAAACTAACTACAAACCAAATTAATAACTTAATTTAGTGAAGAAAAAATACATACAATGTGTTTATACACAGCGGTATTGGACCCACAGCCAAGGCATGTGTCGGGTCTATTACAATTATATCTTCCACTTGCGGCATAAGGAAAAACACTGCTCAGGTCAACAAACTCAACAAAGCAAAGTCACAACTTTCGGTTTGAAAACCAGTTTGAAAACCAGTCGGGAAACCAGTTTGAATATGTCGTGATAGAGTACATAGTTTGTGCGTAATAACTAAATTTTACGTGCTCATTGAAAATAAAAAAGTGCTTTCAGGCTCAGAAAGTTGGTTTTCATTCTTACATTATTGGTAATGCCGTTCCAAATAACAGCATCGTAGAACTCGATCAGTCTTTAAGCATAACTGTTGTGGCACAGTGGTAAGTTAAAAAGGTTCGCACTTGCAGTTCTAGTGTTCCTTTAGGAGTAATAAAGGTAACGCGTGGAAGCAGCCAGGTCATTTAATTCCAGCATTTAATGTACATCTCAGCTGTTTTTAATGTGTAGGTGCCATGAAAAGATAGAATATGAGCTGATTGAAATAGTGACTTGGTATGGTCGATGTATTTTGAGTATATAATAATTATTAGAGCTCTGCTTTCTTGTAGGACTACAGCATCGAATTATACGCAATGTGCCTTGTCCTACGACTCTATGCAACAACTTAAATGGCTGTGCATAAACGCAGAATGGGGCATATGAAGAACAAAGAAATTAAAGCATTTACATTGGCAACCATTCGCAAGTCTTAGGCAAGCATTTTTTTCTGGTTGCTCTAGTTCATGTCACAGTCGGAATGCACGCTTAGGTATTAACTTGTTACGTGTCGTCACAGCTCAGCGTTCAAATACAAGGCGATATCGTTGTAGTTTAGTTTTTTTCCCTGGGGCTGAAAACAGCGTACATACGTAATTTTCTGGATGTTGATAGTTCATTGCTTGGCAGTAAACCCTATTAACACTCTAGTTTATTTTGCCATTTAGTTCCGTTATCGAATATCCTGTACATATAAAAGCTTCAGGTCCCCGCTGGCAATGGAAAGCGAGAGCTAGCAATGAAAAAGCTTGAGCAAAAAAAACAAAAAAAAAAAACAAAAAAAAAAACTTTTATGCGTAAAATCAGGGCAGTAGCCTGCGAGGCGTGTTGCAGTGGGGAGCTCGAGTCGGGTTTCTGACAGGGTTCCTTAATGTAAGGGCTTGGGCGTTCTTGCATTTCGCATTAAGCAGAATCGCACATACGGAATCGCACCAGAGACCTCGAAATCAACTGTGTAACGCTACACCATAAATGCTAGTCGCACCAGTGCATTGGCGAAAAAATTCCACATATTTCAATGTGAATGAAAAAAAAAAAAGTGCTTCTATGAGAAAGAAAGCAGGAAAAAAAAAGAAATTCAGGGAAGCTGTTGCGTAATTGTGAACTTTTGGATGTCCTATATATGGTGAGGGACCAAAGGGAATGTGAGAGAAGATAAAGGAAGAATTATATTCCGTCGTGCACTCGTAATTTGACGATGGAAGTCAATCAAGATGTCCTAAAGCAAGGAAAGCTCAGAAGACATTGGACTCAATGTTCTCTAGAGCAGTGGCGTCCAAAGCGTTTTTTAGATACGAGAATGAGACGCACTTGAGGGAGCGTCTTTAGGATGGCGTACGTTTGAATGAAAGTAGGCGTAAGCAAGTTTTCGCGCACTGCCGGAAACTTCGTACTTAGTTTTCATTTATTTATTTACTTGAATACATTACCTGCCCACAAACAGCATTAGCATTTCAGTCTGGGTTGTGGTGCACCATTGTAGTACATTTAAAGCATGCATGATGATGATCCATGGTGATACATGTGATACAGGAGTTGATGATACAGTGCTAAAGGCACAAAGATACTAGAGCACGCGTATTAAAACATTAAACTACTGTTTTGCTATTCGCCGCAGAAGGAGAAGGTGCGTTTTTTCTTGTTGCACTTTAATTCGGCGTAAAAAACCGACCCGCCATAAACTTTTTCTCTAGTGCAGCGAAGCGGTGCCTATGGCCTTGCATTTCGCTGAGTCGATGTAACGAACGATCGTGAAGGGCGAAGCAACGAAGTCTTCTGAAGCGGCTTGTGTTCGGAGAGCATGCGAAATAAAGGATGACCGACGCTCAACGGCGAAAGAGCTGCAGGTGATGCATCGTAGTTTGCGGGACTTCCGGCAAGAAAAACTTGCGTTTACTTGCCAGGTCCAAGAAGTAATTAGGAGCATCCACTTAAGATGAGAGATTCGTCATTTGTTATCTGTTCCGACAATGTGGCGTTGCGCCCCATCGATCTTTTTCTTCGAGGTACGCGGCGTGGGAGGGCCACATGCACGACACTCGCAGCCGCGGGCAAGATCGACGAAAATGCTTGCCAGAGTTGCATGCGGAGAAACAGCATTCTCTTGTGTTCGGGGCGCAATAATTATCGGAAAACTGCCGTTACGCTAACTTTTTTCTTTATCTTGTTCACCGTTCCTGGCGAATTGCGCGTACAAGTAGCGCTGTTTGCAAGCTAACTTATTTGCCCCTCATATCAGCTTTACCAGCATCTGTACGCAAACTTGACTTGTTGCTTTATGGTATAAGTGAAAAAAAAAAAAAAAAGCTTTTCTGAAGAATCAATAATCTTTAAGGTTGTACCTGTTTTCGCCACTGCTTAAAACGTAGCAGGGTATTCATTTATGCAAAAGGCGAAATTTTACCGAATTTATTTTAAATTAACTTCAGTAGATTCCAATTCACTTCCACTTGTCTCTCAATTGAATAGGGAGGTCAGGCTGTGCGCATTCCGACATTGGAGTTTCTTAACCTCAGAACCACTTTTGACTTAGCTTTCTACAATGCACCATTTGCAGCATTGGACAGTCATGACGTGGGAAAGTAGTTATACAAGTGGATTGAAAACGACTTAGAAAAGCTAGAAAACAATTAAAGATATTCCAAATGGTCCAGTGTCGCTTTGCGCAGTAGAGAAGGCCGTGCCCTAGGAGACTGTGCTCAGACATCTTTTGCTCAGTATTATCCTGACACGTATGAGAAAGAAGTTACGGAGATGAAAACACATCACGATTTATGCAGATGATATCGGCGTCTCCAGCTTGTTTAACTTGCACCATGTCACAGAGAAACATCGTTACAGAACCTCATCTTGTGATGCCACAAGGCTTACCCTTTTCGCCAGATAGGCACACCCTTCAAGATAGACAGACAGAAATTTTTCTTGGACACTGCAGATTACAATACTCCGTGAGAGAGTTGCTGCAGAATCGAGATTTATAAGATTCATTCAAGGAACACAGTGAGGCTGAAAATTAGACTCAATAGTTCTTCTTCAAAAGCCTAAGTTGAATGAATATTCCGATACTGCTTACCGTCTCCAATCAGTAAAAGGTAACTAAAAAACACGCAAAAGAACTGTCTGCAGACCTCCAAAAGGGTTCATCTGCCTTGGGAACAACAGCGGAAGCAGGATGCCTTCCACTAAAAGTCATCGACTCCCAGGAAACAGTGGAAACCCATCTCCAGTACGTGCCCGAAGAAAAGAAGCGCTCACTGCACGGGACTCACGTAAACCTGAGTAAATCCTGCTTCGGGCAAGATGCGCGCGCCTCCCACGCCCCCTTAACATCACCATTGACAACCTTTAGTTTCTAGACACTCTCTTCTATGAAAATAAAGCAGCTTATACACAGTGCAAATATGACATGTCATCTGCCACAAGAGGCGTTGCAGAATCTTGGTCTCACTTTCTCAGCCGAGAAATACTGCTCCGCGGGGATTCGTGTCTTCACTGTTGCCTCGACTTTACAGCAGTTTTTCTCGTGTGGTAATATGTGCCATCGACAGGCCAATGTTTTCCCATTGCCTGCAGCGGGAGGTATATACTCGACAACACAGCTTCACTTCAACAAAAAACTCTCTTCCATTTCTTGCACAGTAGCCGTGGTGGTGGGGATATCTTCCTGGACACCAAACAAAGTTCAGTTCAGTCGTTCAGTCGTGTCCGACTCTTCGTGACCCTATGGACCATGTCACGCCACGCTTTCTGGTCTCTCACTGTCTTCCTAACATCACATAACTTCATCTGCAGTGCCTCGAGGATGCCATCTAACCATCGCGTTCGCTGCCTACTCCTTCTCAGGCGACGCTCAACCTTTCCCAACATCAAATCTTTCTCCAGCGACTCCTCTTTTCTCATCAGATGACCAAAGTAGCTGAGCTTTAACTTTAGAATTTGACCCTCCCATGAGCAGTCAGGGTTTATGGTCGACAATATCGACTGATTTGATCTTCTGGCAGTAGAAGGAACTCTCAAGAGTCTTCGCCAGCACCACCATTCAAACGGGTCAATTCTTCGGCGGTAAGCCTTTTTCACAGTCCAACTCTCTCATCCATACATCACAACTGGAAAGACCATGGCACGAGTTATGCGGATCTTGGTTGGCAGACTAATGCCTCTGCTCTTTACTAGGCGGTCAAGGCTGACCATTGCTCTCTTTCCCAGAAGCAGGCGTCTCCTAATTTCATGGATGCAGTCTCCTTCCGAGGTAATCTTGAAGCCCAAGAAGAGAAAATCTGTCACAGCTTCCACTTCTTGTCCATTGATGCTCCAGGACTTGATAGGGCAAGACGCCATGATCTTTGTCTTTTTAATGTTCAGTTTAAGCCCAAACTTCTCACTCTCTTCTTGTACGCGCATCAGAAGTCTCTTGAGTTCCACTTCACTTTCGGCCATTAAAGTGGTATCATCCGCATATCTAAGGTTGTTGATACGTTTTCCAGCAATCTTCACTCCAGCTGGACTCGTCCAGACCGGCCTTCCTCATGATGCACTCTGCATATAGGTTAAATAGGCAGGGCGACAGTATGCAGCCTTGCCTCACTCCTTTCTCAATCGGAAACCAATCAGTAAGACCGTGCCCAGTTCTGACTGTGGCCTCTTCATACAGGTTCCTGAGGAGACAGATGAGGTGAATTGGAACTTCCATCTCTTGGAGAGCTTGCCACAATCTGCTGTGATCTACGCAGTCAAACGCTTTCGCATAATCAATAAAGCAGAAGTAGATGAGTTTCTGGAACTCTCTTGCTTTTTCCATGATCCAGCGAAGGTTGGCAATCTGGTCTCTAGTTCCTCTGCCCTTGCGAAACCCAGCTTGCACGTCCGGAAACTCCCGATCCACATACTGCTGCAGCCTACCTTGGAGTATTTTCAACATCACCTTGCTAGCATGCGAAATAAGCGCGATCATGCGGTAGTTGGAACAATCTTTGGCACTGCCTTTCTTTGGAATGGGGATGTAAACTGATCTCCTCCAATCCTGTGGCCACTGAAGGGTTGTCCAAATCTTCTGACATAATGTATGTAGAATGTTAACAGCGTCATGGTTGAGGTTTTGAAGCAACTGAGCTGGAATGCCATCAATTCTGCTTGCTTTGTTCTTAGCAAGGCTGGCTAAGGCCCATTCAACTTCACTCTTCAGGATGCCCGGCTCGAGATCAGTAATCACAACCGTCTTATGTTGGGTTTGCACATTCGGGTCCTTCTTGTACAGTTCTTCTGTGTATTCCTGCCACCTCTTCTTTATCTCTGAGGCTTCAATGAAGTCCTTGCCACGTTTGTCCTTTATCGCGCCCAGCTTAGCTCAGAAGCTTCCTTTGATATTTTTGATTGTCTTATACAGAGCTCTTGTGTTCCTTAATTGGCAGTTGTCCTTATCTGCTTGGCACTGTATGTTCAGGAAGCCATTCTTATCTCTCCTTGCTATTTTCTGAAAATCCGCATTGAGAACCTTGTATCTTTCTCTTTCCCCCATAACTTTTGCCATCCTCCTTCCTTCAGCTATTTGCAAAGCCTCTTCAGATAACCAGTTTGCTTTCTTGCATTTCTTTTGCTTTGGAACTACCTTAGTAGCAACTTCTTGTATTATATCACGAACATCAGTCCACATCTGTTCGGGCTCTCTGTCTTCTAGATCTAATTCTTGAAATCGATTCCTCACTTCCACAGCATATTCTAATGGAATTTGATCCAGATCATACTTGAAAGGACTTCTAGTTTTCTGCGTTTTCCTGAATCGAAGCTTAATTTTGGCAACAAGAAGCTGATGATCGGTGCCAAAATCGGCCTCAGGCCTTGTTTTTACTGCTTGTATAGCGCTTCTCCATCTCTGCCGGCAAAGAATATAATCTATCTGATTCCTGTACAGACCGTCCGGTGAAGTCCATGTGTACAGGCGCCTCTTGTGCTGTTGAAAATGCGTATTCGCTATGGTCAGGTTGTTTTCTTGTCAAAACTCTACTAGCCTCTGCTCAGCTTCATTCGACTCGCCAAGACCGAACTTGCCTATAATTCCAACGTGATGAAAAAAAGCTAATCAGTCAGTGTTTTTTTTTTTTGAGGCGGGTTATCTATATCACCAGAATACTATATTAAACTTCAGTGGATTCGAGCGCACTGTGTAATCACAGATAACGAAAATACAGATGAAGCTGCCCACAGGGGTAATGAGGATTGAAATGACAAGTGGATTTACTTCACGAAGTTTGAGCAACCATAGACGGCTAAATAATGCGCCCAGAAAAAAGGTTCGTACAAAGTTCTGGCCTGCATGCTAAAACATTTCAGGTTTAGACAGCCACTTAGTCTTTCTCGCTCTCTTAAGTTTTTGATCACCGTCTTCTTCTAAGCACTGTGTTTCTGAAGGACTTCATTTTCTATTTGGGAGAGGTGAAGAAGCCGCCTTGCAACATTTACAGCTTAGTCGAAATCATGGATCACACATTCTGTTAGAATACATTCCATATGCCAAAAATGTTTGAATTGCGGAGTTCATAAGAAAACACTCACTCAAATTTCTCAATACTCGATTGTTTATTAGAACATTTAGCCTGACATACACAGCAGGGATGCGCTGTGAATGTTTACTTGGTTCTTTAGATAACACTGGTTTCCCAAGAAAACTTCAATCTCTCCGTGTTCTTCATCACCGAAACTGAAATTCTAGCAGATGACAGGAAAAAAAAGAACAGGAAACACACATAATAAAAAATTGTAGTTATTCCGAACAAGAACCAACTAGCCGAACTTAAGCCTTGAAAAATCCCTCATCATTGCGCACTATCTATACAGTGAACTTTGTCAGCCCATTTATTGGACTTTGCACTTCATACTACTAGGACACCACTTCGGTTCGTCTGAGGTCGGACTGAATGGTTACATTTACTATATTTTTACTTTTTATGCATTTACCCCTTCCTTCTTTTTCCTTCCATCTTTCTCTCCACAGATCCATTCCCCACGCAGATTAGCAAGCCAGCGGATTTAAACTACGCCCAAATTTTAGTTTTTTTTTTAAATTTAAGAGCTTCTGTGTGTGTGTGTGTGTGTTTGTGTGTGTGTGTGTGTGTGTGTGTGTGTGTGTGTGTGTGTGTGTGTGTGTGTGTGTGTGCGTGCGCGCGTGCGCGTGTGTGTGTGTGTGTGTGTGTGTGTGTGTGTGTGTGTGTGTGTGTGTGTGTGTGTGTGTGTGTGTGTGTGTGTGTGTGTGTGTGTGTGTGTGTGTGCGTGCGTGCGTGCGTGCGTGCGTGCGTGCGTGCGTGCGCGCGCGCGCGCGTGCGTGCACGGGTATGTGTGTGTGTGTTGTTGGAAAGGAATCTGCAAGCGAAACCAAGAGGAGGAAGGAGAAGTTAGGGAGTGGGGCGCGCGATGAAGACTCGGCTCTGTGCTGCCACATTGACAGCTGCGGGGACAGCTGAGGATTGAGAGCAGAGTAGAGGCGGCCTGGTCTCTTCCCTTTATTTATATCTGTGTCATCTGCCCTTGTTGGAAGATGCGCATTTATTTCTCTTCCAAATGAGCTTAGACTTGTACCGGCAATCGAAGTAGGCTTTAACTGTTTAACTTGCACCCTAGCCCGTTGCACAATTTTGGGTGTCCACACAGGTACTCGGGTGCAGACATCAGACTGTGCGCACGGAAAGTATAGGAGCAAGAATAGAATAGGAGCAAGAATTGGATCAGTGTAGACCTGGCAGGTCTCTAAGGACAATCGAGAGGGATTCGTGAGGCAGTAAAACTAAAATTGTCTCTCTCACGTTTGTTTTTTCTCTTAATGCACAAAGCCATTCCGAATTTATTGAACGTACACAGCGATCTGTTCAGAGTAGTGCGCCGCTTTGAGCACCTGACAGTCGGTATCACTAATACATACACTACTTTTGATATTTAAACATAGTTATGCATGTGAACTATTGAGAAACGGCAAACAATAATGATCACGATGGTCATCTCTATTCCGCATTCAGTCACAAATAGTTCTTACGAATACTGAAGACACCAAAAGTTAGAGGAGGGACAATAAATACCTTCTTTTCTTTTTTCGCCTTTAATGGTAGCATTCCAATAACCATTTTATAGGCAATTATCTCTACGTTACATAATGGTTTACCTTGCATAAATTGAAGAACAGAATTAGGAGTTGCAGAAGAAAATGCGGAGTTGCGCGTTCGGAAGATTTGAGCGGGAAGCATCCTTTTACATTCCACGGATCAGGTTTCAGTGAAGGAATAAGCATCTGTGGCAACATACAATCTCAACTTTATACTTTTAGTTTTTTGACACTGACATGATTGAATGAGGCGGGATTTAATCATTAACCTGGCCTAAACCTAATTTAAACGACATGTGATGCTTTGAGTCAGTGTGTGTTTAGAAGGCTGGCACTGACGAAAAGCTGCAGTTATCTGGAGCCGCGCATTGGTCAAGAAGGCGTACTATTGAATCACTGCCACACATGGAGGAATGAAACAACTTAGGAGAGACCCTTGCCATTCCCAATGCATTGGAGCAAGTATGGCGGAAGTGACGTCAAAATTTAGGGTTAGCCAAGTCGGGCCATTAGCAACGGCATCGCTGTTGCTATGAAAGCTCGGGCCACTAGCAACAGCGTTGCTAATGGACCGAGGTACGTGAGCGTCGCGGAGATAGAAAACGCGGAGGGTAATAGAGGAGGAGAGACATTGCAGCGTCCGGTCGCGGCACGGCCGCGCCGGCTTCAAAAGAGTGACGTCAGGGCCTCTCCTAAGTTCTTTCCTTCCACATGACTTGAAAGTTAGAGGTTTTTCCAGTCGGGCAAAATAGTCGCAAAAACCATAGCTACAAGACTCATTCATGTATCTCGCTGTGGTTGCAAGCAAGAATTTACTTCCTTTCTTGTTTGCCTTTCTTGAATCAAGAATTCAGTACCTCCTCATGAACATGCTTTGGCGGTGGTAATTAGCATATCAGTGGCACAGCCAAGCGCAGTTCTGTGTTTTTGCGATTGTAGGAACGTACTTCTTTTGCAGAGGTCAGCAAATCACATGGGAGAAGTTGATAGGGATTCACTGTTGCGTGTCTCGAAAACTTGATTTATGTAGGTGAGCCTCATTTCACCATCAGGAGTATATTTCTGAACCGCATACAGATAGAGAGGAAACTAACTTATTGAAAATAATAAAAAAAAGTAAGAAAACTAGAATTCTAATGCCGAAATAAAACAGTTGGTAACTTGAACAACGTACGATAGGTGCCAGCGCGTCGTGAGTAGGGAGTATAATCTATGCAAAGCTGCTCGAAAATGAGGACGCTTCTTTTGAAACCGGGATTAGGCATCGAGGCGTGAAAGCCAGTGAGTCACAAACAGCGTGGTCACACACGAACTGAAAGTGCATGATCGCGGGATGAAGTGGAAAATGAGGATGAGGAGGAGGACGAGAATGAGGACGGGAGGACTGAAGAGAATGATAAAGGGTCTGCGTAGAGCAGCGATGAATTTATTAGCAGGCATTAGGCAACTGAGAACACGTTACTTTTGTCCTCTTTTTCTGGTCATATATTATCCTCAAGGTCGAACCCAGGGCCCGCTTGCACAAAACAATCTTAAGACTGCCTTAGCTAAGTCCAGACTTAACTGGAGTCTAAAGAATAGGCCACTAGCATGGCCGCTTAAGACTGGAGTCAAGACTGGGCTTCAGTCCTGACTTGAATAAGTCGCTTGCATGATTACGACTCTAGTGCTGTCTTGGTTAAGACGCAAGGACGCCAGGTGTCTAAGTGGAGAAATTAGGGAAATACAGGGATGCGCTAGCACTGTCCTTGCTGTAAGATGTACACATTCCGTCAATTTTGCGTTGTGTAAAATCCGTGCCATTGCTTTTTTCGGCTTAAGATTGTGTTACGAAGAAAAATGCCGCAAGTGGTTGCTGAGGCCGTTCTGGGAAGCCACTCTGGTGAACATAAACCCGAAGCGTTCGACGTTCGGAACACGAGCCGTCTTAAATAAGCTTGGTCTTTCTAAAGACACCAATTAAGTCTGGACTTAGCTCGGACTTTATCGTGCAAGCCGGCCCAGATTTCATTGCTTTTAACGGTGCACCTTTCTAAGCCCCGGTAGTGATAATATATTCGCGGAACACGCTATTACGCTATTATTTATTGCGACATTAAGAAACGCCGTGAGATTACGTTCTGTTGAAAGCACGCTTGTGCAAGCTTATATACTAGTGAGAAGAGGTGCTGCTTTATCGATTCTGCTTTTTTATTTTCAGGGCTGCCTTCGAAAGTGCGAAAAACTGCCTTGAAAAACCTCACTTGCCCCCCCCCCCCCACCCCCCTCCCCCCTCTCCCCCCCTCTCCCCCTCTCCCCCCTCTCCCTTTTTTTTTCTGATTTTCTTGCGGTTTTACAAAATTATTATTTTTTTTTTCTTTCAAATAATCACTCCTCTAAGCGCAGTCGATGCATGTCATATCAGGCTTTTTTGTGTTCTGAGACCTTTTTCCCATTCTTCTTTCTTCTCAATTTCATTTGACTTCACAGAAAAATATAAGCATAGCCGGCAGAGCTTGAAAACCCTTGGACCTTCTGAGCCTTTATTACGCGTTTTATTAGTAGGCCAATAGGAGCCGAGTGAATTTGTTAGCGTCAAGGGCAGTTGAGTCTTTTGTGCGGAGGGTGCGACAAGCTTATTCATTCTGAACCATTGTCTGCAACACTGTCATTTCATTGATTGAATTAGTTCAATCTTAAACCTCGTCACCACCTTCTAAAACGCAGGCATTGCATTATAGAAAAAGTTAAGGCTGATGCTTTCCAATACTAAGCGATAAATAAAAAGATATGTGTTGACTAGTTATTTGCATCCTACTAATTCCCCTAGACCGCCTTAGATCCACTGTAAGCTACATATGCAGATGTATAATAGTCTGAGATAGGATATATACCCCGCTGAAAGTTTCTTACGGTATTATTTGTTATATAACAGCTCCCACATGGCTGCACAAACACCCAGTGGAAGCCCCTTTCGATTCTCCAGTTTTACTTTGTTATTTCTCATTGTGTGTCATTGGGAGTTTTTGTGACAATGTTGGATCCTTACTGTTTGCCCGCGAGAACATCTGCAATGCGTAAAAGAGGCAATGCGCAGAGCTTAGAAAAAAAAAATGCGCACATAGATAAGAGAGAGACACGAAATGACAAAATTGCCGCAGTCACCTTCGCCGAGCGACGATATGAGCCGAAAAGTGAGGAGGTTCCGCCATCTGCTAATCTTGTTTTGCTTCTTCCTGGCTCTCAGGAAGAGCGCGGAGGAAAAGGTGTTCCGGCGGCGAGTGTGAGGGATAGACGCAAAGGTACAAGCAGGCTAATCCGTTTGGGTGAGCATTCGTAATGGGCTCACCGGCTCATTTCCTTCTGTCCCGCGGCCGCCTAACAAGCGCAGAATTGCTACGCTGCGAGCGTGTTTGCCGCAGCGTCGAACGAGAACAACTGGGGGCCTGTTTACAACTTTTCTGGGAAAGCTTGCAGGCGATAGTCATGTTGTTCACACTAACCGAAACAAAGCTAATAGTTAGTACCAATGGTGCGCTTCACGTATGACGACAAACTGCGTAGGCTAAAGCTCTTATGCAAAAACGCGAATTAAAGGTGACAGTAACAGACTTACACATATGACAACATTTCTGCCTAAGTGAGTGAAGGGTGGGCAGGGCAGATGCAATCAGCTAGGTCTGTTATTAGACAAAAGGTTAGAATATTTCAACATTGGTAGATAGTTAACAAATTTTTTTGTGCTCATCGAACTGACTTTCTAGGCAAATGCCAAGCTCTTAAATCAGACTTGCTGAAATGGCCACAACACTTGTCATCAGTCGATCAGTGTGACGAAATAAAACAGCAGTATCGCATAGTATCGGCCTGCAACCACTGCACTTTGCGCAGTGTTTGGCCAGATTAGACGACGGGGTTTCTTCAGAGACCGATTGTGTTCCTGCAATCTAACATTGAGGCACCGGCCAGTTTGACCAATATAGGTTCGGCCACAGGAAAGAGGTATGCGGTACACAAACCCTTTCGTACATTTGACGTACCGATTATCATGGCTGACTGAACAGGCCTTTATTTTTTTTTGCAAGGGGCACCACCCACAACGATCCGGAGTGGGAGGGAAAGAAGCGCTTCATGCCTGAGGCGCTTGTCGAATTTTTTTGACGTCAATTGAACAGCGGGTTAGACAAGGAAGGGTATTTTGTTGCGCTGCCTGGATGGTTATTTAAAGAAAAGGCTGTTTGCGCTATTGAAGCCAATTTCAGGCTTGTTGAGATCAAGGCTAATAAGGTGAGAGAGGAGGCCATGGAGCTTCTGTCACATCTAAACTTAGAAACTTCGTGGTCCGGCGTGAAAAAGGCTGAAGGCTTAACGCTTGAAGTTTTCTTTTCGGCCAAAACGTATAAGATCGATCACGGAACGCTCACCTTGGCAACATGTTGTTTCTGGCTTCCTACTTAAACATTTGAAAAGCCTCGCTTTGATGGATCCTTTTCAGACACCTAATTCAGTGGGCCTCGTCCAGTATCTCAGCAATGATAACCGATCCAGTGCTTTTAGCATTGATGTTAAAGATCTTTTTTACTCGCTCCCGCACTGCAGTTTGACGAAGTTCTTAACTGAGTGCATTATTTACGATAATGATGAACGATGCTTTGTAGATGTCTGAGGTATTTAGGTGTCTTCCTTCTTAGAATTATTATCTTTTTATCTTGTCCCAACGTTTGTTGAGTGGAATGGGCAATTATTTCTCCAAACGTCGGGGGTACGCATTGGGTCGAAAGTGGCTCCTGTTCTAAGCGATATTTTAGAGCGCAGCTCCTTGGCGGCCGTTCCTGGGTTTCGCGTCGGCGTCGGCCTCGTAACCAGTTCCGCCCCCCTTTCAGCCCCCCCGTTCGAGCCGGCGCTTTGGCCACCGGAGCCTCGCAGGAGGAGGGGGGGGGGTACACTCAGCGGCGAATGATGGGGGCAGGAGCGCGCGCAGCTACCGGAGCACACGAGGAAAAAAAAAAGGGGGGGGGGGGGGGGGTCGCCGGAGGCAGCGCTAGCAGCGACTGACTGACGTCGCTAGCTAGTCAGCAAAGGGGAGGATATCGCCGGAGGCGGCCAAAATCCTCACCCAAAGAACAATAAATAGGAAAATTCAGTTAATTTGGACACCCGCTCACGCTGCCGTCCCTGGTAACGAGGCGGCTCACGAGCTAGCCCGAGCTCTCTACTTCCGGGTAGCCGTCGAGCCCCCCGAACACTGGGCATACGACGAGCGTCTGCAAAATTATGGGGAAATCATCGACCATTATAAATTGGGACGTAGACTGGTACCCCCGCCAGATGTTAGACTAAATAATAGAGAAGCTGTCGCGTGGAGGCGGCTACAAACTAATACGTTCATGAACCCGGTCTGGGCGTTTCACGCGCTACCAGACTTTAGGGACAATGATCTCTGCAAACACTGTGGGGCGAGAGGGACCCTCGACCACATAATTTGGGAGTGCCCACAATCTCCAGGGATAGGGCAAAATATTACAAGTAGAGAAGCCTGGGATACCCTGCTGCGAAGCGCGGACCCTGCGATCCAGCACCGCACCGTCCATCTGGCGGAAGAGGCCGCAAGAAGCCAAGGGCTACCTGCCAGCCTCTAATCCGCGGGCGCACGACTCCCCGTTTCCGATGGAAATAAAAGTTGTACAACCAACCAACCAACACAACGTGCTGCGTAGAACACCGTCGCCGCCATGCAGAAAAAGGAGACCCCCCCCCCCCCCCCCCCCTCTTTCTGAGTGGAGGCGAGGGTGCTCTCCGGTTGCGGAAACGCCGACCCGCTCCGCAAGTGTGCGGGCGCACCGAGACGACCGGTCCGGAGGGGTATACAATAGCGCTCGCATCCTTCATCCGCAGAAAGCAACCGTGCAGCGGCGGATCACGGTGAAAGAAGTATGTAATTGTGCTTATGTGCCTTGCTCGAAATCCTTGCCTCTTTTTTTTTCTGTATTGGTTCACGGGAAAGGAAAGGCGCAGTATTTGTCACATTTGCTCTGTGGACACCTGAACCGCGCCGTAAGGGAAGGGAGGAAGGTGGGAGTGAAAGTGGAAAGACAGAAAGGGGAGCCGTAGTGGAGGGCTACGGAGTAATTTCGACCCCCTGGGGATCTTTAAAGTGCCATGACATCGCACAGCACACGGACGCCTCTTCGGTTTGCCTCAATTTATCGAAAAGATGAAACAGCTGATGAGCTGGGCTCAAATTTCGCATTAGGAAGTAACATAATCGTGGGCATTTTTATTTCTAAAGTTGATGTGGCCATTGAAAAGAATATGTGTGGCCTTTTCAAGGAAATTTTCAGGTACGTTGATGCTTACCTAGTATTTGTTGAACGTGTCGATTTCACTCGGCGTGTTGTGGATGTGGTAAAAATTTTCAAAGAGAGTGGGTTTGGTCTGGCATTCACTTTTGAAACGCCCTCTAATGATTGTTTGGAATTCCTTGATATTAATTTCCGGTTCATGGTTGACCACGTTTGTTGGATGTATTCCCCTAGGTCGGCTAAACCACTTTTAGATTTTTAATCCAGCCACTCCAAGATAGTGAAATGTGGTATTGCGGTAGCCTTTTTAGGTTCTTCAATAAATAAATCTTGTCATCACTTAATGCATAATAGCTTTACTGAACAAGTAAATAGACTAAGAAGTGCAGGGTTTCCTCACTACGTTTTGTTACTAGCCTGCAGAAAGATTTTCAAGAGACTGAAGAGGGCTTCCAGTCGTTCATCTGCGGACGCTGAGGAGGATAAGAAAAAGTAAAAAGTAGCGGTTCTACCTTACGTCCACCGCTTCTCGCATTATTTGAAAGGCAACAGATATGATTTGAGGGTTTTATTTTCAGCTCCGAGTATTTGCGCCATGGTCGACAGGCGGGCGGACGGTGGCCCTTGCCAAAAAAGAAATACCTGTTCAGTCAAACATGACAATCAGTGCGTCTAATGTACGAAAGGTGTTGTGTACCGCATATCACCCTCCTGTGGCCGAACCTATATTGGGCAAACTGGCCGGTGCCTCAATGTTAGATTGCAGGAACACAATCGGTCTCTGAAGAAACCACCGTCGTCTACTCTGGCAAAACACTGCTCAAAGTGCAGTGATTGCAAGCCGATACTATGCGATACTGCTGTTTTATTTCGTCACACTTATCAATTAAATATGGCGATATCAGAGGCATGTCATATCGCAAAAAATTGTCATCATCGTATATTACGGATGCTCGGAAAAATACAAAAAGCTTCTTTCTTGAACGATAAATACAATGAGAAGCTTGCTAAGTGCCGTTTGAATTTGGAATAGCATAATTTAAACGGCACAAACAATCTACCTAGGTAAGTGCAGGAAAGGCACACCAAAATATTTGATGCGTTGTAGCATTACTGATGTTAAGTTTGTGCATTGCCTAGCTAATAGTAATCACCGTTTGTCTGGTATAAAGGCATTCATATAGTACGTCCTCTGTAGTCGCTATGTGCAAGGGTCCGCAGCGTTTTGCATCAGCTGGCGTTAGAAGAGTGACGTAAGAAA
>NC_139349.1:48566255-48572622 GCF_055883805.1 Amblyomma maculatum | reverse complement strand
TGAAGCAGCTGAAGTAGAACCCCTCAAGTTTTTACGTCACTTCTAAGCCTGCTGAAAAGACATACAAGTAACTTATTGCTATGTTTTGAATCCTCAAGTAATGCAGGCTAGTTTCTCAGCCTAACTTACAAAAATAAGCAAACATGTGGACTTCCTAAGGGTGGCAATCTTCATTCAATGTGCTGTACAATAACCACTGCGTTAATAAATTGTTCTGTAGTACTCAGCGGGGGGGGGGGGGGGGGGGGGGGTAATAAATAAAGCATGTAGAGGACAATGCGTACAACACGATAGCGAATTTTCGTCATTATTTTGAGGTTACTTCTTTTCTGGCCTCTGTATATTATGTTTTCCTGCTGCGGAATAATATCTTATATCTTAGCTGTGAGTGACATGATGTGCTGGTGCATCGCTTGGACATTCTACCACTATTTTATGTGTATGGCCGGTATGAATGCCTTTAGCGTCTCTGAAGAACTTGACTCAAACCATCTCACTGAAAATCCGCAACTACTGTCAGGTCATCGAACTCAATCTTAAGCCCTCCTATGGAAGTATTTGTCGCAAGATGTCTGACAACAAAATTATTCACTGAGCTAAGAACCCCCCGCTAAAAAAAGAAGTAACAGTCGCGTCTTCATCTACATCTAAAAAATCCCCCCTCCCCTCCCTCCCCCTTTCCCGCACAATGTTTTCTTTGTCTACTCTTCTTCCAGAATATTTTGGTAAGATCTGTTGGCCATTGGTCTTTCTTTGTGGTTGTCATATATAGCATATGATTTGACGCGGCTTCCAGGCATACCGAATGAACAGAGGAGAGAAAAAGCGAAATCTTACATTAAAATGAAATAAAATGACGTCATCACGTCAAGGAAAAAAAAAAATAAACAAGGGATACAAGACAACCCCCACGCAGCGTTGTCCTCTAATCCGGATTTGAGCAGGTAATCCGAACGAAGCCGGGTTGTCTCGCAAGCTGCAAACGAAGGCGGTGGCGCCGTGAACAAAGAGCATAATCGGAAGCCAGCCGGCTGCTTTATAACTGAATCCATGCACGAGAGAGCAAGGAAAAAAAAAATAGAGATGCTTCATCCAGCAACTACGAAAAAAAAAAGAGGCGCAAAATAACAATTTTCTCGTGATAATATTCTTGCCTTATTTAGATAGTTCTTTCCCTGGTAAATTTGCCGGCGCTGAAATCTTGCGCATGATACCGCATCAGAGGTGGCGCACAAAAACATACAAAAAGAAAAGCATACAAAGAGAAATTTTTAAAAATTTTATAATATGGTTTCCAAACTTATAAACTTTCAACCAGTAATTGTTATGTTAAGGAAGTTTTTTATGCTTTTAAGGCAAATCACGAGTATAAGCGTTAAACAAAAAATATAAAGGCGCATTCCCAAAACATGTATTATTCAGCCTCACACGTTTCAGTGCTGCCCGGTTCGCTTGGAACAACAATTTACTCGTACCGAAAGTTCGTACAAAATATACGGCAAGCACACTATTCGATCAGTTTCCATCGATAACAGAAAGAAGTTCCTTACTTTCAGACTCTAAAGGTTCTCGTGTCTACCTAAATTTATGCCCCAAACTAATTAATCAGAAGGGATTCATTGAATATAATTGGTTTCTTCTATTTTATTGTGTCAGTGCGGGCGTACGTGAGCTAGTGTGTGTGTGTGTGTGTGTGTGTGTGTGTGTGTGTGTGTGTGTGTGTGTGTGTGTGTGTGTGTGTGTGTGCGCGTGCGTGTGTGTGTGCGTGTGTGTGTGCGTGCGTGCGTGTGTGCGTGTGTGTGTGTGTGCGTGCGTGCGTGCGTGCGTGTGTGTGTGTGCGTGAGTGCGTGCGTGCGTGCGCGTTTACTGCTTAAAATTATGTTCCTTTTACGCGTCGCCTTTTATTCTTAACATACTGCATTTTTATTTTAGTCACGCGAACAATGTTCTGTACAGGAGGGCATACTTCAGTCATCTACAGTGCAGTCCACTTATTGCACTGTAGTCGATGACTGTAGTCGATGACTGTAGTCGATGACTGACGATAACGATACCAGATATAGCGATATATCGCTTATAACGATCAAATTCTTGAGATTTAGCATTTTTCCCATTGCTCCTTAGAAAAATAAACCAGATATAACGATCGATTATCGTCGGTACATCGAATACAATGATAGCTTTATCGCAGCCTTGTAGGTGTTTACCACGAAATTTTGATTGAATATTCAATAAAAGATGAAATATTAGGAAGACAATGACGTGAAAACTCGGCTATCATCATCGCATTCTCAGCCGCGCAAAGGGTGCTGGTGCGTCCGTGGAAGATGGCGCCGACCACACTGACTGACGCCGCGATAGCTCACGAGATGAAACGGCAGATTCATCGGGAGTTTTAGCAGGGTTTCAAGGTTGGACGCCTCGTGAAAAAAATACGAACATTCGCACTCTACGATTTTAACGATCATCAAAGTTAGGGATGTCCTTCAGTTCATCCAGTCGCTAATCGGTATTGTGCACGCAAAAGGGACTGCCGCCAGCGTACAGAGATGCTCACAGTGATTGTCGAGCTTCAGCTACTGCTCAAGCGAGCGCGAATTTCCGACTCTTTTAAATATGCTTAAGTTATTTTATGACTAATGATGTATGCTGTAATAGTGTTTTGTGCTCTTTACGGTGATTAGCGTTGTTCAACCCGATTTACTCATCGAAAGTAGGCAAGCCTACATGCATGGAAAAATACGTGGGTTAAATAATATTGAACTTTCATTGTATGAGAGGGACGTGCAACACCATATTACAGAGCACTCATTTTCGTCCAGACATAAACGCTAACTTGACGCTTTAGAGATGAGGCATATATTTCAACCTCTCTTAAGAAAGACACGAAGTAAATGCTGTGCTAAGAACGATCAACATTAGCTAAAGCTTACTGATTGGCTAACGCAATCGTTGGTACGCTTTCAGTGGCGCCTAATGAGAGTTTCTAGCAAAAAATAAATCTTGCTTTTCTGGCAGCCAAAATAACTTCCTGCACAATGTTTCTGTATGGTATAAAAAGTACGGAACATCCCAGTCGGAAAAAACTACAGAAAATTTTCTGATGTTACGACATAATATCTGTGCGGTTTTTGACGGGAAACCTGTTGTGACAACAGGACATTCTGTTGTAACATCAGAAATTTCTGTTGTTACAATAGAAAAGTGCGACAGAACTACAGACAACAGAAATATACTATGGAAAAACTACAGAACTGCAGGAAAGTACTACGAAACTACAGAAAAATCTGATGGTTACGACAGAACTACAGGATATTTGGCGTATTTTTGACACAGTTCTGTTGTTTTTTTCAACTGGGATGTACTATTGTTAAATGGGTTGTTCATTCTCCTCGACGGCATCTGCCTAAAGGCCAATGCTGAATGGAGTAAGCAGGAAATGTCTCATAAGCACGTGGTTGCCACACCTCTTTATGGCAGGTTTATTTCGCTGGCAAACCTCTGCGCGGCGACAAAGAAAGGCGGTCTACTCACATCCACGTAGACCCCCGACAGCCTGTACGCTTGTCCCGGTGGGTTCTCGCTGGGCAGGTAGCGGAAGAATTCCCGGTGGTTCTTGTACCACTTGACCGAGTACAGGTCGTCTGACTCGAGGTCGAAGGAGCAATTGAGCCACAGCGGGTCGCCCCGAATCACAGCGCTCGGCATGTCCAGTCGCACCAGCCGCAGTCCCGCACTCAGCCCTGGGACCACAAGGAGCGAGCAGCGAATGATTAGGTCTGCTTCACGTCTTGCTAGGTCATGTATTGATAACAAGCATTCATGAGATTTTACATGCGCAAGTGCTTCGCGATGACACTTAGGGCACCTTTATCTCAACCTCTCTATTTACTTCTTAACCCACGCATGTTTTGCTTTCAAATACAGGTTGGCTTGGTGTGTAAAGGAAACTGTCAGCAAGATTGGCGTCGGGGTATATCTTTCTCTCCAGTAATATAGACACTATAATCAGTAAGTAGTACTGAGCTCTTGTCGAAATAAATTTAGGCGTTTTTCAGATATAAGTCTTACTGTGCGATAATTCCACCCTAATGCCTCTTATAACATTGAAGCTTCCGTATTTTCTGCAAGTTGCCGGGTGGTGAGTATATTTCTGCAAAGTTTGTAAACTTAATTTGATTTATGGTTATTGATTGCGTAAATTGAAGTTTCATGCCATTCAATTTTATAGTGTCATTTATTGAAAACTAAAGCAGGCTGATATTTTATTGCTGGTAATAAATACAAGCCCATATTTCTCCATCATGCGGTGATGCTAACACATTTGTCATGGTCTTGACGAAAGGTAACTCATGTCTCTCATAATTTCAAAGCTTGTAATTCAAGCATGCAAATGTTGAAATCCCATTTCGATTCGGTTCAAATATTTCGGCTCGAATGGACTAAAAAAGAACACCCTGTTACAGTGGGTATCTCCGTAACTGATAATTGCATTTGCTAAAGTATTTATGCACTGATAAGTGTGCGCGAATAAAATATGTTTAGAGCTAAGGGCTTCTGTGGGGAATTTAGCTCGAAATTTTTGTCAATGCGTACCTTTGGGCTTAATTCGTGACGTCCTGAGTGTGCGTGCTCTCGTGCACGCGCGCTGCATTGCCAGAATTACATAATAAAAATAGGAAGCATAACTGAATTTTGAAAGGTAATAAATACAATTGAAAGAGCAAGGATAGAGATAAAGCTGAAGGAAATGCTCAACAGAATACAGAGATAAAACCATTTCCGCTCAGCCTTAACGTGAGGCAACTAAGTGCACATCAATGGTTTCCTGAAGCACTGCAGAGCGGCGTCCCCGAAAGCTTACAGACCGCGACGAAAGCCGAGAGGAAGAGACGACCTGAAATCCGGTTGGCGCCGACTGGGCTGTTAATAATTACATGCTCCGGCCGCTGGAAGAAAGGAAACTCGCATCTGGGAGCCCTATGCAAAGTAGTAAAAAATAAAACACGCTTGTCCACCCAAAAGCAGCGTGCCATTTTAGGGCTTCATTCACGCAACGTCTACCAATGAAGGAACCACAGGTTTCGAGAGAATGAAATACGGCCTTTTTCTTTTTTTTTTCTCGTTTCTATTCCGCCTTCTGCTTCCTAGAACTCGAATAGAGCTCAATAAATAACTCTGCGGTATGATATCTGTTCAATACAGTGTAAGGTCAACATTTAAGGTGACCAGTTTGACTTACTGAGACGCCACTAGACAAAATGTTATAAATGGTGTCGAATGCCTGATGAAAGTAGAATGGTTATGCCAGCGAAGCACTTCGCATTATATTATGAAACATTGATAATACAATTGAATAAAGTTTCAAAAACTTGCGCGAATTATTCCTGAAATTACGCTCCGCATGATAAAACTACAAACAATTACATGTTTTAAAAGCGGACTCAATTAAACGACTACCACAAAAGGTATTAAGTTCTTCATAACAGTCTGGAAGGAGGCAACGTGCCAAAAACTAGCGCATTGTAGCATTTTAAACGACTTCATGTGTTCAATTAAAAAGCTTATAGAAGGTTCAAATTCCTGCTAGCTCGGCATGCTCACTAGCGGTCCCAAAACATTCTCTGAATTTTCATATAGCAACAGATGCGGTTTTTTGCAGACGCATCATCGCCGATAAGAGGGCACCAAACAGACATTCCACAGCAACTATTTCAGTGCATAGATCCCTTTATACTAAAAGAGGAAATCGGTCAGTGTACAGAAGCGAAACGGCATTAGAAAAGCAGCGAAAACAATTAATGCAGGTTCTCAGCTGTTGGGCTGGAAATAGTGGCACGATGCGCTGTCTTATTTCATTGACATGGCTTGCTTCCTTTCCGTCACTCTTTTTCACCCTGCACACCGCGTTATTGAGGTGTCCACTCCTAGTGAGAACAGCCTTTTCCATCTTTTCTAGAGGCGTGTTCAATACGGCTGTTCAAAATGAGTACCAAGTGGCCATGACCGATAGTCTCCTTTGGTGCACTGCTTCCAGCCCTGCCTATTATAATCATTCTGAATTCTATTTCGCGTTTGATATTTTAGTAGCAGTGGTTTGTACCTAATCTATTTGTATCTGCGTATGTTTCGCAGAGCTCACTAGAGCTTTACGAGAACATTACAACCTATGGGTCGGCGTATCTTCCAATAAATTCAGTGCAGTAATACGCCCGGACACACCAGCGACCTTCAAAACCTACTACAAGGGTAAACCCTAGTTAACAGCGCGTTTGGCCCCGTAGCAGCGAGAGTTACTTATACGCGACAAATCCGTTTAGAGGCCATGAGGAAGCTACAGAAGTACTTTCACTTACGGGAAGTTTAA